>NW_024503235.1:1879143-2437828 GCF_017590055.1 Onychostruthus taczanowskii
GCACGGGCGGCGGCGGCGGCGGCGGCAGCGGTGAGTGCCCGCGGGGTGCGGCGCTCCGGGACAGCGGCGACAAGCCCGGGCCCCGCGGCCACCGGGCCGCACCTGTCCCGGAGCATCCCCGGCCGGCGGCGGGGGAGCGGGGAAGGTGAATTTGGGGATGCCCGGCGCGGCTGCGCTGCCGGGGAGCAGCGGGATGCGCGCTCCGGGAGCTCCGGGAGGAGGGATGGAGGGAGAGGAGGGGTCTCGACCCCCGTGGGGACAGCGCCGGGGATCCCCCCGTGCCCCACGGCTGCCGGCACCCCTAAATCATCGCCCAGGCTCTGAGGCGGGATGCGTACCCCCCAAAACCATCGCTGCGCCGAAAACCGGGGAGCTGCGGCCGCGCTCTCCCCGTTCCCGAGGGCTCCCCGGGCCGGTTCCCCGGAGCCTTTCCCGGTGCGGGGCGGGCAGCGCTTCCCGGCCGGCGGCTCGGCACCGGGAGCGCCTTCCCGTGCCATCCATCATCCCGCTGAAAGCCCGTTGACGTCAACCCCGTCCCGTGCACGCCGGTCCCAGCGCCGGGAAAACCGGGATAGGGACCGGGAGAAGCGGGGATTGTCCTGGGGAGGGTCAGCCCCGGGGCATCGCACCGGGCTCAGCTCGTCCCGGGCTTCCCGGCGGCTCCAGCCTGGGATTTGTGCGTGGATTTGCCTCTTCCTCCATCCAGAGCCTCCTCCGCCCTCCGTGGGGTTTGGGGCAGGTCCTGGGGTCGGTTCTGGAGGGAAAATGGTTCGGGAAGGGGTGAGGAAGGGTGAGACCATGCCCCGGGATGGGCAGAGCTCCTGTGCTGCTCCCTTGTGCCACAACCAGGGGGACAACAAGTGGGGACAGCCCGTGGGCATCACCCTGGCACCCCAATGGGCTCAGGCCTGGCTGGCCACAGGGTCCCCTCTGTCCCCAGGTCCCCAGGGCCACTGCGTGGGAGCTGGCACTGAGGGTGGCTCCCACGGGAGGGGGTGACTGTGAGGGGCTCTGTGGTGGGCAGTGCCCGTTCCTGGGGGTCTGGCAGGCTCTGTGGTGGGCAGTGCCCATTCCCGGGGGTCTGAGGGGCTCTGTGGTGGGCAGTGCCCATTCCCGGGGGTCTGGCAGGCTCTGTGGTGGGCAGTGCCCATTCCCGGGGGTCTGAGGGGCTCTGTGGGGGGCAGTGCCCATTCCCGGGGGTCTGGGACCCACGGGAAAGGGGCTTCCAAGGCTGACCCCCATCTCTGGGTGCCCAGGGAACATCTCGGGGCTGCGCCGTTTGTTTCCATTGTGAGCCGGGAGTGGGAGGCTGCGGATCCTCCGGGAGCACGGGATGGGCTTTGCTGCCAGGCACGGGAGCCTGGGGCTGTTCTTCCACCACAGGACGAGGGAGCACCTGCCCAAACCAGCCCTGCCTGATCCCCTGGCCATTCCCAAACCATCCCTGCCTGATCCCCTGGCCATTCCCAAACCACCCCTGCCTGATCCCCTGGCCATTCCCAAACCAGCCCTGCCTGATCCCCCCCGCTGTTCCCAGACCATCCTTGCCTGATGTCCCGGCTTCTCCCAAACCATCCCCGTTTTCATCCCCTGGCTGCTCCCAAGTCATCCCTATTTTCATTCTCTGGCCATTCCCAAACCATCCCTGTCTGATCACCCTGGCCATTCCTAAACGATCCCTGTTTTCATCCCCCAGCCATTCCCAAACCCTCACTTCTCCCAAACCATCCCCGGTTTCTTCCCCTGGCTGCTCCCAAACTGTTCCTGCTTTTATCCCCTGGCCATTCCCAAACCATTCCTGCCTGATCCCCCTCGCCATTCCCAAACTGTTTTCTTTCCCCAGCCATTCCCAAACCATCCCCGTTTTCATCCCTTGGCTGCTCCCAAATCATCCCTATTTTCATTCTCTGACCATTCCCAAACCATCCCTGCTTTTGTCCCCTGGCTGCTCCCAAACCATCCCTGTTTCCATCCCCTGACCATTCCCAAACCATGCCTGCCTGATCACCCTGGCCATTCCCAAACGATCCCTATTTTCTTCTCCCAGCCATTCCCAAACCATCCCGGTGTTCAGCCCCTGGCCATTCCCAAACCCTCCCGGTGTTCATCCCCCAGCCGTTCCCAAACCATCCTGGGGTTCATCCCCCAGCCATTCCCAAACCCTCCTGGTGTTCATCCCCCAGCCATTCCCAAACCCTCCTGGTGTTCATCCCCCAGCCATTCCCAAACCCTCCTGGTGTTCATCCCCCAGCCATTCCCAAACCCTCCTGGTGTTCATCCCCCAGCCATTCCCAAACCCTCCTGGTGTTCATCCCCCAGCCATTCCCAAACCCTCCTGGTGTTCATCCCCCAGCCATTCCCAAACCCTCCTGGTGTTCATCCCCCAGCCATTCCCAAACCCTCCTGGTGTTCATCCCCCAGCCATTCCCAAACCCTCCTGGTGTTCATCCCCCAGCCATTCCCAAACCATCCCTGTGTTCCTCCCCTGCCTATTCCCAAACCCTCCCTGTGTTCATCCCCCAGCCATTCCCAAACCATCCTGGTGTTCATCCCCCAGCCATTCCCAAACCCTCCAGGTTTTCCTCCCCCAGCCATTCCCAAACCCTCCCTGTGTTCCTCCCCTGGCCATTCCCAAACCACCCCGGTTTTCCTCCCCCAGCCATTCCCAAACCCTCCCTGTGTTCCTCCCCCAGCTGCTCCCCTCCCAGCTCTCCTCTCCAGCCCCAGTTCTCCGTGTGCCCGTTTCTTCCCGCACCGCCACCTCCCCAAGGCCGCTCCCGCTGTGCTCACACCTCTCTCCCTCTGTTCCATCTCCGACATCCCTTTGTGAGGCCAAACTCCTGCCACCTCCCACACTCCCAGCCTCTCGCTTTGTCCCCATTCCAGCCTTTGTGGGACAGGGACAGAGGGTGACATTGTGGCAGCTTGGCCCCAAATCCGGGGGTGAATTCCCCCTTCCATCCACCCTGAGCTGCTGCCATCCCTGGAGCTCAGCTCTCCGTGGGCTCCCGCTGCAGCACAGCCCTTTGGGAAGCCTCACATGGATACAAAATGCAGTTTAAGGTGATGAAAATCCCTAATTTTCCTGCTGATTAAAACTGGAGCTGTGTGACAGCAGTTCTTGGCGTCCCTGTCAAGGCACTTCAAATGTTTTGTCACCACATCTCCACAAGCAGGGAAAGAGCCTCGGTTAGGAATTATCGGGAAGGGATTGACAGCCCCGCTCCTCCCGCTGCCTGCTGGGATCAGGAGCTCCTTCCTCACCCTGGGATGCTCTGCTGGGAGCCTCTCCAGCCTCCTCATCCTTTCCACAGACAAAAAGACTCCTGGAGATGGATGTTTCACCCTGGAAATTGGGAATTGTGCAGATTTTAGTTGGGTGGTGAAGCAACACCAGAGCTTTTGGCCTCATCTTCTCACAAGTGCTCTGGGGAGCAGCACCTTCCTGGGATCATCCTGTCGTTTCACCCTGGAAATGTGGAATTGTGCAGATTTTAGTTGTTGGGTGGTGAACCAACAGCAGAGCTTTTGGCCTCATCTTCTCACAAGTGCTCTGGGGAGCAGCACCTTGCTGGGATCATCCTGTGTCCCTCATCCCATCCTCCTGCTCTTCCAGGGATGCAGGAGCTGCTGACACCCCTGGAGAGCCACCCCAGCTCCCCGTGCCACAGCGAGGGGCGTTTGCCGCAGGCTCTGCCCCCTCCTGGCATCGCTCCGGCTCCCAGAACTCTTCCCAAGTTTTCTGCTGATCCCTGAAGAAGCTCAGGAATAATTGTGCAGCCTTAGCAGTTAAAAAAGCAACTTTTTCTGCAAACAAAGCTGCTCACCCCCGGCTCCTGCTGGGCACTGGAGCCAGCTGAGATCTGCGGGATGGATGTGGCTGGGCAGGGAATGTCAGATCCAGCCAGGCTGTTGGCACATCCCGCTGCTGGATGTGGATTTGGGGATGTGGCTGGGTTCAGTGACCCATCCCGGAGTTGGTGGCTCATCCCTGGAGACCCCAGGGGCACTGGGCAGGTGCCAGCAGCCAAGGGTGGAACCTGAGGGATTTCAGGCTCCAGAGCTCCTGGAAGACACAGGGATATTTGCCAACGTGGAATGGGGAGGACCAGGGCGATCTGCTGGGTGCTGCTGGAAGGAAATCAGATGTTCCCTGCTGGTAGGAGCAGCAGAAAGCCAGAGCTGAGAGCAGCCCTTCCCCTGGAGGAAGCAGCTCCATGAAATATTGATGGGATTCACACACAGCAGCCGAGCCGTGCGAGCTGCATTGCAGAGCTCGGAGCCGGAAAGGCAGCGGCAGCCGGAACGGGAAAAGCTCCTCTGCACGTTCCCTCTGTGCCAGGGAGATCAGCCCCAGCCCTGGCACGGCCCTGCCAGCCCTCGGTGCCACCAGGACAAGGGTTGGGATCTGAGTGGGGCCATCCCGTTCCAAACACATCCCAGGTTTCTTGCATGCCCCAGTTTTTGGGGGTTTTTGGGGCCACACGGCTGCAGCGTCCCACTGCCCACAGTGCCAGCTCCTGCGTGTCCCCAGCGAGGTCCTGCTCCGTCCCCAGCTGCCCGTGGTGGCCACAACCACCACAGATTATCCACGCTCTGTCCTGGATTATCTCTGGGATGAGTGGGACCATCAGGGATGGTTGGCGCTTGCCGCGGTGTCCCCGTGGCTCTGGTGGCCAGTTGGGCTCGGCGGGCACTGGCTGTCCCCCAGCCTGGCCCTGCCGGGTGCCTTTTGCTCCTCGGATTCCTTGATGTTGCCAAGGAAACGCTGGGATTCAGCACAGATCTGATTTAACCGGGCGCAGACGTCACGCAGGGACACGGGGGACAGGGACAGCGTGGTCAGGGCGCAGCCTCTGCTCTCCTGCAGCCCCTTCCCCATCCGGGCACGGATGGCCTGGAATTCCACACCCGTCCCACCTTCCCAGTGGAAGATGGGCACAAAGTGGGAGCAGGAGGATTCTGTGTCCCATTGGTTCCCCATGGAGGATCCCACTGGGTCCTCCTGGAGCTGTGACATCCAGAGGTGGACACATCCTTTAGGAATGGAAAGGGAATTGCCATGAGCAAGGTGTGTTTGGATACAGCAGGACTCAGGAAGATTCCCATGGGACATTTCTCCTGTGTCACTGCTGCCTGGAGACCCCATGCTGGGCTGTGGCTCCCAGTGTGGATCCCAGTGGTGCTCCCAGCCTGGATCCCAGTGGTGCTCCCAGTCTGGATCCCACTGGTGCTCCCAGTCTGGATCCCACTGGTGCTCCCAGTCTGGATCCCACTGGTGCTCCCAGTCTGGATCCCAGTGGTGCTCCCAGCCTGGATCCCACTGGTGCTCCCAGTATGGATCCCACTGCTGCTCCCAGTCTGGGTCTCACGTGCAGGAGCAGATGGAAGCCTGGAGAGCCCCTGGAGCAGCCCCAGCTGCTCCCAGGCTGGAGGAATGGCATCCCTCATGAGCCATAGCCAGGTCTCTGGAAGAGCTGAGCCCTTGGGGACATCCCTGGTCACTGTCACCACCATGCCATCAGACCCACAGCACAGCCACCAGCCCTTCCCATCCCCATGGAAAACCTGTCCAGGCTGCCATCCCAGCGCCTGCCCTTTGGAAAACCATCCTGAGCAGAGCCATCCTGTGGGATTTGCTCCAGGACCTTCCTCCTCTTCGTCCTCCCTTGCTAAACCTCTCTCATCCAGCAGCCAGGCCCTTTCCAGAGGCAGTTCCTGTGGGATCCCTGAGCACAGCCCCATCAAACTTCCCAACTTTTCCAAGGAATGGAGCACATTTGGACCCATCCTTTAATTTTAAGCTGATGCAGCAGCAATAATGCTGCACCTGCAGCAAATCCCAGCCAGGACAGAACTTTCCTAACCTGCCTGAGCCAGGAGAAGCTGAATTCCAGGACCTGGAGTTCCTCCCAAATTCCCAGCTCACGTGCACCCAATTATAGCCCTTGTTGGGCAATTAAAATTATACAAGCAGCTGCCTATCAAAGCTGAAGCAATTAATTAGAATGAAATACTTTTAGGGGAAATGAGCCTTGCCTTATTCCCAAATTCCTGGAGGAGCAGGTGTGTGGGAGCTGGGATGCTGCAGCTTGTCCTGGTGTGCTGTTGCCCAGGCAGGGCCTCGGTGTGGCAGCTCTGATAACCTTTTTATTCCCCAAAAAAGCTGATTTTAGGAGCTACCTGCTCCAGACATCCACAGTTTTCAGTGCTGTCCCTCCAGACTCGAGGCAGCCCCAGCCTCACAGGGGGCAGGAAGAACCTCCTGCCCCACTGCCGAGGCTTTCCAGCCCTGTTTTTCCCTGGGAACACCCACCTTGATGGTTTTGAGGGAGCAAACAGCTCCCAAAATCCCTCTGCCTCCTTCCCTGGCAAGGCAGCATTCCCAGCCACCCCCACCATGCTCATTTAGCACCTTCCTCCTCCTCCTCCTCCTCCTCCTCCTTTCCCACCTGTGTGGGGGCACTTGTGGGGCTGCTCCCTCCTTCTCCAGAGCTTTTCCCAAGGCACCCATTTTTCCCATCAATATTTTGCCCCTCATTCCTGTTTCTGTGGCATATTTGGGGCCAGTGCTGCCTCCCAACCCCGGGTTGTCCCTTCCCACACCTGCAGCCCCCCTGGCACTGCCCAGTCACAGGGCTCCATCGCCTCCTGGGGTCACCTGTGACCCCCTGTCCTGCCTCGAGCCCCACTTTTCCCACCTCTGCCATCCCCACGGCATCTGCAGGGATCCAGGGGGGTCACCAGCTCCCTGAATCCCACCCAGGGATGCTCCCAGCACATCCCACCCCGCTGGACCACTGTGGCCCTGCTCGGGGCTGGGAGGAGAACTGGGTCAGCCGTGTAACCATGGAGATGCTGAGGGAGATGCTGAAGCAGCGCCAGCACAGCCCCGGCTCTCCAGAACCCTGGAAAGATTCACCCGCCCTGGCACCCTCCGGATCCGGCCGGGATGGGGCTGCGAAGCTGAGCCGAGCCTCCTCCTCCTCCTCCTCCTCCCCGGCGCAGGGCCGGTAAGACGCCTCCATCTCCTTTTTTATTTTTAAATATTTTTTGGGGTGCCACGAGCGGGGAGGGGCAGAGCTCGGCCCCCGCCATCCACACGCAACAGGGATCCCGATTTTCCTGCCGCTTGTGCTCATCCAGCGGGGATGCTCCAGCCATGACACGGCTCCCAGCGGTGCCCGCGGGCTCCGTGCATCCCTCGGGATCCGGGTTTGCTTCGCCGGGGAACTTCCCGGGGCTGCCGGTGGTCGTCGTTTCCCGCAAGGACGGAGCGTGGTGGCGGTGAGCGCTGCGGGGGCTGCGGCGCTGCCCCGGGAGCTCGGAACGCGTTCCCACGGCAGGGCAGGAGCCGGCTCGGATGCGGCGTCACGGTGGATTGCTCCGAGCATCCCTGCTTTGGGATCCGGGGGATGAATACGTGGAGGGGAAGGGGAAATGTGTGTCTGAAGGGGAAATGGGGGTCTGAAGGGGAAATGGGTGTCTGAAGGGGAAATGGGTGTCTGAAGGGGAAATGGGTGTTTGAGGGGAAAGCTGGTGCGGTTCTCTGACTCCCCCCGCGCTGCCGGGAAGGGGGAGCCGGGGCAGGGGCAGCGGCGGGCTGAGGGGGCTGTGGTGGCATCGAGGGGGCTGTGGTGGCATCAGAGGTGCTGTGGTGGCATCGAGGGGGCTGTGGTGGCATCAGGGGTGCCGTGGCCATGCCAGAGATGCTGTGGCCATACTGAGGATGCTGTGGTGGCATCAATGATGCTGTGGTGGCATCAGGGGTGCCGTGGCCATGCCAGAGATGCTGTGGCCATGCTGAGGATGCTGTGTTGGCATCAAGGGTGCTGTGGCCATGCCAGAGATGCTGTGGTGATGCTGAGGGTGCCGTGGCCATGCTGAGGGTGCTGTGGTGGCACCAAGGATGTTGTGATTGTATCAAGGATGCCATGGCTGTGCCAAGGGTGCTGTGGTGGCATCAGGAGTGCTGTGACCATGCCAGAGATGCTGTGGCCATGCTGAGGATGCTGTGGTGGCATCAGTGATGCTGTGGCCATGCTGAGGGCACTGTGGTAGTGCTGAGGATGCTGTGGTGATACTGAGGATGCTGTGCCCATACTGAGGATGCTGTGGTGGCATCAAGGATCCTGTGGCCGTACTGAGGGCAGTGTAATGGTGCTGAGGATGCTGTGGTGGCATCAAGGATGCTGTGGTGGCATCAAGGTGCTGTGGTGGCATCAGGAGTGCTGTGGCCATGCTGAGGATGCTGTGGTGGTGCTGAGGATGCTGTGGCCATGCCAAGGATACTGTGGCCGTGCCAAGGCTGTGGCAGCCACAGTCAGTCTCCAACACTCAAACCCAGTCTCCAGCCCAGCTCATCTCAGCACCTGGCACCCCTGAACCCCCCACCCAGCACCTGCTCTGGGCAGAAACAGATTGTGCAGAGAGATACGGGGTAAAATCACGGGCAGGGGAAAGCAAATCCTCCCTTCGGGCTGAGGAGCCGCTCGGCTTCCTTTGCAGTGGATTATCCCTGTGTGTGTTGCATTGGAAATGATCCCATTAGCGCTCTGCTCTCCTGATCTAATTTGCTCCCACCAGAGCCTGGTGCTCTCCGGGCGGCTGCAGCGGCGAGTGGGGAACAGCAACAGGAGCCCTTTGTGTTCTCCTGCAGGGTTGGGTTGTCACAGGGATTTCTCACCTGGAATGTGGAGGGGCCTGGGCTGGGCCTGGCTGAGCCCTCGTGCAGAGGGATTTGTGTTTGTTCAGGCACAGCCTAAGCCAGGGTTGGTGGTGGGGAAACTGAGGCATGGGGTGCAGCGGGACACTGCGGCTGGGGAAGTGTTTGGGATCCATTCCCCGTGTCAGGTGCATCCTAAGGGAAAACTCAGGGATTGCAGCAGGTTTGGAGCCTGAGAGTGGCGGGTGGCATTGGGAAGTGTCATCCCAAAGGTCCCCAAGGCAGGGATCAGCCCTGACCCCTCCTGGAGGAGTTGCTGCACATCAGCACGGGGCTGTGATGGGACAGATCCAGAGCTGGAATTGGAGCCAATGGCTCCATCCCTCTGGAGTGAGGCTCATCCCACACCGATGGCTTTACCCCAGAGGATCCACCCCTCTGGAGCTGGGATACATCCCACACCAACAGCTTTATCCAAGGGATCCACCCCTCCAGAGCTGGGGGTCAGTGCTGACCCCCCCAGGCACCAGGAGTTGGGGGAAGGCCGTGGGTCAACGCATGGGCAGAGCCAGGAGGGAAAACCCCAGCCAGGAGAGAACTAATTAATGATATTAATGACTAATCACCCACTCACCCCTGCAATTGATAAATCCACGAGTTCAGCGGTGCTGGAGCTGATCCCACAGCTCCTGCCAGGTCTCATCCATGATTCCCATCAGGTCTCCTCCCAGCAGTGCCCGCTGTGGAGCAGCAGAGCCCCCACCCTGCCCCACTCTCCATCCCTCTCTCCTGAAAGGGAAACATTTTTCCAGGCGCTGCTTCCATCCATTATCACAAAGTGGCTTCGCTTGGCCTGCAGTTAATAATTCACCTTTCCCTGGAAGATGGATGCTCCATCCCGCTGGAGTTTAAATATTCATGGCCAAGGGAAGGAGGCAGGGCCGTGTGGGAGCTCTGGCATCCACCCCTGCTGCTCCCATCCAGGGATTCCCATCTCATCACTGGAGCAGGCTGACCTGGACACGGTTTGGAGAAGGGGATGTGCAGGGAAAACTTGGCTGGATGCGATTTTGGATGTCCTCAGGGGTGGATGGGGCTGTACCCAAGGGACCCCTCATGCCTGGCTGGGCAGGTTGGTGGCACTCAGAGCCTTCTGCCCTTCCAGGTGTCTCCTGGATGTTGGGAGTGTCCAGATCCTGCAGGGAGCTGAGGCAGGGCTGGATGTTCAACCCAGGGGTCCTGACCCCTTCCTGCTGCTCCCGCAAGTGGGAAAAAATCTTGGAATATACTGGAACCCCACAGGGATCACCCAGTCCAACCCCTGGCCCTGCACAGACACCCCTGTGCATCCCTGGGATCCCAGTGTCCCAACACTCCTGGAGCTCTGGCAGCCTCGGGAATGCTCCTGAGGGAGCCTGGGGAGTTCCCAGTGGGAAAAACCTTTCCCTGACATCCAGCCCTCAGTGGGTGATGCCACCTGAATTTCCTGGATTTGTCAACACCTCGATGGCACCACCCACCCCTGCCAGCGACGCCACAACCGCTGCCACCACCCCTCAGTGTCCCCAACTTGTCCCCGCAGCTGATCCCGGGCAGCAGAGCCGGTGCCGGTGCCGGCGGGCGTGCTGACCATGTTCAACGGGGATGCCAGCTCCTCGTCTGCCAGGAATGTGGTGCGCAGCTCCAGCATCAGCGGCGAGATGTACAGCCTGGAGAAGAGCGCGCGCGGCAGCGCCGACTCCGTCTCCGTCACCGTCACCGCCAGCAAGAAGCGACGCTCCAGCCTGGGCGCCAAGATGGTGGCGATCGTGGGGCTGTCCCAGTGGAGCAAGAGCACCCTGCAGCTCAACCAGACCGGTGAGAGGCCGCCCTGATCCCCCTCTTGGGGTTGGAGGTGGCCACCAGTCGTGTTTTGGTTGCCCGCGTGTGATGGAGGCATCTAAATATGGCGCCTGAGAAATGGCGCCTAAAAATGACACCCAAAAAAACTGCACCTAAAAAATGACACCCCAAAAAAACTATACCCAAAAAATTACTCTGCGGCTCAACCAGACCGGTGAGAAGCCGCCCTGATCCCCCTCTTGGGGTTGGAGGTGGCCACCAGTCGTGTTTTGGTTGCCCATGGGTGATGGAGGCATCTAAATATGGCGCGTGAGAAATGGCGCCTAAAAATGACGCCCAAAAAAACTGCACCTAAAAAATGACACCCCAAAAAAACTATACCCAAAAAATTACTCTGCGGCTCAACCAGACCGGTGAGAAGCCGCCCTGATCCCCCTCTTGGGGTTTGAGGTGGCCACCAGTCGTGTTTTGGTTGCCCGCGTGTGATGGAGGCGTCTAAAAATGGCGCCTAAAAATGACACCGAGAATGAGAAATGGCGCCTAAAAATGACACCCAAAAAAACCACACCCAAAAATGTCACCCAACAAAAAATGACCCTGCAGCTCAACCAGACCGGTGAGAGGCCGCCCTGATCCCCCTCTTGGGGTTGGAGGTGGCCACCAGTCGTGTTTTGGTTGCCCGCGTGTGATGGAGGCGTCTAAAAATGGCGCCTAAAAATGACACCGAGAATGAGAAATGGCGCCTAAAAATGACACCCAAAAAATGGCATCCAGAAATGATACCCTAAAAATGGCATCTAAAAATGACATCCAAAAATGGCACCTAAAAATGACATCCAAAAAACTACACCCAAAAAAGGCACCTGAAAAACGGCGCCTAAAAATGACACCCAAAAAAAACTACACTCAAAAATGACATCCAAAAAAACTACACCCAAAAATGGCACCCCCAGAAATGACATCTAAAAAAAACTACACCTAAAAATGACACCCCAAAAAAAAGACACCCAAAAATGGCACCTAAATGCCTTATAAGAAGGCATATTATATAATATAATATATATAATATATAGATAATATATGTATAATGCATTATAGATATAATTATGTAATATATAAGGCATATATTATAATATTATAATATAATTATAATGATATACATTATATAATCCTAACAGCTTCAGTCACTCCCCAGTTAATATTTTCCTACATTTTAAGGCTGTTCCAGGGAGCTGCCAGGACCGGGCAAACCCTTGCATGGGGACAGCCCTGAAGGAGCAGGACAAAGCTGGCAGTGCCACCACTCACACATGGTCACACAGCAGGGCCCGGGGACAGTGCCAGGGGTGGCCGCTCGTGCCACCCTCCTCCTCCTCCTGCTGCCATCTGCCGCTGCTGGGGACACGTGGTGGGGAGGAAAGGGGACATCAGGTGGTGTTGGGGCTGTGCCCACACCTGTGGCACTGCGGATTGTCCCCTCTGGCACGGGGACAGGGATTTTGGAGGACAAGGGGATGGAGAAAAGGGACATCAGGAGCATTGGGGCTGTGCCACTGAGGGTTGTTGTCCCCTCTGGCATGGGGGACGGGGATTTTGGAAGCCAAGGGGGTGGAGAAAGGGGACATCAGGCAGCTTTGGTGCTGTGGCATTGCAGGTTGTCCCCTCCAGCATGGGGACAGGGATTTTGGAGGACAAGGGGATGGAGAAAGGGGACATCAGGAGGCTCTGACATCGTGGATTGCTGTCCCCTCTGGCACAGGGACAGGGGGGTTTTGGAGGCCAAGGGGACATCAGGCGGTGTTGGGGCTGTGCCCACACCTGTGACATTGTGGGTTGTCCCCTCTAGCACGAGGACAGAGGCACAGGGAGGGTGGAGAAGGGGACATCAGGAGCGCTGGGGCTGTGGCACTGTGGGTTCCTGTCCCCTCTGGCACGGGGACTTTGGAGGCCAATGGACGGTGCCAGCTCCTGTGGGCTGAGTGGGGCAGGTCTCAGCTGCAGAGGGGACTCTCAGCCATGCAAAGCCGCGGTGACATCGGGACAGAGAGAGCTGTGGCAGATGGAGTGGGGACACAGGGACACGGGGACACAGAGCCAGCCCGTGGCTCTCCTCTCCTGCCGCATCAGGGTGTGTCCATGCACGATCCCGTGGGAATTCACCCGGGGACCGGTGCAGAACTCCCTGGAATGATGGAAAACAGGAAGGCAGGAGGGCAGGGAAGGGCTGGGGGCAGGAGCTGGAGCTGATCCCGTCTCCAATTCCAGAGGGGGGCCCCAAAAAGCTGCGCAGCACCATCCGCAGGAGCACCGAGACCGGCATCGCCGTGGAGATGAGGACCAGGGTGACCCGGCAGGGCAGCCGGGAGTCCACGGACGGCAGCACCAACAGCAACAGCTCCGACGGCACGTAAGGAACGGGGCAGGGCTTGGGAAGGGCGCCGGGACCCCTCCCGGCAGAGGGATGCTCCATGAAAATCCTTTGCAGGTTCATCTTCCCCACCACGCGGCTGGGAGCAGAGAGCCAGTTCAGCGATTTCCTCGACGGGCTGGGGCCGGGGCAGCTCGTGGGGCGGCAGACCCTGGCGACCCCCCCGATGGGTGAGCAGGGGCAGCCCCCAGGGAGGCTCCCGAGGGAGTGAGGTGGGGGAGAGGCCGCGTGTTTCTTCCCAGGGCTCCGTCCCAGCACATCCCGGGATGTTTGGGAATGCTCTGCCCTATGCAGGGGAGCAGGGCTCAGGGCAGGGCATCCCTGAGAAACAGCTCTGCCTTTTCCCGGGGCTCTGCCTTTTCCCGGGACTTCCCCTTCCCAGGGCTTCCTTTTCGATCATCCTGGAACCAAACCCTCGCCTTTTGTCCCTCTTTTCCCTTTGAAATCCCAAATGGGGATCAAAAGTTGCGCCCTGAGTCTGAATTCCCAGCCAGCAGCAGCTGGGGACACACCCCAAGGTGGCCCCCTGATCCTGCTGGGGCTGGAGATGCTGGGAATGGGAAGAGCTGCCTGGTGTCCCCTGTCCTGTCCCTCCTGTCCCTGTGGTACTGGGAGCTGGTGCTGAATAAATCCTAGCAGGAGGGAAGTTCAAAGGGGAAAGGGGAAAGGGAAAAGGGGAATGGAAAGTGGAAAGGGGAAAGGGGAAAGGGGAAAGGGAGAGGGGAATGGAAAGTGGAAAGGGGAAAGGAGAAAGGGAGAGGGGAACAGAAAGGGGAAAGGGAAAGGAGAAAGGGGAAAGGGAAAGGGGGGGCTGGAGATGCTGGGAATGGGAAGAGCTGCCTGGTGTCCCCTGTCCTGTCCCTCCTGTCCCTATGGTACTGGGAGCTGGTCCTGAATAAATCCCAGCAGGAGGGAAGGCAAGTTCAGGAAAGGGAAAAGGAAAAGGGAAAGGGAAAAGGGAAAGGGGAAAGGGGAAAGGGAGAGGGGAATGGAAAGTGGAAAGGGGAAAGGAGAAAGGGAGAGGGGAACAGAAAGGGGAAAGGGAAAGGAGAAAGGGGAAAGGGAAAGGGGAAAGGGAAAGGGAGAGGTGTGGTTGGACCCCTCAGAGTTCCTGGCCCCTGATCCCTCCTGTCCCAGCCTCTCCTTTTCCTGGGATCACCTGGCCAAGGCCCAGCCTGGGTAAATCCCAGCCTTATTCCCACCACGAGGGATAAAATCCCAGTGACAGGGATGGAGCTGATGGGGAGGAGCAGCTCCCACCCAGATCTCTCCTCGCTGCTCAATCCAAGCTCCTTCCCATCCGCAGAGCCCCTAATTCCCAACAAATCAGGCATCCAGTGGGACGCTGGTGTGAGGATGAGGGTGCCCAGTTCCCACTGGTGACGAGGACACGGGGCTGTGGCTGTCCCCAGGGGGAGGTGACCATCAGGCACGGCCCTGAAGGCGCGTCCCCCCTTGCAGGAGATGTCCACGTCGGCATGGCTGACCGCAACGGGCAGCTGGAGGTGGACGTGATCCAGGCCAGGGGACTCATCCCAAAGATGGGCTCCAAGTGCATCCCGGGTAGGTGGCTGTGGAGGAAAGGGGGTGGGCGCCGTGCTGGGATCATCCCAGGATCCTGCTCCATGTCCCTGGTTGTCCCCTTTTCCCATGGCAGCCACCTATGTGAAGGTTTACCTGCTGGAGAACGGCGTCTGCCTGGCCAAGAAGAAGACCAAGGTGGTGAAGAAAACCTGTGACCCCTCGTACCAGCAGCCCCTGCTCTTCGAGGAGAGTCCCCAGGGCAAAGTCCTGCAGGTGGGCAGGGACACCTACCCCAGGTGGCTCTGAGCCCCATCCAGCCTTTCCTTGGACACTGCCAGGGGTGGGCTGCGATGCCCTCCTTGGAGCTGGGATGTTCTCCTTGAGGTCTGGGTGCCCTCCTTGGGGTCTGGAATGCCCTGCCTGGGTTAGGGTTGGGATGCTCTCCTTGGGGTTGGGATATTCTCCTTAAGGTCTGGAATGATCTCCTTGCTCCTTGAGGTTGGGGTGTACTCCTTGAGGTCCAAGACATTTTTCTGGAGGTCTGGAATGCCCTGACTGGGGTTGGGATGTTCTCCTCAAGGTCTGGGATGCCCTGCTTAGGGTTGGGATGCTCTCATTGAGGTTGGGATGGTCTCCTTGAGGTTGGGATGTTCTCCTTGAGGTCTGGAATGATCTCCTTGAGGTTGGGATGATCTCCTTGAGGTTGGGATGTTCTCCTTGAGGTCCAGGACATTTTCCTGGAGGTCTGGAATGCCCTGCTTGGGGTTGGGATACTCTCCTCGGGGTTGGGATGGTTTCCTCAAGTTTGGCATGCTCTCCTCAGGGCTGGGATGTTCTCCTTGAGATTAGGATGCACTCTTTGGGATCTGGATTGCCGTGTGCCAGGACCTCCCCACCCTCACATGGTGAGGGGAGCAAGGCCAGGGATCCCCAGAGCCCTTCCCAAGCCCGACCACAGCCGGCTTTTTCCATCTGGGCAGGATTTCCCCAGAGCTCCCAGCTCCATCTCCCCTTCCCTGCCCACAGGTGATCGTCTGGGGCGATTACGGGCGCATGGACCACAAGTGCTTCATGGGGATGGCCCAGATCATCCTGGAGGAGCTGGATCTCTCCAGCGCCGTCTCGGGCTGGTACAAACTCTTCCCAACCTCCTCCCTGGCCGACTCCAGCATCGGACCCCTGACCCGCCGCCTCTCCCAGTCCTCCCTGGAGAGCTCCACCAGCCCCTCCTGCCCATAGAGGCTGGGATTGGGAAGGAGACATCCAAGGAGACCTTGCAGAACTGGTTGTGGAGAGCTGTAAATATCCTTTTTTTTTTTTTTTTTTTTCTTTTGTTTTTCCTTTTTTTTTTTTTAATTTTCAGTCTCCTTCCCCCACAAAAAATCTGCCCTGGACACCCTCCCTGGGAAGGGAGAGGGAGTGAGGACCAGGTGTGAGGCAGGGGGGAAGGAGAGAAAATTCCCTCCGAGGGCTGCGACTGCCAACGACCCCAGACTGTTCCCAGACCTCGTCCTGGAAGCTCCCAGTTCTCTCCCAACCCTGCTGGGAGCAGCCCAGTCCGGCTGAGGACGAGGTTCCTTTTTCCTGCCACTCCCTTTCCCTGCCTCTGTGGAAAAGGTGGCTTTCCAAGGGGAAAACCCCACCGAACTCAGAACAAATCCAACTCAGCACTATTTTTGTTTTCCAAGGAATGTAGCATCTTCTCTTATGTAGCTTTGCCACGTGCTAACAACACACTCACTGCAATATCCAAGAGAACTCCGGGTGGACCGGGAACATCTGCCAGTCTCATCCCGTTTGGTCGCTTTCCCAGCACTTTTGGTGGCCATTTTCCCTGCCTTTTTAAAATTTTTTTCCCCCCAATTTTTCTTTTTTTTTGGGTTTTCCCGGGAGCATGTAGCCTGTGACCATTGCCAAAGCAAGAGGGGACAGGGAAAGGGGCGCTGGCCTCCCCTCAGCATCCGCTGGGCTTCTCCTCGTGTCTCAGCGCCGACCGCGCGCGCGTCCGGCCAGAACCGCACCCGAAGGACAAACTCTGGGAATGCCTCGTGGGAGGCGGGAGAAGGCGACCCAACGGAGCGGGAACACCGGGATCCTGGAGGATCAGCTGCCTCCCAGCCCCCTCCTTCCCAGATGGAGGGCTGGGATGCTCTCCTTGGAGCTGGGATGCTCTCCTTGAGGTCTGGAATGCACTCCTTGGAGCTGAGATATCCTTGGAGCTGAGATATCCTCCTCGAGGTCTGGAACGCTCTCCTTGGAGCTGAGATGTCCTCCTTGGAGCTGAGATGTTCTTCTCGAGGTCTGGAACACTCTCCTTGGAGCTGAGATATCCTCCTTGGAGCTGAGATGTCCTCCTTGGAGCTGAGATGTTCTCCTTGGAGCTGAGATGTTCTCCTCGAGGTCTGGAACGCTCTCCTTGGAGCTGAGATGTTCTCCTCGAGGTCTGGAATGCTCTCCTTGGAGCTGAGATATCCTCCTTGGAGCTGAGATGTCCTCCTTGGAGCTGAGATGTTCTCCTCGAGGTCTGGAATGCTCTCCTTGGAGCTGAGATGTCCTCCTTGAGGTCTGGCTGTCCCTCCTTGGGGTCTGGGAAGCCCTGCTCGGGGTTGGGATGCTCTCCTCGAGGTCTGGAATGCTCTCCTTGGGGTTGGGATTCCCTCCTAAGGGGCTGGGATACCCTTCTTGGGGTATGGAATATCCTCCTTGGAGTAGGATGCTGTGCTTAAAGCTGGGATTCCGTCCTCAGGAGTTGGGATACCCTCCCTGAGGGCTGGGATGACCTTCCCAAGATCTTGCATCCCCTCCTGGAGATGCCCTCCTTGGAGCTGGGATCTCCTCCTCCTCCAGACCAGGCTGTCCTCCTCAAGGTATGAGATTCCCTTCCCAGGCTCTGGGATTCCCTTCCCAAGCTCTGGGATTCCCTTCCCAAGCTCCAGCCCGCTCCCCTCGAGGCCTGGGACATCCTCCTTGGGGTTGGGACACCCTTCTGGAGAGCTGGGATGCCCTCCTGGATACTTGAATTCCAAGCAGGAGCGGAATCCAACCCTGGTTCTCTCCAGGGGGACATCTCAAGAGCAGCTCTGGAATTCGGGGGGCAGACAAAGGAGCGGGAGTTCCTTAGTGGGATGAGCGTTTTTGGGGTTTTTTTGTTCATTTTGTTTGTTTTTCCAAGCAGCATTTTGGTTCCCTCCGAGGGATCCAGTTCTTGTAGCAAACCCGGGAATTACGGAAGCTTTTTTTGAAGGTGCCTATTGAAATTTGCTGAAATTACTCAGGGGAGACACCACTAGAAACTCTTGGTTTCTTCATCAAATATTCCTAAATCCAATGACTGTCCTGAAGGGTCAGTTCCCAAGAGAGAAGGAACAAAATCCCGACACACCAAAAGATGAGGAGACTGGAAGAGGACAAGAGGTTCACGGGGAATTTCATGGGGCTGGCTCTGACCTTCAGTCTTCACCACAAAGCACCCCACGGCACGGTTGGGGTTTTTATAGGATTATTTCTTGGCAAAACACGGAATTCCACGATGCACAGAGCACAACAAAGCCACCTGGGCTTCTCCTGGTGGCACCGGGAATGAAGAACCAGCTCAGCCACAGCGGAACAAACCCAAACCTGAAGGAAAAGACTGTTGGGATGGAGCTGTTCCCTCCACAAACCCAACCCCAAACCTGGGCGTCCATAAAACCAAACTTGGGAGTCCTTAACCCCAAATCTGGGGTCCACAAATCCAAATCTGGGGAATCATATATCCAGTCCCAGGAGTCCACAAACCCAAACCTGAGGGTTCACAAATCCAAGCCTTGAGGTCCACAACCCCAGTTCTGGGGTTGCATAACCCCAAACCTGGGGGCCCAAAAACCCAAACTTGGTGTTCCATAACCTCAGATCTGGGGTTCCACCAACCCAAATCTGGAGGTCCACAACCCCAAACTTGGGGGTTCACAAATCCAGATCTGGGCAATCATAAATCCAAACCTGAGGGTTCACAAATCCAAACCTTGGGGTCCACAAGCCCAAACCCGGGGTTCCACCAACCCAAATCAGGGGTTCCACCCAAACCTGGGGTTCCATAACCCCAAAGTTCCACAACCCCAAATCTTGGGGTCTACAAATCCCCAAACTTGGGAGTCTACCAACCAGATCTGTGGGTCTACAAACTCCAACTTTGGGGTCTACAAACTCCAACTTTGGGGTCTACAAACCCACACTTGGGGTTCTACAACTCCAAAACTGTGGCCAGCAGGACTCTGTGCTGTGGCCAATGGCACTGCCACAACCTTGGTGCCATCACGACGGGGACTTGGAGCTGCTGCCGTGACTTTGCCAACTCCAAACCGCCCAGAAGGGAATTGGCTGGATCCTGCTGAGCTGGGGTGGGGAAAAGTTCATCCTTTCCCCCCGTGAAGGATGAAATCCTCCTCAGAGGAGAAGCGATTCCTGGATGGAGACCTCTGGGAATGTGGGATGCCCTGAACCTTGGGTGGTTTGGGGAATAAACTCTGTGCCCTGAGCTCTGAGGCAGGAACAAACAACAGCTTGGACTCGATGTTCCCTCCCGAGCACGGAGCAATTCCATGAGGCCAACGGAATCACGGCAAACAGAATTCCACGAGGCTCAACCTGGCGGCGCCTCTGCCGGATTTTTGACTCTCCGTGAGGGAAAGCATCCCAAAAGGAAAAGCTCTCTGCTCCTCCAAGCTGCCGCTCTTCCCTCTGCCTTCACCAACTCGATTCTGACGGGAAAACTCCAAATCTGCCGCGGCGGGATCGTCCCAGCCACGGAGCGTGGGCAGAGCAGGGAGCTGAGCAGGGACGTTGTGCTCCTGGAGTGCTCCTGGCGTGGGCACAGCTTCCCACCCCCTCCGCATTCCCGCATTCCTCCGGCAGCGCTTCCCTGCTCCTGCTCCCGCCTGGCTGCCAGCAACGTCCCACGGCTGTGCCTGCACGGGGGCTGAGCAGCCGAGCGCGGCCACCACGCGCTCCCCAGGGCCAGCACAAGCGTCCCCGGCTTTCTGCTGGAAAAATCCCGGTGAAATTCCACCTGGGAACGAGGAAAACCCAAAGATTTTGGCTCGCGAGGATGAGTTGGGGGTGACCAAGTGCAGCCTCTCCATGGGTGGGGTTCCTCCTGCTCCTGGGGAAGTGGGAACACCGTGGAGTGACACCAAAATCCAGGAAAACATTCCCTCCTTCCCTTCCAGTCCCCCAGGAGCTGCCACTCTCTTCCCAGCAGGAATGACCCACCTTAAGCTGGTGTGGGAAACCCAAACTGGGGGAGAAGCCAGGATTGTGCCACGCTGGGGTTGCAACATCAGCTTCTCATTTCTCAACCCCCAGGACCTCGTGTCAGATGTTTTCCTTCCTCAAACAAGGAGAAAAACACAGCCAAGACACCCAGAAATCCCAAACTGAGCCCCGTGCCAGCTCCTGAGGAAGTGAACTCCATCCCAGGATAAACTCCTGCACTCCAAGTTTGGTTTTTTGTTGTTTTTCTGGGGGAATATTTTCTCACAAAAGGGCATTTTTTGATGTGCAATTTGATTTTGCAAAATTCCCTGGAAGGAATTTCGAGTTTGATGGTTTTCTCTATTTTCTATCAAGAAAAGAAATCCAAATCACTGGTTTTGCCAGAGATTTTTTTTCCTGGAATGAGGAATTAATATGGAATTACATCAGTTTTGCAGCACATTTCACACCCAGCCCCCAGCAGAGAGGAGCAGCCCCCACCTGACACTGCCAGAACTGAAATCCAAACCCCCAGCTGGAATCACGAGGATGGATTTGACAAAAAAAACCTTGGAATGATGCTGGAACATCCCCTGAAAGCTGACAAAATTCACACAAAGCACAGAGAACGCTCCAAGATTCCAGGCCTGAGTTATCCCTGGTTTTCCACCAGCCTGGAATGGGCCAGATTTGCCAAAGTCCAGGGAAAATTTCCAAGAAATTGGGATCAGCCAGAATGCAGCTGCTGTTTCATCACCATCAGGGCATGCTGAAAAACTGGGAGAGGTTTGGGTGGAGTTTTCCCAAAATCCAGTGGAATCCAGCTCCAATTCCCTGAACCTACTGCCACAGAGCACCAGAGAGGGGGGGAACAAAATCCCCTCCACCTTTCCCAGCTCTGCCAACCTTTCCTCCAGGAGC
Source organism: Onychostruthus taczanowskii (assembly GCF_017590055.1). Classification (NCBI taxonomy): domain Eukaryota; kingdom Metazoa; phylum Chordata; class Aves; order Passeriformes; family Passeridae; genus Onychostruthus; species Onychostruthus taczanowskii. The sequence continues at coordinate 1,899,756 of NW_024503235.1, forward strand.
TCCCAGCTCCTGGTTCCACACAGACCAGGAATTCCTCAGGAATGGGATCAGGATTCCCTTGGCTCACAGGGAATCTCTTCTGTTCACTGCCTGACACCACAACTTGGGAAATCCAGCCTGGATTCCACAATTCCCACCTGGACTCACAAAGCCCAGCGGGGCAGGAAGGATTTTTTTTTTCCTCACGCAAAACAATCCCTAAAAAACTGCACCAGGGATGCTTTTCCAGGTGGAAAATTTTTCTTCCAGTTGACTCAGCTGTTTCTTTCTGGATGGATGGGAAATGCCTGGATGTGGGAACCTCTGGATTGGTTTGGAAAATACCAGAATTGTGCAGCTCAAGGAACAGTGGCCGGGCTGAATCCAACCTAAATGTGTTTTTCCTCACGGATGGCAAGAGCTCTCCCTGTTTTCCCTGGGGATTTCATGGCTGCAGATGGATCAGGAGAATTCCCAGCAGGGTTTGAATCCTGCTGTGCCAAGGGCAGCACGGCCTTTTCCAGTGTTTTTGTAGCAAAGCTGTTCCAACTGGAAGTCTTCCCTCTGCTCCAAAGATCCCAGGCTGGTTTGGGTGGGAAAGACTTGAAAATTCATCAAATTCCAGCCCCTCAGAGGCTGCTCCAAGCCCCATCCTGGGACACTTCATGGACAGGGCAGGATTTCTTTTTTCATGGAGAAACCCCCTCCCAATCCTTGGCTGGTTGGTTAAAGGTGTGAAAATCAATTTTAGGAGTTGAAAAAGCTGCAGGAAAGACTTTTTAGGGGAAAAAAAAAAAAGCATCCCAAATAACAGGGTTGGAATTTTGGGGGTGACTCCGTGATCGGGTGGGACAATCCCGCTCACCTGAGGAAGATTTTGGGTTTAAAAAGACACAGAAAAGTGTCCAAGTGTTGGTCTGGGTGGCTGAGGAACCCCCACGTTGTGGGACCCCCGAGCATCCCTCAGGAACACCGGGAAGGACTCCAGGAGAATCCAGGAGATCCCAGTGCTCCCCCAGGGCCTGGAGCTCCGGTTGTTGCTATACCTCATCCTTTCCTTTTCCTTGGATCTTTCCCTTTCCCCACTTTTTCCATTCCTTTAGGACCCAGAGCTTGTGCACTCGGCCACATCCAGGTTTTATTTAGTTGTTTTTTTGTTTTTTTGTTTTTTTTCTGCTTTTGTTTTCCTGTGGAATGAAAAGCAATCCATGATTGGGGTGGGCAACTCCCAACCCTGCTCCCTTTGGGATCTGAGCCTGAGACAAGGGAATCCTGGAGCTGGAGGGATGATCCAGAGGGATCCCTGTGCCCCTTTTCCATCCTCCCTGTCCAGCAGCCCCTCCAGGGCTGCCCTGAGCCCCCAAAACCCTCCCAGAGGTGGGTGAGGGGCTCGACTCCAAAATCCAGCGCTGCTCCCACCCTTGGGAGGGCACAAATCCTTTTCCAAAGCCCTTGGAAGGGCACAAAGCCCTTGGAGAGGCACAAATCCTGTTCCAAATCCCTTGGAAGGGCACAATTCCCTCTCCAAAGCCCTTGCATGGGCACAAATCCCTTTCCAATGCCCTTGGAAGGGCTCAGATCCCTTTCCAAATCCCTCAGAAGGGCACAAATCCCTTCCTAAACCCCTTGGAGAGGCACAAATCCTTTTCCAAATCCCTTTCCAATGCCCTTGGAGGGGCACAAATCCCTCTCCAAAGCTCCTGGATGGACAAGGAGCCCCTGGAGCAGGCAGGGGGGTGACCCTGCCTCGGAGGACAGGTTGGAATGCTGATCCCATTCCCTGCAGGATCCCAGCTCCCTCTGGCTCCAAAGGGAATTTTCTCCCACCGCAGGGAATATCCTGAAGGAATTCCCAATCCCGAGGGGGAGCCCCTGAATGTTCAGAGCACTTTGAAGTTGGTGGCCTTGTTTTCTTAAAGGGCTTTGATCTTTTCATGAAAGGAGAGAATCTTCCCCATCCCATCAACATCATCATCATCATCCTCCTCCTCCCCAGCTCGGAATTCATCCCTGGAATGTTCAGGATGATCCAGGACTCTGGAATCTGTCATTAATCCCTTAAGTTTACCCTAAAAGGGGAAAAAAAAAGTGGGGAATTTCTCCTGGAATTCAGGCTGGCAGCAGCACCAGGGAAATAAAAACAGAGGGAAAAACCACGATGGATTCTTAGGAGTGGGCAAAGTGAAGTTTGGGAGTGTTTATCCCATGCAAAAATTCTGGATTTCCATTCCAAATGGAGGGATTTTATCCAGAATAAGGAATCTTTCAACCCAGCTTCCCCCTAAAATGTTTGAGGGGGAATGTAAGTGAATTGTGGAATGCCAGACTGGTTTGTGTCCATTAAAAATTAAATTAAAGGGAATAAAAGAGTGGGAATGCTGAGGGATTAAAGGCAAGGAGATGCTCCCAGAGCTCTGCCAGAAATTCCAAACCCTTGGAAGCTGAGGCTGAAAGGAGGGACGGGGGTGAGAGTGCAAAACCCCACAAGGACCCCGAAATCCCTCACATTTTCCAGCCTCAAATCGCCCAAAATTTGCATGGAAAGGGATCACCAGGAGAGGGGGGAAGTGTCAGAGCTTAATGAACCACGAGTTAATTGGCACTAAATGAGAAGGTGACAGCTGAGGGGGAAGGGAGAGCCAGGGGAAGACTTTCCTTGGATATTTTAGACTTTCCTTGGATATTTTAGGATTTTTGGGAGCTGGGATGGGAGCAGTGACCCCACCCCCTCCAATTTGTGCTAAACTGGGTTTAATGACAGATTCCTCCCATTCCACAACTCCACCCTCCCCAAAAAAATCACCGGGAAGGGGGGACCTGGAGCATCCCTGGAGCCCCAGTCCCACATCCAAGAGAAGGGGATGGGTTTGGGACAGCTACAGAAAAGTGGGAATATTTCAAAAAACGAGCAAAATGGAATTTTCTACCTGTGTCCTGTCCCGTTTTCTATGTGTGTGGTCCTTTCTTAAATGTCAAACTCTTGTATTTTTGTGGTTTCTATCTGCGGGACTGACGGCTCTGAGGGCGCACGTTGTTTTGTAAAATATTCCTGACGTTTTCCTTCCCAAAAAAAAAAAACAAAACAAAAATAAAAAGGGAGGAAAAGCTGAATTATTCACCTTTTAATTGGCTTTGCATGTACAGTATTGGGGCAGCAAGTGGAGATGATTAAAGCCAGCTTGAAAACTTTTTGCTTGTGCTTGAGTTGAGTTTTTCTCAAAAAAAAATCATCCCACAACCCCTCATGGATACTCTGGGAAAGAGGGGAATGGGATAACATTTTTTTTTCCCCTGGAAAAAGCAGGTTTGATGTGAGGACAGCAATCCCATAATGAATAAAAGATCCCACAAGAACCCCCAAACCTCCCTGGTTTCCAAATCCCCTCCAGCTTCCCAGGGAAAATGGGGACAGGAAAAGGAGGAATGGGAAGGGTTGGGTGGGATTTTGGGATGAAATTCCTCCCTGTGAGGCTGAGGAGGGGCTGGGATGGAATTCCCAGGGAAGCTGTGGCTGCTGCACCCCTGGGAGTGTCCAAAGCCTGGCTGGAGAAATCTGGGATGGGGAAAGGAGCAGGGGGTGGAACGGAATGGGACCCAAACCATCCTGGAATTCCACAATTCTCTGATTTTCCCTCATCCTTCACATCTTTGGACAACAAGGTTTTGTTAAACCCGAGTTTAAAATGGTTGGGATAATGGAATCAAAGCTGGAATGAAATCATTTAATCCCAGCAGCTGCAGGAATTCTGCTGCACCTTCCCCCCATCCCAAAGCTGAGGGGTTTGTATATAAAAGTGTCAACTTTGGATTCTTCCAGGCCTGGCTGTGCTCCCTCAGCTCCCTGGCATTTGGGACAGAGCCCAACCCAGAGGGAATTTGGGCTGATTTTTGGGATGAAATTCCCTAAATTCCCACACCTGGAGTGACCACCAGCACCAGAGGAGTCCACTGCAATATTTTATTTGGGAATTTACATATCCACAGGAGAGAGCAGACCACAAGTCCGACTTCTTGCTGACTTTTGAAGCAGTTTTGGGTTCTACTGGAGATGAGAAAAGAAATCTGCCTAAGATTAAAATGTCCCAAGCGAGCCAGGAAAGGGAGGAACCAGGATTTTACACAGGAACAACGACAACAAGAACGAAACAAAACAGAAAAAAAAATATGGAAAAAAGTATAAATTAGGATGTCAGAATCATTTTTAAAAGTGTAAGAAAACTTGCACAGGGCTCTGAGCCCCGGAGAATTAACTCTGGTTAGATTGTTAAAAGTGAAATTCCATCAAATCCTAACACCAGCCAGAAAATTCCCTCTGCAGTGCAAGTTTTTCACATTCCATTGGCTTTGCCCCCACTCCGGGCGAGATTCCTGCTTGCTCAGGGGGGGTGGGACAGGGCTTTTCCCAAGGACTTTGGTTCCAAGGAGGGTGGGAGCAGGGAGAGCTCCACTCGAGGGAGGAGGTAGCAAGGCTTGCTTGCCCCTGGGCTCGGCTTAAATCCAGTTCCTCAGCACCAAACGAGGTTCCCCACCCTTTTTTCCACCCCCCCAAAAAAAAAAAAAAAAAAAAAAAATTCATCTAACACTGCAGTTGAAGTGAGAAATCCCAGCTTTCTGGGCAGGATTCAGTCCAGATTTCCCAGTCCCACCTGTGCCCAGGTGCCCAGCAGGGCATCAAGTGCTACCCAGGAGCTCTGGTGGAGCTTTGTGCAGGGAGGGATCCCCTCCCTCCCCGTGTGCATTGACTGTGCTGAGGACGGGGCTGCGCTCGTGGCCGGGCCACCGAGCCGTCCCCGTGTTTGTGACAGTGGAAAGGCAGAGATGGAGCTCAGGGATGGAAACAAAATTTCAGGTTGGGCTGGGTGCCCCGAACCTGAAAGCAAAAAACCCTGAATGTCTCATGGAGCGGGTTTGGAGAACAGAACAAAGGCAGAAATGGTCACGTGCGAGCGAGGGCTCATTTCCACAGCGGGGAGCTGAGGGAGGGATTGCTGCCCTGGGCTGCTCCTCCTCCTCCCATGGACTGTCCATAGCCCATCATTCCATTGGCTCCATAGAAGTTCATCCCAGCCATCTGCTGGGTCATCTGCAAATGGGACAGGAGAGAGGTCAGGGATGGGCTCCCAAAAACAGCAGAGCCCTAAAGGGGAGCAGGGTGTGGCTCCTCAGAATGGGAGGACTTCAGGGTCCTCAGGACATCAGCAGGAATTTTCCCGTGGAAAGGGTGAGCAGGCCTTGGAATTGCCCAGGGAATTGTAGAGTCCCCAGGTATGGGAGGATTTCAGGGCAGGCTGGACATCAAGAGGAATTTCTCCATGGAAAGGGTGAGCAGTGCTTGGAATTGCTCAGGGAATTCTGGAGTCCCCAAGTATGGGAGGATTTCAGGGTCCTCAGGACATCAGCAGAAATTTCCCCATGGAAATGGTGTTCAGGCCTTGGAATTGCCCAGGGAATTGTGGAGTCCCCAGGTATGGGAGGATTTCAGGGTCCTCAGGATATCAGCAGGAATTTCCCCATGGAAACGGTGAGCAGGCCTTGGAATTGCCCAGGGAATTTTGGAGTCCCCAGGTATGGGAAGACTTCAGGGTCCTCAGGATATCAGCAGGAATTTTTCCATGGAAAGGGTGGTCAGTGCTTGGAATTGCCCAGGGAATTTTGGAGCCCCCACACCTGGAGGTGTCCATGGGAGATGAGGCTGAGATTGGACCCAACCTCAGAATCCTTTCCCAACCTGACCCATCCTGGGATCTTCAGGCGCTCCCACAACCCAGCCAAGCCCAGTTTACCCGATCCCGCCCCAACCACAAACCCCTGCACATCCCCTCGTTCCCCCCCCGTTCCCCACTCCCAGAAAACCCCTGGAAAAGCCCCCCAGGAGCCTCCCCCTCACCTGGGCGAGGTTCCACTGCAGCTGCTGCGTTGGCTGGACCCCGTACACGGCCTGGGGCACCGCGGCCACGTAGCCGGGCTGCTGGGCCCCCATCATCCCGTTGGGAACGCCCAGCACGTTGCCCACGTACCCTGCTGGGATGGCCACGGGTGCCACCATGCCAGCAGCTCCAGGCTGGGCCAGCATCCCCACGGATGGGGCCATCAAGCCCCCCATCATGCTGCTGGAAGGGGGCACTCCCGGGAAGGCGGGGTAGGGAGCGGCGGGATAGCCCAGCTGAGCCGGCGCCATGAACATCGCTCCTGGGGAAGGCAGGCAGGGAAGGAGCAGGGAGAAACGGGTCAGTTCAGGGGCTGGAATGTCACAATTCCAGCCACAGACTGGTTGGGATGTCCGGGATGAGCTGTGCCTTGTGCTGCTCACAGTTCTCAACAAAGCTGGGGAAGGAATTTGGGCAGTGACATGCAGGAATGGATTTCCAGTGGCAGAGGGTTGGGTTGGATACTGGGATGGATTCCTCCCTGATCCCCAGTGCTAAAGGACAGATTTGGGTTGGATATTGGGAAGGAATTCCTCCCTGATCTCCAGCGCTAAAGGGCAGGTTTGGGTTGGATATTGGGAGGGAATTCCTCCCTCATTCCCAGTGCCAGAAGGTTGGGTTGGATATTGAGAGGGAATTCCTCCCTGTGAGGGACTGGAATGGTCCTCCCTGATTCCTAGTGATAAATGGCAGGTTTGGGTTGGATATTGGGAAGGAATTCCTCCCTGATCTCCAGTGCTAAAGGGCAGGTTTGGGTTGGATATTGGGAGGGAATTCCTCCCTCATTCCCAGTGCCAGAGGATTGGGTTGGATATTGGGATGGAACTCCTCTCTGATTCCAAGTGCTAAAGGACAGATTTGGGTTGGATATTGGGAAGGAATTCCTCCCTGATCTCCAGTGCTAAAGGGCAGGTTTGGGTTGGATATTGGGAGGGAATTCCTCCCTGATCTCCAGTGCTAAAGGGCAGGTTTGGGTTGGATATTGGGAGGGAATTCCTCCCTCATTCCCAGTGCCAGAGGGTTGGGTTGGATATTGAGAGGGAATTCCTCCCTGTGAGGGACTGGAATGGATTTCCCAGAGAAGCTGTGGCTGCCCCATCCCAGGAAATGCCCAAGGCCAGCTTGGAAAAGGCTTGGAGCAACCTGGGATAGTGGGAAGTGCATGGCTGGAACGGGATGAGCTTCACATTCCCTTCCCACCCACCCCACTTGGGATTTTCAGGGACCACCCACATTCCCACTTCTCCTGGAGTTTTCAGCTCCCTCCCCTGGTCCCAGCTCAGGCCAGGGTTACCTTGTGCTGGCACCTGGGACGTCTGGGAGCCGTACAGGGACAGGATGGAGTCTTTGGAGAGCTGCTTCTTGCCCACTTCCTCCCCTTTGCCTCCGGGCTCCGGGAAGAGATTCAGATTCTCGGGAACGGAGCCAGCGCTTCCAGAGGTTGGCATGGAGCCAACAACCTGGGACAGAGAGACAGGATCAGGGCAGAACCCAGCACAGGGGAAAGGGGAAAATCCATCCACACACAGGGACGTGCTGGGGTGATGGAAGAGGGAGATTCTTCATTCAACGTGGAACAGGGAGATTTCAGGATTTAATTAAGAAATTTAGGTGAAGGAACATTCAGGGCAAACAGTTGATGTGTGTGGTGAAACACTGCATTCCCAGATGGATTTCCCATCCCTGGAAGTGTCCGAGGCCATGTTGGACACCCTGGCACAGTGCAAGATGCTCTTTAATGTCCCTTCCATCCCAAATGATGGCATGGAGCCAACAACCTGGGACAGAGAGACAGGATCAGGGCAGAACCCAGCACAGGGGAAAGGGGAAAATCCATCCACACACAGGGACGTGCTGGGGTGATGGAAGAGGGAGGTTCTTAATTCTTCAACGTGGAACAGGGAGATTTCAGGATTTAATTACGAAATTTAGAAGAAGGAACATTCAGGGCAGACAGTTAATGTGTGTTTGATGGTGAAACAGTGGCACAGCATTCCCAGATGTGGGAATGGAAGAGGGACATTCATTCTTCAACGTGGAAGAGAGAGGTTTCAGGATTTAATTAAGAAATTTAGATGAAGGAACATTCAGGGCAGACAGCTGATGTGTGTGGTGAAACACTGCATTCCCAGATGGACTCCACATCCCTGGAAGTGTCCGAGGCCACGCTGGACACCCTGGCACAGTGTCCCTGCCCTTTAATGTCCCTTCCATCCCAAATGATCCCGGACACAACCAGGCTTTTCCAAGCATTCCCAGCTCACCTTCCTGGAGTCTGAGCTGGATCCCACGGATGCAAAGAGGTCCAGGTCCTTCTCCAGGCTGCTGGGCCGGCCGTTGGTGACGGGCGTTGTCACCGGAGCGTCTGCAGGGACAGAGGTGGCCTGGGTGTCCCCAGCCTGGGGACACCTCTGTGCCACCACTGCCACCCCTCCCAGACCTGACCCCGACCTCCCTAGTCCCTCTGGAGCAGGATTTGGGAAGTGCCCCTGGGTTCTGTTTGTCCCACAGAGCTCCAGCTGCTCCTGGAACACCACAGGATAAAGGGAAAAACATGGAAAACTCTTCCCAAGCAGCTCAAGCTGAATATTCCTGCAGGATTCCTGGGATTGTTCACCTGAAAGGGAAAATGAGGACTGGAACTCCTCAAATTCCCACAATTTCTGAACCAATTTCTCTTACCCAGGCCCAGCAAGTCCATGACTGGCTCAGATTTGGGGGAACTTTTCCTGGATTGCTGCGTTTCGTCCTTCTTTTGAGGCTGGGGGAAAAGAAACAACACAAATCTTATGCAGCTTTTAGGTTCACTCTGAAATGGTTTTAACAAGATTAACCTTAAAATCCCCTTTTTTTCCCAGTGGATTTAAGTGAAAAATAAAAGCAAAATTCTCTTTGCTCTTCCAAAATGAGAATTTCCCAGTTTTTTGTTGTCCCAATAGGTTGTCAAATCCAAGCAGGCTCTAAACTAGGGAGAAGCAGCTGCTGGAGCTGGAAAAAGCAGCAGGGAATAGCTGGATTCCAACCTGCACATCTGCTCAGTGTCTGGTGAGCAGAGCAAAACAAACTCCCACCAGTGACTCAAAGCACCCAGGGTGTGACTGAGGCCAGAAAAATGCTCCCAGAGCAGGCTGGAATCCCTCTGCTCTGCCTCAGGGATGTCTCCACAGCTGCTCCATGGTTTTCTTCCTGATCTTACCATTTTCACCTTCTCAAAGATGATGGGTTCCAGTTTTCTTTCTGACTCGTTGGTCCTTTTCCATTTGTCGTCCTTTTCTTTCTGTGAGGGGAAAAAAAATCACTGACATGAGGGGAAAAGTTCCTGACTACACCAAGAAAAAGCTCTCACCCGGTGCTGTTACTGATCTAAAACTCCTCAGATCTAAAATCCCTCTGAAAAAGCTGAATTTGAGGTAAATTTTTGCATTTTTCCTGCTCTGAGCAAGGAATTGGACAAGGCCCTTCCAAGATCTCCAATCATTATCCCTGATTTATTGCCTCCCTCTTCCATCCACACAAACCAAACAGTTCCAAGAGGGAAAAAATCAGGAATTTAAACAGTTTTGTTCTTTTCTTTCTGTGAAGGAAAAATCACTGACATGAGGGGCAAAGTTCCTGATTTTACCAAGAAAAAGCTCACACCTGCTGCTGTTACTGATCTAAAACCCCTCAGATCTAAAATCCCTCAGAAAAAGCTGAATTTGAGGTAAATTTTTGCATTTTTCTTGCTCTGAGGAAGGAATTGGACAAAACCTTTCCAAGACCTCCTCCAGTGTGAGATATCCATCCACACAAACCAATGAGTGAGATGAAGAAGAGGGAAGAAAACAGGAATTTAACCCACCCAAAAAACTCCAACCCCTGAGCTCTGCCATGTCTGTGATCCTGCCTTTTTTTCCTGGATAATCTGGAATATTCCCTGAATATTCCAAAATATTCTCTGAGCAAAATCCACTCAGCATCCTCAAATCTCCTCAGTGCTGGGCAGGAATTCACTCCATGAAGTGCAAGCAGCCCTGGAGAAGGGATTTCTCCTGACACAGGGAGTATTTCAATAGATATATTTGAATATTTTGTTTTAATCACAAATTTAGGCCTCCAGACTCACCCTGAAGGCGTTGATGTCGATGCTTCTGTCCATGTATTTCTTCTTCTCATATTTATCCCGGATAAAACTCTCCACAGCTCTACAGCAGCTGGTTAAGGACAAAGGATTCCAGAATAGAAGCCTTATTTGACAGGGAGGAACAAGGTACAGGCTGTAACTAAATTAAATCATTGTTTAAAGAGCATTTCCAGCAGTAACTTTCTTAAAATAATTTACTGCTGGATCCCAACTTGGTTTTTGCCCCTGGGTTATTTCAGGTTATTTCAGTGCTATAAAAAGGGAATTAAATCAGGATTTAAGCTCTTGCTGTGTTTTGTCCATTGTGTTTTTTTTTGTTTGTTTGCCCCAAGCATCCCCTCAGCACATTCAGATCACAACAGGATTGTGCACCTCAAAAAGCACCTCAGGTGCCAGATTAACTCAGATTGATGGTGGAAAGGTGATTTTGTGGGTTTTTTTTTAGGTTCACATCATTCCATCCCTGCTTACTCAGCATTCCTGCAAGGTGGGAGTTACAGCTGAAGCATTAAAAATTCCATCAGAGAATCCCAGCCTGCTTTGAGCTGGAAAGGAACCTAAATCCCTTGGGCAGGGGTACCTTCCACTACCCCAGGCTGCTCCAAGCTCCATCCAGTCTGGGGGACACTCCCAGGGATGGGGCAGCCACAGCTTTTTTGGGAAATCTATTCCAGCTCCTCCTCACCCTGACAGGGAGGAATTCCTTCCCAAAATCTCACCTCTCCCTGCCCTCTGGCAGGAATCCACCCCCTCTATCCTGTCCTTTGCAAATCATCTCTCTCCATCTCTCTTGCAGCTCCTTCAGGTCCTGGAAATCCACAATTAGGTCTCCAAGGAGCCTTTGGAATACTCAGAACTTTGGAAAAGCCAACCCTCCCATTTCCTCCAAAACCTTCAGCTTTTGGGCTCACTCTGAAACGTCAGAGATCTCAACCAGATTAACCCTTAAAATCCCTCCTTTTCCAGTGGGATTTTTTCCATTCCAGTGCATTTTTTTTCCCATTTAGGCCAAAAATAAAAGCAAAATTCTCTTTGCTCTTCCAAAATGAGAATTTCATGGTGAATATTTCCCAGTTTTTCATTGTCCCAAGAGGCTGTCAAATCCAAGCAGGCTCTAAACTAGGGAGAAGCAGCCGCCTCCTGTGGTGACCTTGGTGTTCCAGATCCCCATCCCAATCCCTTCATTCCCATTCCCTCCCCAAGGGAACAACTTCTCCTTCAGGGAGGTTCAACCACACAGCTCCAGGATGGAAATCTCTGTGGAATTTCCATGTTTTTTCAGGAAAGGAAAAAAAAAAGGATGCTGGTCTGTCTGGGGCCTCCGGAAGTTCTCGGGCAGGTAGGCTTCGTAGAGACGATTGGCTTTGCCATTCCCCATCTCCTGCACGCACTGAAATCCAAAAAAACTCCTTAAAATTTTCCTTCTCCAGGCATTAAAGCTCTCCCACAAGATCCCAGGCTGCCAGGGAAGAGAAATCCAGGGAAGGGAGATCCACCTGAGAGCCACTCTTCACCCCCAGGGGATGCTGAAGCAGCTGCTCCAATCCCCTCCCAACCCTAAACAATTTTTAGCTCAAGGCAGGATAAATATCCTGTTAGCAACCCAAAATCCCTCTGGAAGGAGAGGTGGGAAGCACCTCCAGGGAAGCAGGGATTGGTCATTTAAGAGACTTGCAGCTCCTTAAGCTTTACTCTCTGCTGTTTGCCCAGTCTGGAACGGGGACATTTTGTTGTCCTTTTCCCTCCCAACCTATCCCAGCTGGAATTCTTCTTCCTCCTCCACTTCCCCCATTTTTTTGGGCTATCCTGGCTTGGTTTATTTACAAAAACCCCACAGTGCTTTATCCCAGCCCTCACCTGGATCTGTTCCTGTGTCCACTGGTCGAGGTTGACAGATTTGACCCTGGATATGTGAACTCCCAGGTTCCTGTGGATCCCGGCACAGCGGATGCAGATGAACACCCCAATATTCCAGGACGCCCATCGTGGCCCTGGGAAGAGACAGAAAAGTGTTTCCCACCAATCCAACCCTTTTTTCTTTTTTTTGTTTTGGCCTGGAGCAACTGGGAAACTGCACCAAGTGAACTGGAATTGAGGCCTCTGGATTCTCATCCAGGCTGGAAACTGGAATTCCACATCAGGAGGATGCTCCCAATCGTTATCCTTGGGGATTTATTGCCTCCCTCTTCCATGCACACAAACCAAACAGCTCCAAGAGGAAGAGGAAAGAAATCAGGTTTTTAAACAATTTTGTTCTTTTCTTTCTATAAAGGAAAAATCACTGACTTGAGGGAAAAAGTTCATAATTTCACCAAGAAAAAGCTCACACCTGGTGCTGTTACTGATCTAAAATCCTGAATTTGAGGTAAAATTTGCACTTTTCCTGCTCTGAGCAAGGAAAAAACCTTCCACGATAAAAAGATCTTGGATAAAATCCTTCCAAGATCTCCTCCAGTCATTATCCCTGCAGATTTATTGCCTCTCTCTTCCATCCACACAAGAAGAGGCAGGAAAACAGGAATTTAAACCACCCAAAAAAACTCCAACCCCCTGAGCTTTGCCATGCCTGTGATCCTGCTTTTTTTTTTTTTCCTGGATAACTCAGCTCCAGAATATTCCCTACAGCAAAAAAAAACAAAAAAAACCACTCAGCATCTTCAAATCTCCTCAGTGCTGGGCAGGAATTCCCAGCTGAGCCAGGACCAAGCACTGAGCCCAGGATTTGGTCCCAAAACCAATCCCAGCCCAAGGAATGATCAGTTCACTCCAGTTTCCACAGCTCTGATATACATTATTTGGTTTTCCTGGGTCAAAACAAAATAAAGGTACTGGCTAAGGTCAGACATTCCTGGTTTTCATGCAGGACAGCTCCAAGGTGTGGATGGGAGATCATGCCAAGGATAAAAAAAACATCCACAAGGGAAAGATTAAGGATCTCAGATGGACTCAGTGCACCCAGGAATCCCAGCAGGGCACACAGAGATCCACAGGAATTCCCTCCCCTCTCTCAGCCATGCCAGATCCTCAATCCTGCTGAAAATTTTAGGAATATTTTAAAATTAAACCCACTGCTCCCAGTCCAGAGCTCCAGCTGCCAGCACAAACTGGTGTCCCAGGGCATGAGAAACTGGGAAAACACAAAATTAGGGATCAAAGAGCCTCCACCAGCCCTTTTTTCCAGACATTCTTCTGGATGATGAAGAGTTATCCTGCTTTTCTTGCCACAGCTAAAATAGCAGCGCCTCAAGTTAATGAGAGGGAGGTGGGAGGGGGAAGAGGGGGAAAAGTGTAATTTCAAAGCCCTAAAAAAGCAGTGCTGTATTTGAGATGCTGTTAACAGTTTAATTCCTATTCCTGGGGAAAGCCTGGAGCATCCTGAGGGATTTGGAGCTGATAAATGCACTCAGGGACCCTTCCAGAGCACAGGTATCCAACCTCTAACAGGTAACTCCAGCAGCTCTTCCAGGGAATTCAATTAAAAATGCCTTTATTAAGTTTTCTGGCCTTTCCTGCCATTATTTGCTGCTTTTTCCCTCTCCAGGAGTGGCCTTTGGGAATGATATCAATTTAATGGAGCTGAGAAATTCACTTCCCAGACACCCTTGCCTACACCTCAGTCCCTTTATTACCTCCTTTATTATCAAAGCAAAACCCACAACTTCAGCCCCACCTGAAGATGCCCAAAAAATGGGAATAAAACCCTTGGCCAGGATCCTTTCCTGTGATTTCTACACGGAATTCTCCCCCAGATCCACCCCCAGGGCTCTAACGTGAGACTGCTGGAAGGATTATCATGAGATTCAAGGTTAGATTTAAAACTCCAGATAAATTTAGCCTTGATAGGACTAAAAGGATTAATGGGCAGCTCCTGGAGTAATCAGCTCACTGGGTTTGTCACATGGACCAGCTCAAGGCACCACAACCTCCCACTAAAACATGACTCAGGGGTAGTGTCACACTCTCCTGCTGCTCCAGTGTCCCCTCAGGGGTCTGGGACAACAAGGCAGCCACAGCTGGAATGTGCTGCAACTCCTAAATCCGAGTTCTGGGAGAGCCAAGATGGAGCAGCTTCCTTATATTTGAATTAAAATGAATATTTAGGGTTTTTGAACCCCTCCCAGCAATAAACACATTATACAACCAGGGGTGAGCTGCTCCCTGGGGAGATTCCAGCTGGGATTTGGGTGTCCTTGAACAGCCACAAGGTGCTGCAGGAAAGGCTTCCAACCTGCAGGGAATGGAGGATTTGGGGGATGTGGGGTAGGTTTTATGCAGGGCCAGGGCACAGATTGTGAGCCCAGCAGCTCAGGGCTCTGCTGTGTCACAGGAGGGACTCCAGGGCCACACAGGGAGGAATTCTGGATTTTCCAAAACGCTCCCTGAGCTGCGGCCACAGCAAACCCTGGTGGGGTCGGGATGGATCCAACACCCTCCAAAACCCCCTTCCCAGACATCCAGCTTAACTAAACCAACACTTTAACCTTCAAATGCCTTCTAAAAATGTTCTTTTAAAATGTCTCATAAAGCCCTGAGGTTGTGGGAGGGGGGAAGGGTTTGGTGGAGATGTAAACAACCTCCCACTTCCCTCTTTGGAGCAGCTCACGCTGGAACATCTCCCACTAAAAATCTCCCTGCAAGTGCCCAGCGGCTCAGATTTTGCTTTTTAGGGCTTTTTGCAGGCATTTCCCCAGGGTTTCACAGCTCTTTTCAAGGTGACTTGACTCGAAAAAGCTCTGGGTGGCATCTCCAGATGTGAATTTCATGCCATGCTGCTGCTTTTCACTTCCCCAAAACCCAGCCCCAGCTCAGACCCTGCAGCAGCTTCAGTGATAAAAGGGGGAAAAAACCCTGGGTTGGAGTTTAGGGGAACATTTTTCTGAGAAAAAATGGGTTTATATCAATAAATAGCAACAGGGCAGCTTTAATCAGCAGTGCTGAGCTGCCTGGGGGAATTATCACCCCTCACAAAAGTGGGCACACCCTGATTAATTGAGAATGGGGGCACCTCACCCTCCTGGCTCAGGGAATTATGGATTTATCTCCCAGAGCATTGAGGACAAGGCCGACAGAAACATTCAGCTCCTTAAACCACTAAAAAATAAATTTGTTTCTTGCACGAATCCTCTGGCTGATGTTCTAAAATCAATTCCCCTGAGGCCGAGGGCCCTCAGAGCCACCAGGCCAAAATGGAAACCCCATTCCCACATGGAAAATTGGGAGTTTCCTCCTGTGACCACCAGTGCCAGCCTTGCCTGATGCTGCCACCACTTCTGTATCAGCTCGATGATGATTTTATGTCTGATTTTATGATGCTAAATGTCTCAGCTTTAGAGGTGATTTTAACATCCATGGGAAGCAAAGTCACCTGGCACCAACCCTGCTCAAATTCATGGAGCTTCACCTCAGGCCTGCACAAATCCCTCCTGGATTGAAGGAAACATCAATTTGGAGTACGAATCCAACGTTTTTCAGAGCCTGGCTGCCCACTGGGCTTAGCACAAGATTTGGGTTAGCTCAGACCCCTTTGGGATGCAGGAGGATCAGGAACCCCAAAGCATCCCTTGCTCAGTGAATTTGCATTCCCACTTTTCCTGAACATTGAGTGCATTCCCCAGGGAGGAGGATCCAGCAGGGATTCAGTGCCCAGCTCATGCTCCAGGAGACAATTCCAGAGCCTGTTTTACATCCCAGCCTGTCAAAATAAACTCCACATACCAAGCTGCTCGTGCCAGCTCCAGTCCCCCTCTAAGCCCTGCTCATTAATGCTCCAAGGGCTGCTGAATAATCTGAATGACTGAAAAGGATCCTAATTCCCTTTAAAACCCCCAGCCTAATTCTCTTTTCAACTCCCAGCTGCTCCAAAGGAATCACTTGCTCCAAGTTCACACCCTGGAGTGGTTTTAATTGAGAAATCCCGAGGGGATTCACTCCTCACCCTTTACTCAGGCACCAAATTCTGGCCCAAGGTTCCTGAGGCAACTTTTCTGCTGTAATAACTCTGCAGAAAGCATTTAAAAATAAACCAGGAGCTGGCTGCAAAACCACAGCTCCTTGGAAAAGGAAGAGCAGGGGAAAAAAAAAAAAAAGAAAAAAAAGAGCTGCTACCATGGGCAGGATTGAGGGAGCATCACAATGGAGAGCGTGAGGAAATATTCCCAGTGGAAATGAGCAGATTTCAGGGAAATGTGGCCTCATCCATGGATCCCAAAACTGCTCCGTGTCTGTCTGTGGAAAAGGGACGTGGGGAATTCTCCCTGGAGCAGGAGAATCCCTGCCAGGGGATATCCACACCCTCAGCCTTCCACCAGGGAAAAAATTCCTCGAGTCCAAGCTGAATAATCCTCATTTTTCTTTTGCAGAGTCAAAGGACGAAGGAACTCAGGATCCAAGAGGTTCCTCTGCCTTGTGGTTTCCTTGTTCTGGAAAGAAATTGCTCAAGGATTTACTGCCATTCGTGCTGCTCAGAGCTGGGACAAAGCCTCTCTTGCAAAACAACTTCCTCTGCTCTTTGCTGGAAATGTCTACTCTGCACTTCCAGGGCTTGGGGGAACCAAAGGAAACTCCAAAAACCCACTTCAACCAGCTTCAAGACCTCTAAATGATGTTATTTAGTTATTAATAACCGAGCTGAGCATGGATCCTGCTGCAGGGACCAGGGATGCACCTCGGATTTGGGATCAATCCCTGCTGCCCTCCCAGATTTAGGGCCAGACTGAGGGATTTGTGCAGCTCTCAGGGGATGCTAAAGCCAAACCCTCACTTTAACACCCACAAAAAATAGTTTAATCATCCAAAAATTCAGCTTTATACCATCCTTTGAAAGAAGAAAGGGCTGTTTGGGGGTTTTATTTTGCTTTTTTTTCTTCCCCACACAGTAATTACAGGCCTCAACCACATTTTGCATGAAAAACAAAGATGCTGGCTCTGATTTCCTCCAGAAAATCTTCCAGTTTAGCAAAAAATATCTAATATTTAAGGGCCCCGTGGCCTTGAAGCCCAAGATTTGGGTGTTTTTGAGTAAAGATGAGCAGCTTTCAGTGCAGCTTTATCACTGCTACCATCGTGTTCTTTGAAGTGCAGGTGGAGGAAATGAAAATTTCTGTGAGCAGCAGGGTGGGGCTTTCCTGCTGCTGCAGAAAGGGATGGTTGTTCCTTCAGTCAATGAAAAGGTGACAGGGACAATTTCAAGCAGTGCTGTCACCAGAATCCATGAAAAACAACTGGGTGACATCAACACTGATGGTGACACAGCTTAAAAATATAAATATACATTAAAAAAAAAAAAATCAGTCAATTCCACAATCCATGGACTTCCTGTGGCATCATTTTTGGACCAAAACCACACATCAGCCAATCCTGGAAATTGCAGATTCCAAGGAGGCCTGAATTTCCATGAAATGCAAATAATTTAGGTGGTAGGTGCACCTGTGAACAGAGCAGCAGGGTGGAAGCTCTGCCATCACTAAGTTGATTTTTGATGCTGTAAATAGAATTTTGCTGCTTTTTAAGATGTTTTTAATTTGCCACTTGGTGTTGAAAATATTTAGACTCTGTTTTTTAATTTAATTTGAGTTAAAGATGTTTTAGGAGCCACTAAATCCTTAGAAAAGCTCTGAGCAGAGGAAGGTCCTGGGTCAGTTTTTGATGGATTGAGAATTTTTTCAGTATCTAAACATGATAATCATAATAATCTCAATTAATATCTTAATTATAATAATACTGATTTTCAGACTCATGAGCTAAACATCCCTTGAAATTCCATGGGAAAGGGGCAGGAAGGAGTGGCATTTATTGCCAAAAATAGAGAAAAACCAATTTATTAAGGCCCAGGTAAATCCAGCCTCGCACCCACTGCTCCAAGTTCAAGACAGCTCCTCCTAAAAGCTCCAATTTTGTCCCAGATTCCCTGGGACACCGGGAACAATCACAACCAGGGACCAACCTGAAGGAGCCCCGAGCTATTCCTGACTTTTTGCTTGGTTTCAAGACCTACTTTGCATTTTGGAGCACGAGCTCCCTTTGCACTGCAGCTGCCATTCCTTACATAACTCCTGGCAGTTTCTATAGGAACAAACTTTACTCCAGCTGGGAATCACGTGGCATTTTTTTTTGGGGGGGAGCTTTCTTTTCCCACCTCCAGAGGTGGGGCAGCACAGAGAGCCCAGGTGCTGCTGCTCTGAGGATTATCCCTATTTCTGGCAGATGTAGGGCCACAGATCCAAGTGTGACTCAGAGCTCTGCTTAAAAGGGATCTTCCTACAACTAATTCCACACTAAATCCCTGTTGGGAACACTGATGCTTTTTTCCCCTTGCTTGAGTGGGCAGTTCCAGCTCCAGGCAGGCTCAGGGTGGACAGAGCTGTGTCCTCTCCCAGTTTTACCCTGCTGAGGTGAAGATCCCAGAGGGATAAAGTGAATTTCAGGGCATTTCCACTCGCTTCGTTCACAAAGCTCTCAGATCTGAATTGGGAAGAGCAGAAAAGCAGAATAATGGAAGATCCCAGAATATTGTGGCTGCAGCTGAGGATTCAAATGAACACACAACCCACATGGATCCCTCTGGCAAGATTCCCTGGCCTAAGGCTGAGCTTTCTCCTCATCCCAGATTTCCTAAGCTGAGCTGAGCAGCTCCAGCCCCTCCACTTTGGGTTTTTGAAGGTACAGGCTGCACCACTCCCCCTCCATCAGCACTGCCATCCTGATTCTCCTTCCTCCCATGCAGCTGTTCCAGCAGCTATTTAAAAAGTTCCTCTTGGAATTGCTCTGCCTGCAAAGGAAATTCAGCTGCAGCTCAAGAGGCTGCTGGAGGAGGAGGAGTTGAGTCACGCAGATTTTCAGGGAATATTTGGTTTGGATTAGTAAGAGTTAGGCTGGACTAAAGCAGCTCCCCCATAATTCCCAAATTCCACTAGAAATCAGCCTCCCCATATCACTTACTCCACCCCAAGCTTCTCCCCCTTCCCATCCCATATTTACCCACCTCTGGGCAGGGATTTCCCCAATCCTACACCTTTTTTTTATTTTTTACTAAAGAATTAAACCTGGATTTACGCCAGCAGCACTTCTCCCATCTAATCCCTCAGGATACAAGGGATGGATTTAGGCCTGGAACCCACGGATCTCACAAGACAAAGGGATGAAGGGAAGAGCCAGACAAAGCAGGGGGAGCACAGGGCAACCTGAACCTCTGGGCAGCTCCCGCTCCGACGTCACCACCCCGGGATCCACGGAGCCTGCTGGATGCATGGATGGGACTGGAGAGCAGAGGGAAGACTTTGGGAGAAGGAGAGAACCAAACACAATTAGCTGGGGGTGCAGAGCAGCTGCAGGGGCAGCAATGAATCCACTCTGTGTCGCCCAGTGGGAATTTTCCAAATCCCGATGGAGATTTCGCCTCATCCCTCCCTCCCTCAGCCATCCCAGCTCCAGGCTGCCACATTCCAAGCAAGGAACGTGCTGCTGGATGCTCAGCTCAGGCTGTGCAGCAGCTCTGTTATCTCTCAGACACACAAAAAGCGAGCAGCAGCACCACAGCCACCCTTGGAATGGCACCAGCAGCAAAAACCCCACCTGCCCAGCAAGTGCTGCTCTCTCCAGGTGTTTTTCCAAGTGATTCCCACAGCAAAGACCTCCAAGGAGAGGATTGGAACTCAGCAGTGCCCACCCTGCCCTGCCTCAGCTCTCCCAGTTCCCCCAAACACCAGGTTGGCAACAAAAAGAGGAAGAGAGTGGAGAGATTTCACCCAATTTCCTGCAAAACAAGAACTCTGAGCAGGGTTTGCTGCAGCAGCAGAATCACTCTGAGATTTCACAGAATCTCACACTGGCTTGGGTGGGAAGGACCTTAAAGCTCATTTAATTCCCCTCTGCCATGGGCAAGGACACTTCCAGCTACCCCAGGTTGCTCCAGTCCCTGGGGAGAGTGCAATGTTGCAGTTATTCCAGGAGGAACAGCAGGACTTCCTTGGCATCAGAGCTGGGAGAGCCCCACGTTCACCAAAAATAACAAAATTGCCCCAAAACGGCAGGAATTCCTTGGAGCTTCAGGCAGAGACAGCTCCATTCACTAAAACTGCCCCAAAACTGCAAAAATAACAAAACTGCCCCAAAACTGCAGGAATTCCTTGGAGCTCTGGGCAGAGACAGCTCCCGTGGCACCACATTGATCAAAAGTACCAGAACTGCCCCAAAAATGCAGCAAAACCCTGGAACTCTGGGCAGAGACAGTTTCATTCACCAAAACTGCCCCAAAACTGCAGGAATTCCTTGGAGCTTCAGGCAGAGACAGCTCCATTCACCAAAAATATCAAAACTGCCCCAAAAGTGCAGGAATTCTCCCTGGAACTCTGGGCAGAGACAGCTCCATTCACCAGAACTGCCCCAAAACTTCAGGAATTCCCTGAAACTCTGGGTAGAGACACTTTCATTCACCAGAACTGTCCCAAAAATGCACAATTCTCCCTGGAACTCTGGGCAGAGACAGCTCCTGTGGCACCACATTGATCAAAAGTACCAAAATTGCCCCAAAATTTCAAGAATTCCCTGGAGCTCTGGGCAGAGCCAGCTCCCATGGCCACATGTGCCCTGGAGGAGGAGATTTCCCACTTCCAGGAATCTCATTAGTGCAGGGGGTAATTAGTGGATCAGATAAGTGGGGACAGCCCCAGCCTGCTCTCCAGGATTGGTGCAATCCCTGACCTCAGCCAGGAGCAGCTTCCAGCTTAGGAAAGGTTGAACTCCACACTAGAGCTTCATTATCATGATAATTAATTAATTAGAATCCTGCGCTTCCAGGACGCGCCGTGACCAGGAGAGGCTCCACCACCCCGAGCTGTGGGGTTGAATTTATTCCCATTTTGGTGGAATTTGCTCTCTCCCAGGCCTGAGCTGAGATAAAGGAGCTATTTCTGCCCTTGGGGCTGGCAGGAGGTGCCAAGAGATAAAGGATTGGCACCAGGGAGAGGAACATCCTGATCCCACCACCACCTTCATCCCAAAGCCAGGTGTGCTCCAGGCAGGTGGGAAGGATGAGGTTATTGTGGTTTGGGGTGAAAAGAAATCATAATTATCTCATTTTTAACACTGTTCAAGGGGGCTGTGCAGTTTTGGAGGTCACACTGAGGTGACCAAGCCCTTTGTTTACAGATGGATTTGGCCAATCCCTCCTCCAAGTTCAATTCCAGCAGCTCTTGGGAAACGAGGCTCAAATCCAGATCTCCAAGAGATTATGGCAGCTCATTAAAACAGGATTTTGGGCAACTTTAACTCTTTTGCTGCAGGAAAACAAAGCAGCAACCACAGGGGACAAGGAACAGTTTTATTCTTTTGTTTTATCCTCTGGAATTCAAACATTTCCTCTCTCAGGGTCATAACACACCTTGGAATCAGAAAAACATGGAATGGTTTGGGTTGGGAGGGACCACAAAGCTCCTCCTGTCCCTTCCACTATCCCAGTTTGGCCTTGAACAATTCCAGGGATGGGGCAGCCACAGATTCCTGTGCCAGGGCCTCACCAGCCTCACAGGGAAAACCCAGCTGGGAAAGGAGGACAAAAATGTGGAATTCCTCCAGTGGTCCACGATCCCAGGGTGAGGTTACAGCTCCTTCCCTGCGCTGGCATTCCAGCCCCAGGTGACAGGATGTGACTCCCCAGCTGGAATTCCCTCAATCCCACAGCGCCGGCTTTTCCAGGTCCCTCTTCTTCCCCCTTTCAGCAGAGGCCCCCACCCACTCTGGGGTGTTTCCCGGGATTCCCACAGGGAGATTTGGGGCCGTTCCCTCCCCATCTCCCCTCGGCCTCCAGAGGCTCCGGGAAGCGCAGCTCCTCCCGCTGCGACCCGCACCAAACCCAGCTGGGCTGCGGCCAAAAATGTGGGGGTTTTCAGCCGAAAACCACCGGGTTCTTTCCCCCAAAAGCCCCCTGTTGTGCCCCCAAAGAACACGGCGTTCTCTCCCCCAAAACCACCGGGTTCTTTCTTCCAAAACCACCCTGTTGTGCCCCCAAAACCACGGCATCCTTTCCCCCAAAACCACCGGGTTCTTTCCTCCAAAACCATCCTATTCTCCCTCTCAAATCACGGAGTTCTTTCCCCTAAAACCACCGGGTCCTTTCCCCCAAAACCACCAGGTTCTTGCCCCAAAAACCACCCTGTTCTCTGCCCCAGACCCCCCCCGCTCTCTGCCCCAAACCCACCCTGCTCTTGCCCCCAGCCCCATCCCGTTCTTGCCCCCAGCTCCCCCCGTTCTTGCCCCAGCCCCCGCAAACCCCCGTAACCGCCGGGGCACCACCGTTGTCCCCCCGCCATCACCGGAGCGCTCCCCTCTGGCGGAAACACCGCGATGCCCACCCTCACCAGACCCAACCGGGGCTGTCCGACTCTCGGGGGAGCGCCCGCACCGGAGAGCACCGAGCGGCGAGGCCGGTGGGGAGTGGGGGGGGCACCGAGGGGGGTGCATCCGGTGCGGCGCGGGCTCAGCAGGCCCCGCCGCCCATCCGCGCTACCTTTAGCCTGGCAGTCGGCGCAGAACTTGTTCTCGTCCTCGGCCAGCAGCCCGGCCAGCACCGCCTGGTAGCGCTCCACGTCCCGCACCGATTTTCCCGTCATGGCGCGGCCGGCGCTGCCCGCCCGCGGGTCACGGCCGGCCCGCCCGCTTCCTGCTTCCGCTATGGGCGGGGCTACAGCCGGGGGAGGAGCCAATCAGCGCCGGCCCCGCGCGGCAACGCCTCCCCCGCGCGCCGCCGGTGCTGGGCGCTGATTGGTTGCGGCGCGAGGGAGGAAGCCAATAGGGAGAGAGGGGAGGAGCCAGCGGGTGTATGAATGGGGAGGGTCACGTGATGGGGGACAATGGGGGGACAATTGGGGGGGGCGGTGACGACTTTTGGAGGGCTCGGAGGCGCTGGGTGGGGGATTTTGGGGGGCTCAGGGTGCTAGGATTCTGGGTGGGGGTTCAGGGGTGTGGGGTTTTGGAGGCCCAGAGGTGCAGGACTCGAGGTTGGGGAGGATTCAGGGGTAAAGAAGTGCTGTGTGTGGGATTTTGGGGGGTCAGAGGGGCTGGTTGAGGATTTTTGGGGGGCTCAGGGATGCTGGGTGGGGGTCCAGGGATTTTTGACGGGAGTTTTGGAGGCTCTGATGTGCTGGATACGGAGTTGGGGAGGATTCAGGGATACAGAGGTGCTGTGTGTGGGGTTTGGGGGGCTCAGGGATGCTCGCTGGGGGATTTTGGGGGACCCTGGGGTGCTGTCCCTTGCCTGGAGGGGGGGACCTGGCAGTGCAGGCGGCTGAGGAGAGGATTTCAGGACGGGCAGTACCCGAAAAACCGCGATAAAACGAGCAATGGCACCGACAGGAGACAGAAATCTGTCACTGAAGCACTCTGAAAAAACAGCCGGAATTACACAATCCTCCCAAAAGTGCCACTCGTGTCCCAGAAAGGGACAGTGCTGGGACACAGGGCCACGAGCAGGAGCATCCCAGCAGCTCCGGGAGGGAGAGATCCAAAAGGAGATGCTCCCAGATGGTTTTTTTCTTTTTTTGCCCCAAACCGCCAGGTTTTGGTGCAATTGCTTCCCTAGGAGGAAGAACAATCCAGGAGCGATCCGAGAGGAGGAGGAGGAGGAGGAGGAACGGGCCGGGATGAATCATCCCGTGTACCCTGGCAATGGGGGGCGGCTGCCGGCCCCTGTGACCTCCCCTTCCCTGCCAGCACCGCTCTGGGGACATGGGGACATCCCCGAGGGTGACAGGGCAGGAATTGGGGCAGGAATCCCCCAGGAGCTGGATCCCAGTGCCGCCCCCATCGCGGGGTGTGGGGGAGCTGCGGCCACAACGCGTAGTGGCACTGGTGGGGACACCGCGGGGACATCCTGGGACATCCTGGCCGGGCTAGCCACAACGCGCAGTGGCACTGGTGGGGACACCGTGGGGACACCGCGGGGACATCCTGGGACATCCTGGCCGGGCTGTCCCCGCAGCAGCTCCCGAGCTCATCCCTGTCCTGTCCCAGCCCCTGATGTGTGCCAAATCCTGTCCCCGTTGTGCCAAATCCTGTCCCCATCATGCCAAACTCTGTCATTGTGCCAAATCCCGTCCCTGTTGTGCCAAATCCCACCCCCATCATGCCAAATTCTGTCCACATCGTGCCAAATCCCATCCCTATTGTGCCAAATTCCGTCCCCGTCGTGCCAGATCCTGTCCCCATCGTGCCAAATTCCGTCCCCGCCGTGCCAAATCCCGTCCTCATCTTGCCAAACCCTCTGTCCCCATCCAGCCACAACAGCCACGGGCTCACCTGAGAGGGGCGGGGACCTGCCCTCATCCCTCTGCTCCATATTCATGAGCCCCTTCCTCCTCCTCCTCCTCCTCCTCCTCCTCGCCCGGCCCTCCCGGTGTCCCGGAGCGCTGCGGCGGCCGGCGCTCGGTGCCAGCCGCGCTCGGTGCCAGCCCGGCTCGCCATGGCCCGTGCCACCACCCTGGTGTCGCAGCTCTGGCTCCTGCTCCAAGCCTCCTGCCTCTGCCTGGCCCAGCTCGTGAGTGCCGTGCTCGATTCCCGGGATGGAGAGGGGATGGAGAAGGGATGGAGAAGGGATGGAGAAGGGAATGGAGAGGGGATGGAGAAGGGGATGGAGAGGGGATGCAGAGGGGACATTCCCCATCTCCGCTCCCTCGCAGTGCTGAGCACTTTGGCTTTATTCCCCCAGCACTTTTCCCGTGTTTTTCCCACGAATGTCGCCCCTGGAGGGTGGGAACATCCTGCTCCAAGCCTCCTGCCTCTGCCTGGCCCAGCTCGTGAGTGCCGTGCTCGATTCCCGGGATGGAGAGGGGATGGAGAGGGGAACGGAGAAGGGGATGCAGAAGGGGATGCAGAAGGGAATGCAGAAGGGGATGGAGAAGGGGATGCAGAGGGGACATTCCCCATCTCCGCTCCCTCGCAGTTCTGAGCACTTTGGCTTTATTCCCCCAGCACTTTTCCCGTGTTTTTCCCAGGAATGTCGCCCCTGGAGGGTGGGAACAGCCACAGCCCCGACCCGTGCGGGCTCTCTGTGCGGACTGGAAATTCGGGAATTGTTGGCTAAATGAGTTTGGTTTGATTTTCCCTCTGGAGCAGCACTGGGGCGCTTTGTCTTCCCCACTGGATTTTTTGGGAAATTTGCTCCTGTTTTCCCGGGATGTGCTGCAGATCCGGACTGAGGAGGGCTGGGGGGGCTCTGACCCTGCCGGGGTGGTCCCAGGGCTCTGTGGGGCTGTCGGGGGGTCCCCGTGGACTCTCCAGACTCACCCAGCAGCAGGAGAAAATGGGTCTGGAAAAAGGGAAGGTGAGCCCTGGAGAGGGGCAGGCAGAGGGATTCCACCTGGGAAAACTCCTTTTACAGCTGCAAAAAAAAAAAAAATCAGTTTTTAGAGGTTTTGGAGAATTTTTCCGTGTAATTCCTGAGCTGCCTGTTGGAAACTGGGGGACAACTCCTTCCTAAACCCTCACCGGGGTCCCCATGGGCTTGTGGGGCAGGGGAGCGGAGCAGGGGGGATGTGGGAATTTCAGGAACAAGGAGCCCTTTGGAATTCGTTCCTTGGGCAGGACAAAGGTGCCATTCAGGGGAGATCCCGGGGATGGGCTCAGGGATTGATCCAAGGTGGAGCTGGGGCTCTCCTGTTGTGTACACGAACCAGCAGCACCTCTCACCCCTATAGATTTACACCGATTCCTACATTTATTCCTTATATTTATATTAATTTTTAAAATTAATCCAGCCTGGGAGGCTGGAGGAGCTGCAGGAGTGCAGCCCAGCCACCGCCTGCTTCCCATTTCCAGGAACACCAGGGCTTCAGTCTGCAGGACCGGAATCTCTTCCCCCTGAACTCCCTGTTAGGATAACAGAGGTTTCTTTGCCGAGTCCTGTGCAAACCTCAAAGCCAGGAGCAGGCTCTGGGAGCTTCCCTGAATGGAGCTTTTGTCTGGAGCCTGGGAGCGGAGCCAGCCTGGCCCAGGGAGAGCTCACACAGAGGGGCTGGGGGTCCCCACCTCATCCTGGGGTTTTGGGCACCTAAATCCTGACAGTGCTCCCGAAAATCCCACTCTGAGCTAAAAGGGGTCTTTGGAAGGGCTGCTGTCACCCCATGGACACCCTGCTCTGGGAGTGGCAGGGAAAGGGGGACAGAGATGGGGTAGAAATGCTTGGAGAGCCTGCTCCATCCAGGCAGGAGCACCAGGGAAAGAGGGAGAAGAAATGCGGCAAAAATGTCATCCCATGCAGATCCTGCTCCATCAGGGCAGAAGATCCTTGGATACCAGGGAAAGAGGTAGTAGAGATGGGGTAAAAATGTCATCCCATGGAGATCCCACTCCATGGGGGCAGGAGATCCTCAAGTACCAGTGAAAGAGGGAGCAGAGGTGGGGTAAAATGTTATCCCATGGAGATCCTGCTCCATGGGGTCAGGAGATCCTTGGGCACCAGGGAAAGAGGAAGCAGGGGTAAAAATGCTGCTATCACCCCATGGAGACCCTGCTCTGTTCCCCATGGGCACCAGGGCAGGAGAGGAGAGAAATGGGATAGAAATTAGGCAGAGAGTGAGGAGCTGGAGGTGCCAGTGTGAGAAATCCTGGATTTCCCCATCCATGCCCTTGCTGGAGGATCCACAGGAGGGGCAGAGCTCTGAGCCCTCGGGGTGTTCTCCATCCCAGCTCCCTGGAAGTGAATTCCCAGCACATTCCCCACACATCTCGGGGTCCTTCCTGACGTGGATCCCATCCCTTTTTCCACAGCGAGGGCCCCCAGGAGAGCCTGGCCCACGAGGGCCCCCCGGTCCCCCAGGAGTGCCGGGAGCCGATGGCATCGATGTGAGTGAGCAGCAACCTGTGCTGGCTGAGGGAGGGAGGGAGGGAGGGGACACGCAGCACAAAAGGGACATTGTGAGTGGCACAGGGCCGGGGGTGCAGCTCCGTGCTGTTCCCACTCCTGATTTAGGGCAGACAGAGCAGCCCCAGCTCCGTTTGGTGCTGCACCCCAAATCCAGCTCCATCCACAGCTGGGGAATTGGGGGTGGGATTGGTTTTTGGGGATGCAGGACAGGGAGGTTGGGGTGCTCGGAGGGGTTGGGGCAGGGAGCACCCCAGAGGTGCCCAGTGAAGGGGGGACCTGTGGGGGGACAGTGACACCCCAGTGGGGTTCCTGCAGAGGGATGTGGTGGGGGATTGTGGCTCTGGATCCTCCACGGGTTGTGGGATGGGGGCCTGAACAGAGGGGAGCCCTGTGAGGCAGCAGAAAGTGCCCTTTCTCCAGGATGTGGTGTTATTTTAGTGTTATTTATACCCAGAGCAGCCACAGCGCTTCAGAAACCCCAGCACAACCCTCACGAAATCCCAGTAAAACCCTCACAAAAGCCCCCTCAGAAACCCCATCAAACCTTCACAAAACCCCAAAACAACCCTCACAAAATCCCACTTCACATACCCCAGCAGAACCCTCACAAAATCCCAGTAGAACCCTCACAAAACCCCCCCTCAGTAACCCCATCAAACCCTCACAAAACCCTAGCTCAACCCTCAGAAAACCCCCCTTCACAAATCCCACTAAAACCCTCACAAGCCCCCATGAAAACCCTCACAAAACCCCCAAAAAACCCTCACTAACCCAAAAAAACCCTCACCCCAATAAAACCCTCACAAAACCCTAGTACAACCCCCACGAAAACCCTCACAAAACCCCAAAAAACCCTCACAAACCCCAAAAAACCCTCACCCCAATAAAACCCTCACAAAACCCTAGTACAACCTTCACCAATTCCCTCTCACAAAACCTCACTAAAACCCTCACAAACCCCAAAAAATCTTCACAAACCCCACTAGTACCCTCATAAACCCCACTAAACCCCTCACAATCCCAACCCACTTTCCCAACCCTGCCCCCATCCTGCCCTGCCTGTGGGACCCAGCAGCTCCCTCCTGTCCCAGGAGCAGGACAGGGATCGGGGTCCCCGGGATGGGCTCTGTGGGGTGCCCCATCCCTTTTCCACCTCTCCTTTCTCAGGGTGACAAAGGCCCTGTAGGATCTGCTGGCACCCCGGTGAGTACCCACCCCATCCCGGTGATCCCGCTCCTTCCACGGGGCCTCCTTCCCACCTGATCCCAATTTTTCATTTTTCCAGGGTGTCAAGGGCGAGCCTGGAGCTCCTGGTCCGGATGGACCCGCAGGGAAGCTGGGAATTGATGTGAGAACTGTCCCCTGTCCCCTCCTGGTGTCCCTGTCTGTGGGGTCACACAAACTGCTCCTGTCCCCAGGGTCTGTCCCACATAAAAACGTGCCCAAATCCCTTTGGGCAGGAGCTGAAAGCACCTGGGGAATCCCAAATAAGCTCAGGAAGAGCTTTTGACACCCTTTTCCACCTTTAGGATCCCAGCAGAGCTCAGGAAGAGCTTCTGCCACTCCTGCCCACCTTGGGGATCCCAAAAGAGCTTGGGAACTGCTTCTGCCACCCTCTCCCGTTTCGGGAATCCCAAAAGAGCTTCTGCCACTCCTTTCCACTTTGGGAATCCCAAAAGAGCTTCTGCCACTTTTTCCCACATTGGGAATCCCAGCAGAGCTCCTCTTGTTTCCTCCAGAATAAATCTGAAGCAATTCCCTACTGTCCCCACTCCCTTGGTAACCATAAGGTGGCACCAGTGACTTTGCCACTGTCCCCTCCTTGGCACAGCCTGGCAGAGGTGGTGGCAGGAAGGGGACGGAGCTGCCACCTCACCCTGAATGTCCCCAGGGTGTGTGATGGGTGCCTGGGGAGGTTTGGGTGGGTTCCTGCCCCATCGCAAGGATAAAACTGGGATCAAGGCTGGGTGGAGCTGCCCACGTGTCCCTGCCAGGGCTGGATGTGCCCAGGGTGTGTGTGAGGGTCTCTGTAGGGCATCCCTGTGCGTGAAATTCCTGATGGATTCAACCCAGCAAGAATTCCTGGCTGGAGAGCAGGAGCAATGGGAATAACTCGCTGGGTCTCTTCCCTTGCAGGGCCTGACAGGAGCCAAAGGGGAGCCAGGACCCACTGGCAGGCCAGGAATTAAAGTGAGTGAGGGGCACTCCTGGGCTCCTCATTCCCAGGCTCCCTCATTCCCAAATTCCCACCTTCCCAAATTCCCACCTTTCCAAATTCCCAAATTCCCAAGCTCCCTCATTCCCAGTCTCCCACCTTCTCAGGCTTCCACCTTCCCAAATTTCCAACCTTCCCAAATTCCCACCTTCTCAATTTCCCACCTTCCCAAGTTCCCACCTTCCCAGACTCCTCCCTTCCCCCCATCCCAGCCTGGGGCCATCCCTGTCACTCTGGAAGGGATCCATGGATGCAGGAGCTGCCTGATGGAATTTTTGGCCCTGAGGCTGCATCCAGGGAGGTGGAATTGGAGCAGCTGCCAGAGCAGATCCTCCTTTTCCAGCTCCTGACTCTCCTCTTGTGTCCTGGCAGGGCCAGCCTGGACTCCCAGGGCCACCAGGGCTCCCTGTGAGTATCTGCTGCTCCCATGGGTGGGGTGGGCACCCCCCAAGTCCCCCCTGCTCCATCCTTGGTGGTGGGGTGGGAATCGCCCTCCTTGGGGCAGGAATTCTGGAGGATTTGGGGAGTTTGAAGCAATTGTAATTTTTTTTTTTTTTTGTCGCAGGGTCCTTCACTGCCAGGACCCCCCGTAAGTGCCACACTGGGGCTGGGATGGGTGGCCTGGGGTCCTGCTTGGAATTGTGCAGGAGGAGCTCAAACCTCAGCACCCCCAGAGGGGAGGAATCAGGATGGGACCTCTCTCATTCCGTGAATTTCTCTCCCTTCTCCCTAAGGGGCTTCCAGGCCAGGTTGGACTTCCCGGGGAGATCGGAGTGCTGGGACCCAAGGTGAGGAGTCAGGAGGGGACAGGGAAGAACGTCCCCTCCTTCCACCAGGAGCTGCTTCTCTGCCCTCCAGGCTCCTGGGATGATCAGGGATGACCCTGAATTGTGGGAATGGAGGTTCCCCTGGTGCCATCACCCTGGGGATGTCCCCATTCCTGCTGGGACTGTCCAGGTTTCTACCTCCCCTCCTGATCCCAAATTCTCCTTTCCTGGCCTCCTTTCCTAGGGTGACCCTGGACCCGATGGCCCGAGGGGTCCCCCAGGCCCTCCAGGGAAACCTGTGAGTATCTCCCTTTCACCTCCAGGAGGGAGAAGATTCCCCAGACTCATCCTCGGGATTGGGGCTGGAATTCGGGCTCTGGCTCTCACCTCCCACCCCACTCCTTGTTCCCTGTTCCTGTAAAACCATCCCGATGTAAAATCCTGGAATGCTGAGGGTTTCCTCCTCTGCAGGGACTTCCAGGACACCTCCAAGGCCTGGAAGGAAGCGCTGATTTCCTGGTGAGAGTCCTGCCATGACTGTGTCCCCTGCTGTGACCAGGGCATCCCCCATGTCCCCTCCCTCCCTCTCTTCCCAGGCTTCTCCAGGTCATTCCCAACTCATCTTTGTCCTTTCTCTCCTCCCAGTGCCCCACCAGCTGCCCCCCAGGTCCCAAGGGCCCCCAGGGACTGCAGGGACTGAAGGTAAGGAAGTCCTGGAGCTGCCATGGGGGCAAAAATGGGAATTGTCACCTCCAGGATGTGGTGGAGTGAAGGATCCTTCTCTGGATCTCTGGAGCACCAGGACAGGGAGGCCTGGAGGAAAAGGTCCCTGTGGGTCCCCAGCCCCTTCCTGGGGGTGGTACCCTGTGCCAAAGTCCCAACCCCAGCTCAGGATGTCACCTGTGGGATTGTGAACCTCCCCAATGTCCCCAGTGGGATTCTGAGCCCATTCCATGTCACCTGTGGGATTCTGAGCACCCCAATGTTCCCACTGGGATTCCGAGCCCCCCAGTGTCCCCAGTGGGATTTTGAGCCCCACCACATCCCCAGCAGCACCCCAGGGTGGGTTGTGCTGGCAGGGGGGCTCTATGGGACATGGCCACCCCAGGGTGGTGCCACCACCCTGCAGCTCTGCCAGGGATTTCCTCTCTCCCCCCTCAGGGACACAGAGGCCGCCCCGGTGCCCTCGGAGAGCCTGGCAAGCAGGGAGAGCCGGTGAGTGTTGCAGCAGGATCCCAGAAGATCCCAGCAGGATCTCAGCCAGATCCCAGTGAGATCTCAGCAGGATCCCCACCAGATCTCAGACAGATCCCAGCAGGATCTCAGCAGGTCCCAGCAGGATCCAGGTGTGGCTGTCCCTGTGAGGCTGGAGCCAGGGAAGGAGTTTTGGGAAGAGAAAGGAAGAAGGGAGGAAAGGAAAACGGAAAATATGGGAATGGGAGACCAGGGTGGCTTCCTGGGCAGGGTCACCTGTCCCCATCCCCTGCCGGGTGCCAGGTGGGGGCTGTGGTGTCCCCAGGCTGCTTCGTGTCCCCTCTCCCTCCAACATTCCCTTTTCTCTCCATTCCCAGGGCCCCAAGGGGGATGTTGGTGCCTCTGGAGAACAAGGAGTCCCAGGTCCTCCGGTAAATCCTTCATTCCTCTTTTCCTCTGTCCCCCAAGTGTTCAAGAACTGGGGGTGGCCTCTTTGTCCTGGTGTCCCCAGACACCAGGGAGGTGACACCAGCCTGTCCCTGCTCCCAGCACTGGGACTGAAGCAAAGCCTTCATCCCATCCCCTCCCAGACATGGATGCCACCATCTCTCCCTCTGGAGGGCTCCATGGGCACCTGGGCTGCTCCCAGCGATAATTTGGGACAAACCCCTGAGTCCCCCTTGCCCCGGTGGGAATTAAAGCCACAGGAATTCTCAGAGCACTTTGAAGATGAAAAACAATTACTGGGCTGAACCCTGCAGGCCAGGAAAGGGCAAAACTACTTTGAAGCTAAGAGCTCTGGCCCAGGGAAGTGGCTGCAGTTTGGGCCCTCTGGAGTTATGGAATTGACAGCTGGAAAAGCACCTGCTGGGGGGCTCTGGAATTAGGAGGGACTGGAATTCCTCATGTTTGGATTCCACTGTTGGGTTTTGCTGTAATTGCTGCTTCCCCCTGGGCTGCTCCTGGGGTTTTTTTTCCAGCTGAATTTGCTGTGGTTTTCTTCCCTGCAGGGACCTCAGGGCCTCAGGGGGTATCCAGGCATGGCAGGACCCAAGGGGGAGACGGTGAGTGCGGGTGGCATCCCCTGGCCCCGGGCTCCAGATCCCACTGAGATTATTCCCAGCAGCATCCCTCCATGCTGAGCCGTCTCAGGGATGCAAGGATGGATTGGGGTGGGAATTGACCTTTCCATGCTCTCTTTGCAGGGCCCTGCTGGCTACAAGGGCATGGTCGGGAGCATCGGAGCTGCCGGGCGGCCGGTGGGTGCCCCTCCCTCAGCCCTGGGTGCTCTGGGGTCCCACTTTGCCCCACTCAATCCTTGTGTTCCTTTCTCCTCCAGGGCAGGGAAGGCCCCAAGGGACCACCTGGGGGCCCTGGTGACAAGGGAGAGCTGGTAGGTGACACCCCAATGCCAGTGTCCCCTTTTCCCCAGCTTGGCACTGTTCCCATATGGAAAACATGGAAAAGGCTCTGCCTCTAGGGGCATCTTCACCTCTCAGGACAGCAGCAGGACACTGACACTTGTCACCTCCTGCTCTAGGGTGGCCGTGGCATCAGGGGACCGCAGGGTGACATCGGCCCCAAGGGGGAGAACGTGAGTACAGCTGGTGGCACCTGTGCCCTGCCTGGGCACGAGCCCCTTGTCCCTGGCTGTGCCACTGTGTGTCCTTGTTCCCTCCAGCGCACACCTGGAACGTTCCTTTCCCTCCCCACGTTTTTTTGTCCCCACTGTGAGCCTTTGAGTCCCTTTGAGATGTCCCATGAGTGCCTCCTCCCCCTTTTCAGGGTCTCCCGGGCATCGATGGCAAGGATGGCACCCCAGGCATCCCAGGAGTGAAGGTGAGGGAATGCCACCCGCTGGGAATAACGGGAATGACAAAGGGAACAATGTCCCTTGGCACAGCAGCTCCTGGCCACGAGCTCAAGGACACTGTCCCCCCTTGGGCAAGAGCCCCTTGCCCACCTGTGGGCACCCCACTCCTGGTGACGCCCCTCTGTCCTCGCAGGGTGGCACAGGACAGGCCGGACGCCCGGGAACACCGGGACACCGGGGACAAGCTGTGAGTGCAGGACCCCCCAGCCTGTCCCCTGAGGGGTGACACCCTCTGCCAGGGGTGCCAGGGCCAGCACCCCTCGGGGACACTGAGCTGTGCCCAGGGGTGACACCCTGAGGGGACACTGAGCTGTGCCCAGGGGTGACTCCCTGAGGGGAACACTGAGCTGTGCCCAGGGGTTGATCCCGGCTTTGTTCCCTTAGGGTTTGCCGGGCCAGCCGGGAAGCAAAGGTGGCCCAGGTGACAAGGTGAGTGACAACTCTGAGCATCCACCCCGCGGCTCTTGTCCCCTCCATGTCCCTCCCTGTTCCTGCTGTCTCTCCCTGTCGCCCCCGTCCCCTCTGAACCGCCTCTCTCTCCCTTCACAGGGTGAATCGGGTCCTCGGGGCCACCCCGGTGTCACCGGTGCCCCAGGGCAGCTTGTAAGTACCGAGATGTCGCCGTGTCCCTCCCGGGGACAGCTTCGGGGCTGAGCTCTCTCTTTTTTCCTTTTATTTCCCCGTTTCCTGCGAAAAGCAGAATCGGGCACTTCATTCCCCGCCTGCTCCTCCGGGGAAACCCTGCTCCTGTCACCACCCTGCGGTGGCGACAAGGACAGGGCCACTCCTCTCTCGTGGAAGGACAAGGAGCACACCACGCCGGTCAATCCCATCTTTTGTGGGATTTTCTTTCTCATTTTTAGGGCGAGCCCGGACCTCGGGGTGAGCAGGGCCCGCAGGGTGTCCCCGGGCCGAAGGTGAGCTGGGGACATCGCGGGGGTGTGGCCGTGCCAGGGCGGGTGGCCCTGACTCCGCTCCTCTGACTCTCCGCAGGGTGACAGGGGCGAGCGTGGCCTCGTGGGACCCCCCGGGGAGCCGGGCAGAGTGGTGAGTTGTCCCCAAAGCCGGTGAGTTGTCCCCAAAGTTGGGCTGGGACATGGGGGATGCTCTGAGTTGTCCCCAAAGCCACTCTGGGACACGGGGAATGCTCTGAGTTGTCCCCAAATCCAGGCTGGCACACGGGGGATGCTCAGCCCTGGGATGGGAGATTCCAAGCCTGGATTTGGGGTCAGTGGGACACAGCCAGACTTCCCCCTTTGATCCCAGGGTCAATCCCGTGCCTGTCCTGCTGCTGAGGGATTAGGGAATAGCTCAGGGATTAGTGGGACCCCAGCTGGGACAGGAATTTCCTCCCATCCCAGGAGAGCCCAGCCCCTCTCCAGAGCTTTCCTGCACTGGAAAAACAGCCAAACCCCTGATTTTTGGTGCTTTTACTGGGGGACAGGAATCCACCCCTGGAAGATCACTGCTCTGGGCATGGCTTCTCCTTGGTTTTGTGCCCTCAGAGCTGGGATTTAGGGAAGGTTGGGATGCTGGGATCAGCTGGAGGATGGGAGCTGCCTGTGCACCTCACTGCCTTGGGGACAATTCCCTGATGGGTAAAAGTCTTCCCATTGTCTCCCATCACTCATTCTCCCATATTCCTTGGATTTCCAGGGGCCAAAGGGCGAGCAGGGCCCACCAGGCATCCCAGGACCCCAAGGCTTGCCTGGAGTCAAAGGAGACAAGGTGACAGCTCTGGGGACAGCAAGGTGGCTTCTTGGGGGCTCTGCTCTGAGCTGGCCTGATCCCACTTTTTCCTTTTCCCAGGGTTCTCCAGGGAAAACTGGCCCCAAAGGCAGCATTGTGAGTACATCCCAGGCTGTTGAACAGAGCTGGGTTTAACAGAGCTGGGTTTAACACTGGCTCTAGGCACCTTCTCCATGAATTCCCCCCTCATCCCAGAGCGTGGGGGTGACTTTGGGAATGTTCCCATCTCCCCTTGCCTTTCCTTTAGGGAGATCCAGGTGTCCACGGCCTGGCAGGGCTCAAGGGAGAGAAGGTGGGTGCTTCCAGGTGATTCCTGGGAATGCTGGGGGATCCCTTCCCATGCTGGGGGATCCTGCCTGGCATTAAATCCCAGCTCCAGCCCTAAATCCCTGCTGTCTCCTTTCCTGTGTCCTCTGTCCCCAGGGGGAGTCAGGAGAGCCAGGACCCAAGGGACAGGTGAGTGATGGGGGGATTGGGACCGAGGGGACCCCACAACTTGGGGGATTTGTGGGATCTTCAGCTGGATCCTCCTGGCTGAGGTGCTAAGGGAATATTTTCTCTGGAGATGGGAGCCAGTGACCCCAGTCAGCCCTGGATTCAGGCTCAGCTCCTCTTTGGGGTTAAACCCTGGATTCAGGCTCAGATCTGGGCTCAGCATTGGATTCAGCCTCAGCCCCAATTTTTGAGATCCAGCCCCAGTCCCATTTGGAATCCAGCCCTGAATTCAGCCCCAGCCCCAGTTTGGGATCCAGCCCTGGATTCAGTCCCAGCCCAAATTTTTGAGATCCAGCCCCAGTTTTTGGGATCCAGCCCTGGGTTCAGCCCCAGCCCTGCTTGGGACCCAGCCCTGCCTGTGGTTTTTGGGACATTTTGAGCTCTCGGGGTGCAGCCCCCGAGCACAGCCTGAGCCTCTCATGTCCCTCTCTCTCCATCCCTCCTCCAGCAAGGCATCCAGGGAGACCTCGGCTTTCCCGGCCCCTCGGGGGATGCAGGAGCACCGGGAATTCGGGGCTATCCCGGCCCGCCCGGCCCGCGGGGGCTGGTGGGGGAGCGTGGAGTGCCGGGAATGCCGGGCCCGAGGGGCACAGCCGTGAGTATCCCGATCCCACAAACCTCCTCACACTCCCTGCTCGGCAGGAATTGCCTCTCCTTCCCACCCAATTCCTCTGGGAAAACACTGCTGTTCCACTCAGCAGCTGGGATCCCGCCTTCCTGGGGAGGAATTCTGTCTTTCCCACTGTGTATGGCATCCAAATCCCTCCCCATATAAACCAGCCAGCAGCAAGGATTTGCAGGGTTGGGATTTTTCCCTAAAAACCTCATTTTGGACTCAAATGCCATGAGCACGGAGTGAGCTGAGCATGGAGCACTTGCCCTGGGACAGAACGGGGAAGAGCAGGGTGGGAAGGTGACCTGGGATGCAGGGAGGGGATGGGGATTGGGATTTGGGCTGGGAAGGGTTCTGGGAGGCAACAGAAGGAGCGAAATTCCCTTCCTGGCAGGGCCGGGATGCTGGGGACCAACACATTGTGGACGTGGTGCTGAAGATGCTGCAAGGTGAGGGTGGAGTGGGGCCACCACATCCCATAGATCCCATGGATCCCATCCCATGGATCCCATGGATCCCACCCCGTGGATCCCTTCCCGTGGATCCCACCCTATGCATGCCATGGATCCCATCCCATGGATCCTTTCTCATGGATCCCACCCTATGGATTGCCCCCTGTGGATCCTATGGATCCCAACCCCATGGATCCCTTCCTATGGATCCCATCCCATGGATCCCCCCCTGTGGATCCCTTCCCATGGATCCCACCCCGTGGATCCTTTCCCATGGATCCCACCCTATGCATCCCATGGATTCCATCCCATAGATCCCACCCTATGCATCCCGAGGATCCCATCCCATGGATCCCTTCCTATGGATCCCACCCTGTGGATCCCTTCCCATAGATCCCACCCTATGCATCCCATGGATCCCACCCCATGGATCCCATCCCGGCCCCTCTCTGCCCCACAGAGCAGCTGGCAGAGGTGGCCGTGAGTGCCAAGAGAGCCGCCCTGGGTGGGGTCGGGGCCATGGGACCCCCCGGCCCCCCCGGCCCCCCAGGGCCACCCGGTGACCAGGGACCCCACGGCCCCATGGGACCCCGAGGTGTCCCCGGAATCCTGGGAGCTGCTGGGCAGATCGGCAATGTCGGACCCAAAGGTGGGTGGCGGTGGCACGGTGCCAGTGCAAACCCTCCTGGGGTGGCACTGCCACGCTTGTCCCTGTCCCTGATCGCCCATCCAGGGTTTCCATGGAGTCCTTCCCTCCTTTTTGTACCCACAGGAAAGAGAGGAGAGAAGGGCGAGCGGGGAGAGGTTGGCCGTGGCCACCCAGGAATGCCGGGGCCTCCAGGGATCCCAGGTGAGACCAGGTGTCCCCAGGTGGCCTTTGTCACCTTGGGGTGATGAGCCCAGCAGTGGCTGGGGATCTTCTGATCCATCCCACAAAAACTGCTCAGGTTCATCCTGTAAATCTGCTCAGGTTTATCCCACAAAAAGGTTCGTCCCACAAAAACTGCACAGGTTCATCCCATAAATGTGCCCAGGTTCACCCCACAAAAACAGCCCAGGCTCATCCTGTAAATCTGCTCAGGTTTATCCCACAAAAGGTTCATCCCACAAAAACTGCCCAGGCTCATCCTGTAAATCTGCTCAGGTTTATCCCACAAAACCTGCCCAGGTTCATCCTATCAATTTTCCCAGATTCATCCTGCAAAATCTGCCTAGGGCTCATCCCAAAAATCTCCCACCTGGATCATCCTTCCTTTCCTTCTTCCTCATCTCTGCCACCTCTTTCCCTCTCTCTGAAACTGCTCTGCCCGCATCCCCAAACCTCTCCAGCAGCATTCCCCAATCCCTATTTCTCAGGGAAAACCCCCTAATTCTCAGGAGAAAACCCCTATTTCTGAGGGAAAAAAATTCCCTATTTCTCAGGGGAAAATCGGTATTATTTCTGAGGGTAAAATCCCTCTTTCTGAAGAAAAATTCCTATTTGTCAGGGGAAAAAAAATATCTCTATTTCTGAGGGAAAAATGCCTATTTCTGAGAGGAAAATGCCTATTTCTGAGGGAAAATCCCTATTTCTGAGGGGAAAATCCCTATTTCTGAGGGGAAATCCCTATTTCTGAGGGGAAAAATCTCTATTTCTCAGATGAAACCCCTATTTCTCAGGCAAACCCCCCCATTTCTCAGGGAAAATACATATTTCTCAGGGGAAAAAAAACCCCTATATCTCAGGGAAAAAAAAATCTGTATTATTTCTGAGGGAAAAATCCCTATTTTTGAGGGGAAAATCCCTATTTCTGAGGGAAAATGCCTATTTCTGAGGGAAAAATCCCTATTTCTCAGGGAAAATACCTATTTCTCAGGGAAAAAAATCGGTATTATTTCTGAGGGAAAAATCCCTATTTCTGAGGAAAAATTCCTATTTCTCAGGGGGAAAAAAAACCCCAAAACAAACATGTTTCTGAGGTAAATCCCCTATTTCTGAGGTAAAACCCCTATTTCTCAGGCAAACCCCTAGCTCAGCTTGAGCCTCAGCACCCCGTCCACCCCACCTCCTTGCCTTTCCAGGTCTCCCGGGCATCCCAGGCCACGCTGTGGACGGCAAGGCGGGCGAGCGGGGCCTGCCGGGCTCCCCGGGCGAGGCGGGCCGGCCGGGCTCCCCGGGGCCCGCGGGCCTGCCGGGCTTCTGCGAGCCGGCCGCGTGCCTGGGAGCCTCGGCCTACGCGGCCGCACGCCTGACGGAGCCGGGCAGCGTCAAGGGCCCCTCGTTCTGAGCGATTCCCGGCGGAAAATCCCTTCCCAAAGTGACCATAACGCTGCAATCCCACAGGGAGCAGCTTCCGCGCTTTCCCGGTTCTGGGGTGAGGGTGGGCGCGGCGAAAACACAGCCCTAAAATAAACCTAAATCTAGGAGCTGATTTTCTTTTACACGGTTCTGGCAGCATAAAGAAATCTTAGAGGTGGTATAAATTTTATTTAAATACGCTTTAGGGTTCCTCTGTGCTGCCCCCCGTTCTGAGCAATTCCCCGAGGAAAATCCCTTCCCAAAAATCCCTTTCACTGCAATCCCATGAGGAGAAGCTTCTGTGCTTTCCCCCGGACGTGGGGAAAACGCAGCCCAAAAATGTTAATTTTGGGAATAAACCCAAATTTGGGAGCTGATTTTCTTTTACACAGTTCTGGCAGCATAAAGAAATCTTAGAGGTGGCATAAATTTTATTTAAATACACTTTGGGGTTCCTCTGTGCTGCCAGAATCTGTAAAGGGGTCTTTATGTAAACCAGAATCAGGGCCTCTAATCCTGTTTCCATCCATGGGGTTTCAAATCTGCACCGTGCACCCTTTTTCCAAAAAAAACCCAAAAAACCAAAAAAAACAAACAAAAAAACAAACAAAAAAAACTGGAATAAATTTTATAATTCCATAAATCAGAATCAGGGCCTCTAATCCTGTTTCTATCCATGGGGTTTCAAATCTGCTCCCTGCACCCTTTCCCCCCTCCAAAAAAAGAAAGGAATAAATTTTATAATTCCCTGTGATGTTTGAAGGAGCTGGTGGAAATCCCCCTTTTTTAAGCCTTCCCTTTTCTTTTTTAAATTGGAATTTTTAAAGCCTCCCCAAAACCTAAATCATGGTTTGATTATTTAAGAGAATTCCCAGCTCCAACTTGGTCACTCCCAGAGCTGTAAATCTTTGTAAAATAGGGATAAAAATAGGGATATTTTATAATTGTGATGAGGAAAACACCAATTTTTTGGAAAAAAATGGACAATAAAACCAAGCTGGATTCTTAATAACTGGAATAATGCGTGGATTTCTTTGGATCAAAGCAAGGCCATGGTGGGCTCAGAATTTTGAGGGTTGAAGTTGGGGATTGGGATGAAGTTGGGTGATAAGTTTTTCTTTGAGCTGGGTCTTACGAGCTGTCAGAGAACTTATTACACTTTAAATAGTTTTGTTACTCCAAATGGCATAAAATTAGTAGGATGGCTTCTGAGGTGGTGTTGGAAACAGAAAAGTTTTAATAAAAGGTAAAATAACAAAGCTTTTTCAGAGAAAACTGAGCTAGGGGTAAGAGGTTTTTAGTCTTACTGAAACACTCTATAAAAGCAATTATTTCCTTTGTTCTCGTCTTTTTCTAGTGAATTATTTAGGTAAGACTTTAATTTAGTCTCTGTCTAATTAGACAGCCCTAAGTTTAAAGTAAAGTCTCAAAAGTTCTATAAAGTATCTTTTTAGCAAATGAAAGAGAAGAACTTCTAAGCTTTTTTTTCCTTTTTAAAGAGACAAAAGATAATTTAGTCACTCCGTCAACAAAAAACACATTCCTGCAGTTGGGAAGAGGGATGAAGTCCTTCATCCCAGGAGGAAGCAGCTTGGATGTCATTCCTGAAACCCAAATGTGGAGATGGAACAGCTGGAAAACATCCAGCCCTCTTCCAGATCCCAAAAATCCCTGTAGGGAGAGGGGAAGGAACAGCCTGGCTGAGCCTCCCGGTCCTTTTCCCTGGAATTCCCGTTGAATTCCCATTTTCCAGCCCCTCCGGGAATCCCGCTCCAGCTGTGCCGCACATCTGGAGCACATCCCAGCTCTCCCTGACTTTTCTCCCCACGAGAGGGAGCTGTCAGCCCGTGGAATTGGCTCTTCCAGCCTGGGATATTCCCGAAAAACGCGGCTT
Source organism: Onychostruthus taczanowskii (assembly GCF_017590055.1). Lineage (NCBI taxonomy): Eukaryota > Metazoa > Chordata > Aves > Passeriformes > Passeridae > Onychostruthus > Onychostruthus taczanowskii. The sequence continues at coordinate 1,940,170 of NW_024503235.1, forward strand.
TCCTTCCGGAAGGGGCTGGAGCATCCCCCGGGACCGGGCTGAAGCGGGAAAAGGGGGAATTCCCGTCCTTTGACCCCTTCCCACTTTTGGGATGGATGGACCTGGAAGGAGCTGGGAGAAGGGAATGAGGGCTGGAAGCGGCTGGGAGCTGAGTTTTGGTCCTGGAGCAGGGAAAAGCCACTTCCAGGAAAGATCAAGGACTGAGTTTTGGACTTGGGGCAGGGAAAAATCACTTCCAGGAGGGATCAAGGGCTGAGTTTTGGACTTGGAGCAGGGAAAAATCACTTCCAGGAGGGATTAGGGCTGAGCTCAGGTCCTGGAGCAGGGAAAAGCCACTTGGGCTGAGCTCAGGTCCTGGAGCAGGGAAAAGCCACTTCCAGGACAGAGCAAGAAAAGCTCTGCTGTGTCTGTGGAGCATCCTGGACATCCAGGAGGATCCAGGAATCCTCGGGAGCTCCTGTCCTGCACTGGGATGGGATGGATGAGCTCCAGCACATCCAGGGATGCTGCTCCAGCTGATCTTGCTGCTTCCAGAGGCAGCACAGCTTCCCAAAAATCGCTGAGGGCAGCAGTGAGGGAGCTCTGCCTTGGCAAGGAGCAGCTCTGACCTTCGTGATCCATCCCAGGAGCCAGGAATCCAGAGCCTGGCAAAGCTGGCGTCTGGGAAGACTAAAAAGCTCGGGAATTAATTAAAATTCCGGGAAGCAGCTGTCTGGAGCTCCTGCCTCTCTCTCTCCCACCTGCTCGTGCCTCATGGATTCTCCTGGGAGCCAGCCCAGTCCTCGTCACCTCAGCTGATCCCTGCTCCCAGACATCCAATCCTCAAGATCCAAACCCTGGCCAGGCAGGGCTTCTTTGCCAAGCAAAACCAGGTGGAATCTTTCCAAATTATTCCAAGGGCTTTAAGGATCTGCTCCCCGGGAATACGGCGGGGAGGAGTCCAGCGTCCTGCCTGCCTTCGGTGGGATGGGAACGGCAAAAAGGGAAAGGGAATCGAGGAATCCCTTTGGGATTGCACCAGCTCCTCCTCCAGACCTGAGGCCTCCTGTGGGAGCTTTCCTTTGCTTCCCAGCTCCTTGGAAAGCTGTGGGAAAAGAGGAAAGGAAGAATCGGGATAAACGACAGCCCAGAATAATTAAATTGAATGGGCAGAGACACTTTCCACTGTCTCAAGTTGTTCCAACCTGGCCTTGGACACTTCCAGGGATGTGACAGCCACAGCTCCCCTGTGAAATCCATCCCACCCCTTCCCACCCTCCCAGGGAGGAATTTTTCCCCCAAAATCCCGTCTAAAGTTCCCTTTTCCCCAAAAGTCACCGTGTTCTCAGTTATCCACCTGGACCGTCCTGAAATCCCACCCCGGACTTCCCGTGGCCATGAATAATTCAGGAATACCAGGAAAGTTTCCCGGAGCTGATGAGCCCAAATCACCTGGAGGAGGTGAAGATGAGCTAATCACCGTTTGTTCTCGCTCGATGGCTGATTAACTGCTAATTAGAATATTAAACAAGGGCTTAAATACGTAAATGAGCTTCTGAGGATGGAGTTCGTTATTGGAGGTGCCATAAAATTCCTGATTTTTATTCTTGGTTTATTGTTTGATGGGTTAGATTTTTTTTTTTTCCCTCATGAAGAAAGGGATTTGTTTTTAAAGTGGTTTGTTACGCTGGAATGTTGTAGGAGCTGGGATAAATGAATCCCAAACTCCATCAAAACACTGGGAATGGTGCTCCCAACCCCACTGGAAGGATGCCCAAAGTTCAGGAAGCTTTTCCAGGAAAAAAAAAGGGCAAATTTTGGATGCTCTGCCCAAAATGGCTCCAAGATTCCTGCAGGGTGAGAAGAGGGAGTCACAGGGAATTCACTTCCATCCATTTCCCTGGAATTGGCTGGGGGAATGAGGGTAAAAAGAGGGAGTCACAGGTAATTCACTTCCATCCATTTCCATGGAATTGGCTGCGGGAATGAGGCCAGGAAATCCTGAGAACCCAAATTAAAGGTGGGAAGGGCAGGATTGGCCTGGCAGTGACAGGGGGGGGGACAGAGGGGACAGAGTGTCATTCATGGAGGGGCACCCAGGCAGAAAACAGGGATGGAAAGCACGGGAATCATGGAATTGTGATGGTTGGAGAAGATCTCCAGGATCATCAAATCCAACATTCCCACACCCATCCTGCCATGGACCCCACGGACAGGGATGTTGCTGATGGGATGAGGACTGGGAAAGCCTTTGGGTTTTAAGAGAATTCCCCTGGGTTACAAGAATTCCCAGCTCCAACTTGGTCACTCCCAGAGCTGTAAATCTTCGTAAAATATGGATAAAAATAGGGATATTTTGTAATTGTGACAAGGAAAACACCAACTTTTGGAAACGTGGGACGTGGGTTTTTGTGATGGGGCTGGAATTTTGGATCCCCTTCCTCTGGACCCAAACGTGGCCCCAGCCCCAGCCCTGACCCCAGATCCCATCCCAGGTATCCCTGCAGGACAATTCCTGACACAATCCTCCCTGTTTGGGAAGCAGGGAACAGCTGCCACATGGATGTAAACGAAATAATATTAATTAGGCCTCTTAATGAAGGTTTGTTGTGGTATTAATCAACCCCCAGGCCTTGGCAGAGGCTGGGGGTGGGGTTCAGCCCCAGCACTTCTGAGGAATTCCCAAAACCCCAATTCCCAAGATTCCTGTTGTGATTTTCCTTCTTTGCCCTCAAATCCTGGCAGCTCTCCCTGCTCCGGTCACCTCCCCGTGCTGCCAAAATTTGGGATGTGATATCCTTAAACCTCTCTCTGCTGCCAACACCATTTTGTTCCCATCTGTTATCCAAGGGTTTTTCCAAAGGAGCTCAGCCCAGCCCGGCTTGGCAGCACCGTCCTGCCCCAAAACCATTCCTTGGGAGCAGCAGAGAATTCCAGAGGGGTTTGGGATGGAAGGGACCTTAAGGACCATCCTGCCATGGATGCCAGGTTTTTCCATTCTGGCCTTGGACACTTCCAGTCACAAGTTGTGCTTGGGAATCCTGCATCCATCACGGGATTGTGACATTCCCATGAGGAATGAGATGCTGGTTTGGGATGCAGCTGCTCCCTGTTCCCTTCCTGCAATCCTTGCTTGAAACCTCTTCATTCCCAGCAGCAGGAATGGCAGCACCACTGAGGAAATGGAGGGAAAAAATCCCAAATCCAGCAGGGAGTGGATTTTTGGAGCCAGAACCTTCTGGGGTGGCAGCACCAGCAGCAGGATCTGCTTCCAGCAGGATTGGGAAGTTCAGGGCTGGGATCAAGGAGCCACATCCAGGTGCTCCAGCTCCTGGCAGGTGGGAATGGTGCAGGTAATCCATGGATTTGTGTCCAATTCCAAGGGTTTTGACACCCCAGGGTGTGAATTCCCAAGAAGAATTGGGAATTGTGCTGATTGTGGCAGCCCTTCCCAGCTGCCACATCCAGAAATTCCAGGGCAAAGCTATTCCAGGTTCAAGCAGCTCCATCAGCCTCGCCCGAACTCTTTTTTGTGTTTTGTGTCTGAACATGGATTTTAAACAATTTCTTCCCATTTTTTTTGCCAGATTTCCTGGCAGTTTTCCAAAGGAATGCTCTGGGACAGCGCCTGCTATCCCACAGCTGTCCCAAAGTGCCAGCGTTTGCTCCAGCGTTGTTTTCCAGGCGCTGAGCAGTGGCAAAAGCAGGAAAAATCAATAGTTACAATCCCCGTGGCTCGGTTCTGCCGATGAGCCGTGTGCTCCCTGCTGAAAAACCCGGGAATTGCGAAGGAAAAGGGAAAAAAATGGGAAGGAAAAGGAAAAAATGGAAAGAAAAAGAAAAAAAGGGAAAAAAAGGGGAAAAAGGGGGGGAAAAAAGGGGAAAAAGGAGAAAAAGGGAAAAAAAGGGGAAAAAAGGGGGGAAAAAAGGGAAAAAAAGGAAAAAAAAAAAGAAAAAAGGTGGGGGGGAAAGGAGCACAGAGCTCCCCTTGGTGCCATCTCCCACTTAACCTCCTGCACCCTGAATTCCCTTGGGAAGATCCAAGCACGCCCCTCCAGTTTGGAAGCTGAATTTAATCACCTTTTAATGGGAGAGAGGCCAAGGATTCCCAGGGCTTCCCAACGATTTGTTCCATAATCAGCTGGAATTGGTGCTGGACAGGGCAAATGGAGCAATGATTCCTGGATGTGGAATTATTATTATTATAATTCCTGACACCCCCTTATCCCTCCATCCTCAGGCTGAATTAAAGTGATATTTAAAGTGACATTTAATTAAAGAGATATTTAATTTATAATTTAGTATATAAATCCCAGGTGGGAGAAGGTACTGATTCCATCTTTTCCATCCCTCCCACTCTCCTCACAGGGAGTTTCCCACTTTTTTTTTACAGGAGCTTGGAATATTCCAGGCTGGCAGCTGGTTGTTTTGGGAAGGAATTGGAACTGTGGGGGATTCATTTTCAAAGAAGAAGATCCTAATTAAAAATATTTCCGGATTTTTTTTTTTTTTTGGATGAGCCAACTCCTGGAATCAGGGCACGGATCCTGCTGAGGAATCCTATGGGATATTCCTGAAGAAGTCCTCAGTTTCCCTGATTGTCCCTCCCTGATTTTTCCCCCCAAAAATGCCCAGGGGATGCTCCAGTTCCTGTCCTGCTGCTCTCTCCATGGTCCCTCCCTGATTTTTTCCCCCCAAAAGATTCCCAGTGGAAACTCCAGCTCCTTCCAGCTCTCCCAGTTTTATTCCTCCCAAAAATGCCCAGGGGATGCTCCAGTTCCTGTCCTGCTGCTCTCTCCATGGAATTTTTTTTCCCCTGGAAGTTTTGCTGGTCTTTGCCTGGCTTTTTCCCCCCAAAAGATTCCCAGTGGATGCTCCAGCTCTCTCTCCCCATTTCCCTGCTGCTCTTTCCTTGATTTCTTTTCCCCCAGAAGATTTCCAGCATTGGTTTCTCCCTATTTTTTTCCCCCCAAAAGATTCCCAGTGGCAGTTCCAGCTCTCCCAATTTCCCCGCTGGTCTCTCCCTCAATCAGCCCCCCCCAAAAATTGCACGGTGGAATTTCCAGCTCTCCCAGTTTCCCTGATGGTCCTTTCCTGTTTTTTTTTCTCCCCAAAAGATTCCCAGTGGCAGCTCCAGCTCTCCCAATTTCCCCGCTGGTCTCTCCCTCAATCAGCAGCCACTGGAAGATCTGTGGAAGGGGGGATTTTTGGGATCTTTCCTTCCAAGGAATGCTGGCAGAGCGGTTGGGAAAGCTTTGTAAATCACCAAATCCCTGTTTTGGAGATTTCAGGGCTGGAACTTGGTGGCAAAAAATGCTTGGGAAATGAGGAATTTTCTCCTCAAGAACACCCAAAAGCTGAGCCTGGGCCAGGGATTAAACCCCAAATATGGAGGGAAACTTTGGGAATTGGAAGCAGGAAGAATCCTGGAATGGTTTGGGTTGGAAGGAAGCTTAAGGACCATCCCATTCCACCCAAGATTCCGTGGATAGGGACAGCTCCCGCTATCCCAGGCTGCTCCAAGCTTGGACATTGCAGGGATGGGGCAGTCCCAGTTCCTCTGGGAAGTTCCAAAAGAGTTTGGATCCTCTTCCCTCCCCACAAATCCATGGAAATCTAGCAGGATCCCTTCTGTTGCCCCAAAATCCCAAAGAACGCCCTGCCCCAAGCTCATCCTGCTGGGAATTGTCCCACCAACCATCCCAAAAAACCTCAGCTCCCTCCTCCACCCTTATTTTGGATAAACCGAGCCAAGGAGGGGACAAATCCAAGGATAAATCCAAGGATGAAGCGTCTGGGAGTGGGAAAAGTTAAATAAAAGGCAAGGGAGCATCAAATCCACACGGGAGCAGCCGAGGGACGTCAAAGACCCCGCCTTTCATCCCGAATTTCCTCGATCCCGAGTTAATTCCTGCCAATCACCGGGCAGGCGAGAGAGGAGGCGTTAATTAAAACCTCATTAAGGCAAATTGGGGCTCCTGGAGCAGGAATGCGGGGGTTGGGAAGCGGGAAGGGTCCGGTTCTCCCTTCCCATGGGATATCCCTGATAAAATCCAGCTGGAAAAGCCAAATCCATTCATGCAAATCCACCCAATTTGCCCGGATTTTCCCCCTTCCTGAAACTGGGATGCGCTGGAAAAGTCGGGAACCTCCATCCCTGCACGAATGGTGTATGCACACCCAGAAAATCCCGGGATAAAACTTTTGGAATTCACACACACCCCCCCAAAAAAACCAACCAAACAAAAAAAACCCAACAACAACAACAAAACCACCCAAAAAACCCCAAACACAAAATAAAGAAAAAAAAAAAAAAACCCCCCAAAAAACCCCAAACACAAAATAAAGAAAAAAAAAAAAAGCACCAGGGGGCTGTAAGAAAAAGCAATGCAAAAATCGAGATTTTTTATTATTCGGAAGTCCAAAATCGAAAATAGCTTTGAAATTCCGCAGGGAACGCCGGGAACACACGGAAAAGCCTCATATACAGAGACAGATAAATTAACTGGGAATTCTGCAGACAAGCCAGGGGCATGAAGAGATTCCATATGTACATTTTTTTTATGGAAACCATTTATACACTTTATTACATTTACAAAAAAAAGCTGATTTTTTTTCCCACTACTTGTTTTTGTTTTTTTCCCTACGATAATGAAAAAAAAAATTACATTTTTTTTATTTTATTTTTTAGCTGTACAAACTTTTAATTAATAAAAATATATCTCTGTACAAAAGAGGGATTTGAGCTTTTTTTGTGGTTTTTTTAGTAATTTTTCTCATTTTTTCCCTTTTTTTCTTCTTTTTTTTCCCTTTTTTCTTCATTTTTTTTCTCTTTTATTTTCATTTTTTTTACCCTTTTTTCCATATTTTTTTTTACCATATGCAAGTCCTCTGGGCACAAGGATGGAGAATGGCATGGAGCAGATCCCAGCCAGCTCGCAAAAAATGGGATAAACCCCTTTTCCCACTACCTTGGCTCCCTGGGCAACAGCAGGAAAAGGGAATTCATGGATCCAAAGCAGCAAATTCCATTAAAGTAGTGCTCCCTCTTCTACATGCCTGGGTGGTTTTAAATATTTTGGATTTATTTTGCACTCCTGGACATGGATTTCTCCTGGATTTTCCATGGAATGAGAATTTCTCCTGATTTTTCCATGGAATGAGCGGGAGCCAGGTGTGGGAAGCCAATGTGCATCACCTGGAGGAGCCAGGGGAGGATTCCCTGGAATTTGGACAAGAACCTGGATGGATCCAAGCTCTGCTTCCAGATTTGTTGGAATTCCAGGACTGTTTGAATTTTGGGCCCTGGAATTGGGATGGGGACATGGCAGGGCAGGGGTTTGGGTTGGGCTGTGGCGTTTTTAGGGATAATTGAGCTTGGAAAAGATCAGGGATGAGCCAGGAGAGCCCAGCTGGAGGCAGAGTGGGATCCAAGGGAAGAGGAGAATATTCCCTTGGAGTCCTGCTGGGATTGACACCATCCCAATCCATCTGCCCATGGAATTTCATCCTGGGATCCGCCCCAAATCCATGTGGGAACATTCCCCTGACCCCTGCCCACGCTGGATCGTGGCTCAGGCTCCGGCTCCTACTTCCCAGGGAGGAATCTGGGCACCTTGGTGGGATTTTTGGGAGCAGAAGTGGCATTTTTGGGAGTACAGGTGGTATTTTTTGGCAGGCTGGGGATTCTGCTCCCTGTGGGAGATGCAGGAGTAACAAAAATAAAATATTGATGTATTTACACCCAGAAAATCAAGGATAAACCAACAAAAATTCCCAAATTATCCCATGGTTTTCAGCAGGAAGATCTTTGGGGAGAAGAAGATCCATGCTGGAACGGGAGCATGGATGGAAACCCCCATTCCAAAGGGTTCATCCTGATTTTCCTTGGAGTCTCCTGGACTCAGTGACCTGGCAATGGCAATTCTGCCCTCCCTGATCCTAAAAAAAGTGCCTCCAAGCAAACTTTGGATCTCAAGGATCCAGAGCTTTCCCTGCTCCCACAAAATCCCTGGAAACCTTGGTGCCCCTGGGAAATAAAGGATGCAGCTCAGGATGGGAATTAAAACTCCTCTGGCATTGCCCTTTGGAGGATCAGTCTGGAAAGGGCAAAGGATTTGGGAAGCTTTTGGGGGAATTAGTGTTGAGTTCTTTTCAGAGAGGATTTTTGTCCCTTTGGATATTCCTGTTCCTTCAGGAATCATCTGGCAGTGAATTCCTGATCAGGAATTTGGGCCCAGCTCAAATCAGGGGGAACATGGAGTAGGAAAAACCCAGCCAGGAATGCTCAAAGGAAAATTAGACACAGGGAAGAGGGGGAAATCCTTGGGAAGCTTTTCCCAAGTTTTGGGAAGGTCCTATTTGGAAAACTCTTCCTGGGGTAGAAAAATCCAAGAAATAACCCAGAAACCCAAATGCAGAAACCCCAAATCCTCATCCTATCCCATCCAGGTGTTATCCATAAATCTAGCCAGGAATGCCCAAAGTAAAATCAAACACAGGGAAGAGGGGAAAAGCTTCCCAAAGTTTGGAAAGCTCCCATTTGAAAACCCTTCCTCTGCTCAAGCCCTGGGGTAGAAAATCCAAAAATAACCCAGAAAACCAAACCCAGACACACAAATCCTCATCCTGTCCCATCCAGGTGTTTTCCACGAATCCAGCACCTTGTGCACAGCCTCTTTGTCGCCCAAGCTCTTCCCAAAGTTTGGGAAGCTCCTTCCAGGAGCAGCTCGGGAAAGCCTTCCCACCACCAGGCCTTCCCAAGGTCTGGGAGCAGGGCTGGAGCAGAACCTTTGGCTTGGAGATCCAGCAGGATGGAGGAGGTGGATCCAGCAGCCCCTCGGGAATTCCAGGGAGGTGCAGCAGCTTCCCCGCAGCCTCGGCAGGGGCGGGAGCAGGAGGTGGGGAGGGGATGGATGGATGGTGAGGTGGGACAGTCATCCACACTGCACACCGGCCACGGGAACCTGGGAAAGCAAGGGGCTGCTCAGGACACATGGGAATTCTGGGGGAGTGGCTTTGCTATCCTAAAATTGGAGTATTCCAGAGGGAATATTCCCTGCACTCTATGATCCCATGAGAACCCTTCCAGCTCCCCACGTTCCATGATCCCAAACCCTTCCAACTCCAATCACTCCATGATCCCAAACCCTTCCAAGTCCCCACACTCCACGATCCCATGGGAACCCTTCCAACTCCCCACAATCCATGATCCCAAGAGAACCCTTCTTCCAGTTCCCCATATTCCATGATCCTACGGAAACTCTTCCAACACCACACATTCCATAAGTCCATGAGAATTCTTCCAACGCCCCACATTCCACGATCCCATGAGAACCCTTCCAGCTCCGCATATTCCATGATTCCAACCCTTCCAACTCCCCACACTTCATGATCCCAAACCCTTCCAACTCCAATCACTCCACAATCCCAAACCATTCCAGCTCCCTGCACATTCCACGATCCCAAACCCTTCCAGCTCCCCACACAGTTCATGATCCCAAACCCTTCCAACTCCACACCATCCATGATCCCATGGAAAACCTTGCAATTCCCCACACACTCCACGATCCCAAACCCTTCCAACTCCCCATAATCCACTATCCCATGGGAACCCTTCCAACTCCACACCCCCCACGATCCCAAACCCTTCCAGCTCCCCACGTTCCATGATCCCAAACACTTCCAGCTCCCCACACTCCATGATCCCAAGAGAACCCTTCCAGATCCCCACATTCATGATCCCAAACCCTTCCAACTCCCCATAATCCACTATCCCATGGAAACCCTTCCAACTCCACACACTCCACGATCCCAAACCCTTCCAGCTCCCCACACACTCCACGATCCCAAACCCTTCCTGTTCCCCACACACTTCACAATCCCATGGAAACCCTTGCAATTCCCCACACACTCCATGATCCCAAACCCTTCCAACTCCAATCACTCCACGATCCCAAACCCTTCCAGCTCCCCACACACTCCACGATCCTAAATCCTTCCAACTCCCCATGTTCCATGATCCCAAACCCTTCAAACTCCCCATAATCCACTATCCCATGGAAACCCTTCCAACTCCACACACTCCACAATCCCAAACCCTTCCAGCTCCCCGCCCACCCCACGATCCCACGGCCCCGGGGGACGCGGGTGGCCGCGGGGGCGGCCCTGTGCCGCTCACCGTGCGGGGACAGCGCTATACGGCCGTGCACACCGTGCTCACTGTGAACTCGGCCTCGCCAGCCATGATGTCTGAGGGCTGCAGGTTCCTGTCGTACATGGGGTTCTCGAAGGTGCCCCTCACGTTGGTGTTCTCGTGGCCGGCGTAGCCGTTGAACGGGACTTTGGGTCTCCTCCTGTGGGATCGGGGACAAAACCCGCACAGAGGACAGCCCTGAGGGAGGGCACTGACAGGGGAAACCCGTGGGGATGGGGCAGGAAAATCCTGCCGGGGGTTTGCAGCACTGATCAGGAGCAAAACTGAATTTACACCACGTTCAAAGCTATGGGGTGAGGGGGAATTTGCTTTTTATCCTTCTCAATGTGGCCACAAATCCCATTCATGGCCAGCAAAACCCTCATTGCTCTCCTCTCCCAAATCCTCATCCCACCATACTTTATTTTCCCTTCTTCTGAATTAAACCAGCCCTAAAAGGGGGATTTTAAGCCCAGCTCACTGATACTTCTCTCAAATCCCTATCTTTCTTTCAGCTTTTGGAGTTCCTGCTCCAATCTCCCAAACCCTCTTTGTTGCTGTCCCACCTCTTGAATTAAACCAGCTCTAAATGTGGGATTTTAAGCCCAGCTCACTGATATTTCTCTCAACTCCCTGAGTTTCTTTCACCTTTTGGGATTCTTGCCCCAAACCCACCTGTGTTTTTAGAGATAAAGCACAAACCCTGCAATAACCTCCCAAACCTTCTGGTTTTTTTCCACCACCTGAATTAAACCAGCCCTAAAGGGGGGATTTTAAGCCCAGCTCACTGATACTTCCCTCAAATCCCTGAATTTCCTTCAGCTATTGGAATTCTTGCCCCAAACCCACCTGTGTTTGTAGAGATAAAGCACAAACCCTGCAATAATCAGGGCGATGAAAGGCACAAGGATGGCGGCTGCCACGGAGCTGCTGTTGGATGCAAAGTGGTGGCCTATGGATTCGGGGTCGTTTTCCATCATGCTGATGTCTGGAACACAGCAGAAAGGAACACATTTCCCACATTTCCAAACCCCTGCTGGGGGAAAAGGGCTTGGCTCAAAGTACAGGTGGCACCAGCAGCAAAATGAGTGAAGTGGTGCTGGAAAAGGGAATTTAAAAATGGATGTGCAAGGATGGAGATCCAGCCTAACTTAGGCCTCATCATTTATTTACAGCTGCAATTAAAGAGAGGTATAAATTGATTTATTTTGCAAAAAAGATCCAACTTAGATGCATGAAGTTGGGCTTTAAGGAGACTCTGAAATGCTGCAATAACGAGCATCCATAAAGTTGATGAGATTCCAGCAATCCTGAGGGATTAAAGAGCTCAAACCATGCTTTAAGAGGTAGTTAGGAGCTTAAATTTTGGGTGGTTTAAGCTCCCAAGAGCCTCTGTGATTTCTGATGGAGACACTTTCTGTGGTGGGAATGGGGTTTGGACTTGGCAGGGATTTGGGAATTTGGAAAAAAACATGTCCAGGTGTTGCCTGTGCTTCCAAACTCTCCCTGCCTTTGGACAGCAGCCTGGTTATTCCTCATTTTGCTCCCAAATTATAAATTTTATCCTTGTGCTGTTTGTTTCGTGCTGTTTGTCTCCCACAAACCTCACACCAAGTTCAGCAGAGCTCGGAAAGCGTGGAAAATTCAAGCCAGGGGTTGGAGAAACATTCCCTGCCTGGAAACCCCCAACCAGGCCAAAATGGAGCTTCTGGAATCGAGGGGAAAAGTGCAAATCCAAGGAATTTTACCAAGTCTCTGCAGGCCAAACTGCCCGAAGCCTTTGCCACGCACAAAGCCCTGGTACACGAAGGTGCCACTCGAGGACTCCGACGAGACCTGTGGAGAGTGGAAATCAAGGGATTTATCCAACTTTTCCCTGGATTTAACACCCAGTTCGTCCCAACCCCTTCAAAGTGCATTAATTTGATGCAATTCCCCAGAAAATCCTGGCATTTTTTAAGGAGCTTCACCGCCCAACAGCTGAAAGTTCTTCATTCTCGAAGGAAGGGAAGCTAAAAAAATCTTTGTGATAAACTGGAGAGGACATTGCTGATTCCAGAGGGAGAGGGAAAAAGTGGCCATGGGTCAGTTGGATCCACATTTTTTCCAAGCCCCAGTGGATCCCTAAAGGGCTTGGGAAACTCCCAGACACAGGCAAAGGATGAGGAGTTGGCTCCAGTAAGGAAAATCAGCTTTTCCAGCAAGAAGTTGAGCAGACATAAAACATCCACATGGAACAAATCCCGCTGGTTTCTCCTCCAGCATTATCTGGGAGATGATGGGTTCCAAACCCCAGGGCAATAAAACCAACCCCCAGCTGCAGGAGGAGCTGTCACCTGCTGGAGAAGTGCCACATGTCCCCTCCCAGCTCTGGGAATTATCCCTCAGCTCCAGGGAAGGGAAATCCAGGCTGGGACAGCCAAGGAAGAGTGGATTTTGTTCACTCACGTGTCCATCCAGAGCCCATTTGTCATTCCTGAACTTGTTGGCAAAGATCTCCAGTGGCCCCATGATCTGGTACACCTGGAGCAGCAGGTGCACGTCTTCCTTCTTGTAAATCCCTGGAAAAGAAGGGATTTTGTCAGCTCTGGGTTGGAAATAATTGAGTGGGATGGCAGAGAGACCACGTCAGGATTTGAGTGGACACCAGCCCTGGCACTGGGATACACTGGGAAACACAGCCCAGGATATTGAAGATATTTTCCACATGGGAATGGATTCAACTCAATATTTAATTAAACCTCCCTGGGCAGTTCCAAGGTCTGAGCACCCTTTCCATGGAGAAACATTCCCAAAAATCCAACCTGGCACAGACTGAGGCTGTTTTACCTGGGAGCAGAGCCTGACCCACCCTGGCTACCCTCTCCTGTCAGGGAGTTTTGGGAAGCCCCCTGAACCTCCTTTTTTCCAGGTTCCATCAGAAGCTCTCCAGACCCTTTTCCAGCTCCATTCCCTTCTCTGGACACACTCCAGCCCCTCAATTTCTCTCTGGCCATGAGTGACCAGAACTGGACACAAACCTAGAGGTGTCCCAGTGTCATAGACAGGAAGAGAAATTAAAAAAGAAAGACCTCATAAAATCAGGCCTAAATTAATAGCTGCAAGTTCCCACGAGAAAACAATCTTGGTGTGAAAGATTCATTAACACAGCAATCTATTCCTAGAGTGAAAAATAAGTGCACCAGTATAAACAATAAGATCTGTCTCATGGGAATCAGTAGAAAAACTGTGTAAACTAACTAAAAACACAGAAGTTTGACAGGTATGCAAAATATCACAAACAAAATACCACGCAGACCAAAAAACTAAGTGTAAATAAGCGTCCACCAATAAGATCTGACACAGCACCTTCTGATAATCCCATAAAATATGACTTATCCAATCAAGAATGTGCTTTTATCACAACATCCCAGCAGTGCCAGCGCAGGGGACAGCCCCTGCCATGGCAGTGCCAGTGCCACCCCCTCCCAAAGGCCACCTCGTCGTGTCCCTCACCCGACACCTGGAGCTCCACCCCGCTGTGGTCGATCAAGGTGGCGTTGACCTTGCTGGTGGCAGGGTCAAAGCTGGTGACAGAGAGCATGGCTGGCTGCTTCTTCCCCATGTACTCGTAGGAGCCTTTCCACAGGGAATTCCTTGCGAACACATCCGCAGGCACTGGAATTACAGCAGTGGGAGATGCAAAAAAAAAGCCAGCAGCGTTTCCATTTTTTCAGGGAAGAAAAAAAACGGAGCAGGATTTTTGTCTTTCTTTGAATTAACTTATAATAATTAAATTGTTTTAAATATTTAATATTTGAAAAATATTTTGTGTTTTAAGTATCTTAAATCCCACCCGCTCTGTGCCATCACCATGGGGAACAAAGCCAAAACCAGTGACTTTAATTAGTCCGTTGTGACCAAAAACACAAGGAAAGTTTTAAAAACAAACCAACCCCTGAAATAATTTATTAGGAAAAGTTAACTTCAAACAAAAAAAATGTCAAATGTACAAAATCCTGGAAGGGAACACTGTGGGGAGGGCAGTGGGTGTCGATGCCCATCTCCTGCAAGGATCCTGTTTGATCTCCAGGGAACAGGCTGGGGCATGTGGCAGCTTCCAGAGGGGGGGTTCAGGAGGGGGGATGTGAGGGGGCAGCAGGGATGTGTCCATGGGGACGAGCCCCCTGAGCCTCACCTGAGGCCTTGGCGAGCGGCGGCTCCCGCGCGGTGCCCACGGGCCTCCCGCTGGGCCGGACGTCGGCTGCGACAGGGGGCAAAGCACAGCTGGTCAATATTTGGGGTCTGGCACTGTCCACGCCAGGATTCCTGAGGCTGGAAAAGCCCTCCAAGGTCACAGAGTCCAAGCTGTGCCCGATGGCCACCTTGTCACCCAGCCCAGAGCACCGAGTGCCACGTCCAGGCCTTCCTTGGGAATTCCAAACCTCCCTGGGCAGCCCCTGCCAAGGCCTGTCCCCCATTTCTGTGCAGAAATTTTCCCTAAAATCTGACCCCCAAACTCCCCTGGTCCAGTCTGATGCCGTTCCCTCTCCTCCTGTCCCTGTTCCCTGGGAGCAGAGCCCGACCCCCCCGGCTGTCCCCTCCTGTCAGGAGTTGTGCAGAGCCACAAGGTCCCCCCTGAGCCTCCTGTGCTCCAGGCTGAGCCCCCTCAGCTCCAGCAGGAGTTTTCCAGCTCTGTTCCCATCCCTGGACATGCTCCAGCCCCTCCTTGTCCCAAATGGAGGAGCCCAGAAGTGGACACAGCACTCGTGGTGTCCCTCACCAGTGTCCAGGACAGGGGACAATCCCTTTCCTGCTCCTGCTGGTCCATCCCTGATCCAGCCAGGTGCCACTGGCCACGTGGGCACAGCTGGCTCATGTCCTGCTGCTGTCCCTCGGCATCCCCAGGTCCCTCTCTGCCTTTCAGCCTGTCCTGCCCTTCCCTCTGCTCCAATCCCAAGTGTCCAGAGTGACCCCGCTCCAGGAGAGCCACAGGGCACCATTTCAATGGATCAGAACATGTTCCTCATCCAAGACTCTGTGGCAGGTAAAATGTGGGGGAGATAAACAATTTTTATCCTGTGCAGGCATTTCTAGACCCAAAAATTCCCCAGGTGGCTCTTTAAGGAAAGACTGGAGGTGGCACCTGAGTGTTGGGTCACAGGTTACACTTGATGATCTCAAAGGTCTTTTCCAACCTAATTCTGGGATTCTGCTGTGGAAACCAACAGTGGAGACCCTCCTACCAAGTGAAAGTCAGGCTGGGCCATCCCACAACTTTTAAGGGAACAAAATCATGGCTGAAAACACCTCCCCTCTCCTCCCTTGGAGTTCTGACCCCAGAACTGAATCTTGGCTTTATCTGCAGTCTGAAAACCACCTTTGAAGCACCTCAAGGCTCGGGATCTCCACAACCTGAGAGCCTGGGGAGGGTCTCAGAGCCCAGCTGGTGCTGCCAGCCCCTCACCCAGGCAGATGGGGGGCTTCCCTGTCCAGCTGCCGTCGGCTTTGCAGGTACGGTGCTCGGAGCCCCCGGTGAGGTAGAAGCCGCTCTGGCAGGAGTAGATCAAGGTGTAGCCCAGGGAGGGCAGGTCCAGGGCACCCACGTTGGCGTGGGATGGGGTCTCAGGCTGCTTGCAGTGGTGGGCTGGAGAGGACAGGGAGAACAGGTGAGAGAAACCAGCCAGGAGGGCACGGGGAGGGTGAAAAGCGACACCGTGGCAGCAAACTTCCAATCCTGGAAGAGTTTCTACAGCACAGCTCACAGGGATTTTTCCCAGCTGGAGGAATTAATAAGGAGCTTCCCATGCTGGGTTTCTGTTCCTGGCTAAAGCTGAACCAGGCTCCAGCTGATGAGCTGGAAATCAGGATTGGCCACCCCCGTTTTTAAGGGAAAAAGACAAAGGTAAAAGATGCTGAAGCACCTCTGAGCCCAGAACTGAGTGCCAGGTGTGGGTGCAGACTAAAAACTGCCTTTGCAATCCCCAATTCTCCCTAAAATCCAGCACATTTCCTCCAAGGATTCCTTTTCCAGAGCCTGGCTGAGGGCCCCAGCTCCCTGTGGCATTCCCAGGACTCACGGACGCAGTCGGGCTGGACGCCGCTCCAGGTCAGGTTGGGCAGGCAGGTCCTGGTGGTGGAGCCCTGCAGGAGATATCCCTTCTGGCACCTGAAGAACAGGATGCTTCCCACCTGTCCCAAGGGGAGACAATCACTCAGCTTCCCAGGGATTCCCAGGCTTTCATTCCATCCCCTTGTCACCACCTCAGCCCTCACAGGAGCAGCTCCACTCCCAGGGAAGCTCCCAGATGAGCAAAAATCCCACTTATGGTGTCTCCAAATTAATTAAACCTAAAATTAATTAATTAAACCCCAAGATTAAGGTAACTAATTAGCAGGGAAAATGGAAGGATCCACTCTGGCATCCACTATCCCTGCAGGGAATGGGTGGGAATGGAGCCCCCAAGGGAGTCACTGTGGGATTTTTGTCCCCATTCCAATGATTTCCTGCTGGATGAGAGATGGGATTAGCAAAGGCACCTGCAGGATTTGGCCTGAAAATTAATGGGAATTAATGTGAATAGCAGCAACTATTAATTGGCACTGTAATTAATTTCAGATACAATGCACTGCTTATTAATGCTGTGCAAACCCACTTGGAGGGCTAAAGGAGCACACTGCGGGATTAGCAAAGGCACCTGCAGGATTGGCCTGAAAATTAATGTGAATACCAGCAACTATTAATTGGCACTGTAATTAATTTCAGATACAATGCACTGCTTATTAATGCTGTGCAAACCCACTTGGAGGGCTAAAGGAGCACACTGGGGTGTCCTGCTCCCAGGAGGAGACAGGAATCCATGGAAGGACACATGAATCCATAGGATGGGACATGAATCCATAAGATGGGACATGAATCCATAAGATAGGACATTAATCCATGGAAGGACACAGGAATCCATAGGATGAGACATGAATTCATAGGATGGGACATTAATCCATGGAAGGACAAATGAATCCATGGGATAACACAAGAATCCATGAGAGGGGACACGAACTCATGGGAGGACACAATAATCCATGGAAGGACACATGAATCCATGGGATAACACAAGACTCCATGAGAGGGGACATGAACTCATGGGAGGACACAATAATCCATGGAAAAATGCAAGAATCCATGGAGGAAGGACACATGAATCCATGGGACAATGCGGGAATCCATGGGAGAACATGTGAATCCATGGGAAGACACAAGGATGCACGGGAGGACACATGAATCCACAGGATAACATGTGAATCCATGACAGAAGGCATTAACTCATGGAAGGATACATGAATCCATGGGAGAACACAATAATCCATGAGAGGAAACATGAATCCATGGGAGGACACATGAATCCATGGAATAACACAGGAATCCATGGGAGGACACGTGAATCCAGGCCAAGGATTGAGCAGGGCTGGCTTTGTGCTGCACCCCTCTTCCATGGCCATACCTGATACCCTTGGGAATTGTTCTGCATCCCAAAAAGAGGCACCCCAGGATCTGCACACGTCGTGAGGCTGGGATCTGTTAAAAACAGGGAAGGGATTTATGGGAGGGTTCAGACTCCTCCAGGCACACAGGTCCTGCTGCACCTCTGGAACACAAGAGGGATTTGGCTCTGAAGGAACATATGGCAACAAGGAAAACCACATGGATCTTCTTGTTCCTTAAATCCCTGCCTGCTGCAGCACGAAGCAACCAGAGGCACTTCATCCCTCAGGAGAAAAATTGGGAACACACACCTTGGATCAGGACAGCTCTTCCCCACATCCACACCCTCTGCTCCCAAGGGCCATCCCAAGCTCCAAGCACCACGGTGATGCCACCCTCCTCCCTGCCCTCTCCTGAGACATAAACTTTAAGGAATTTAGAGATTTTAGAGGAGCTAAGATTTTAGTTAGAGATAAGCTTTATTGGAGTTCATTGAAATAAATGGGTAGGCCTTGATGAAGTTAAGAGTTAGTAGTTAACTAATAATTGATTGCTTGTCAAGACAATGTTTGGTTAGCTGGGTTTATAATGAAGAATATAGAAACTGATAAATAGCTTTAGGAACATAAGACAATTGTGGGCCTCCTCTGTTCTGAAACCAATTGAAGACAGGGAATAGGAGTTCTACCAAGGGTTCATTTGTCATATTTGCATTGAAAAAGTAGAAAGGTCAGAACGAGGAAGACTTCACTTCCTCATTTTGGGACCCCTCCCCATGAAAGGGACCACTGACCCATTTCAAGGAATAAACTACGCATGCTTAATAGCTTTAGAACTAATTAGCATACAAAGAGGGGAATGGGATGTACCAAAATTATTAATATGTATTTGTATTTTGGCTGTTCAATACTTGTATAGATAAAAAGGGTCTGTAATCACCTGTGAATTGCAGTGTGTGTTTGGGAGCTATCCCTGGCAATAAACACACACTTTCTGACTTTAAACTGTTGGAGAGTCTTTGTCCGTCACAGCTGGATATCGGTACTAGACCAATATCCTTATTTTTTAAATAAATCCCTCCTCCCATCCTGATCTCCAAGGACCACGGGGCTGGGATTGGAAGTGAAGAGAGCCCCCAAAGCTTTCAGCTGGGCCCCCCTTACCGATGCAGCTGGGCTGGGTCCCGCTCCAGGTGCCGTCGGACTGGCAGAACCTCCGCGCCGACCCCACGAGCACCAGCGGGGCCAGGCAGGAGAAGGACACGGACGAGCGGTAGGTGAAGCCTCGGTCCTCCCTCCTGCCCTGGGCTGGGGTCCCCGGGTCCCCACAGAACACGGCTGCAACAGCAAAGGGACAAGGAGGTGGCCACAGACCCCTCAGGAATGTCGCATCCCATCCAGCCCATCCAGCTCCATGATTAGCTCAGGAATCAGGGGTGGCAGAAGGCATTGCTGGCTGCATTCCTTGTAATTATCTCCTTTTGGCAGTGGTTGTTAATTAACTTCCACCTTCTCCCCCGGATTTGCCTTTTTTTTCCCCCCTCTTTTTTCTCCCCTAATTGCACAGTGTCACTTTGTTCCTTGGCTCTGTATCACATGGAAAGCCCACTAATTATCCCAGATCCTGGGAAAGGTGTGAGGAACAGTGAGGGGTTTGTGGGATTTAATACGAAAATGGATATTGTGCAGCTGGAAAAAGGACTCAGAGCTGCCTTTAGCATCAGGAGATGTTTAATTTCCTTTTTTGTTTGGTGTTTGCTGTTGTATCAAACCCACCCAGCTCCACAAAACACTCCCAACTTCTGCTGCAACATGGTGCCCTTTGCCAAAGGATTTTTTGGCAGTTCCAGGAATCCCGATTGCAGAAGATTGGGTCACTGAGGGCAAACACCCAGTTTTGAGGATATTTTGTAAGCAGGAACATGGAAAATGCCCGGATTCACCCCAAATGTGGCATCACCCTTCTGTAACAGGGGTAGAGTGACCGCCTGTGTCCCTGGAGTGACCACCAGCATCCCTGCCTCCTCCCTACAGATGCCAAACCAAGGCTCCCAAAAATCCAAGCCATGAGGGAGCTGGGAGAGCAGCCAGACTTTGGCTCCAGACTCCTGAAGCATCACCATGCCACCAAAAATTCCCACTCCAGCTGCCGGAAAACTCCATTTAGGAACAGGGCACAAAGCACAGCACGATCCCTCCAAACCCTGAGCTGCCAAACCAGTGACACAGAGCTTAGAAAAAAAAGCTGGGAAAAGCCCCAAAAATCTGGATTTGAAGCAGAATCCTGCTGATTGCTGGTGGGAAAGAAGGAAGCTGCCTACTCACGGAAGCACTGGGGGATCTCCCCGCTCCAGGAGCCGTTGCCCTCGCAGGTGAGCACGGCGGGCAGGGACAGCTGGTAGCCCTCGAGGCAGGCGTAGCTGATGCTGGAACCCCAGCTGAAATCTGATCCCACCACCTTCCCGTTGGGAATGGCCTGGGGAGCTCTGCAGGTGATGGCTGGAGGAGAAGGAAGGAGGAGGAGGAGAAGGTGGAAAAGGAGGAAAAGGAAAAGCAGAATGAGAAGGTGGAAAAGAAGGAAAAGGAAAAGAAGGAGGAGAAGGAAAAGAAGGAGAAAAAAGGAAGGAAAAGGAGGAAAAGGCAAAATAGGAGGAAAAGGAGGAGAAGGAAAAGGAGGAGGATGAGAAGGACAAGGAACAGGAAAAGGAGAAAAAGAAAAGGAGAAAAGGAAAAGAAAAGGAAAAGGAAAAACAGAGTCAGGTCTCTCCACTTCTTAATTATTTCCATTAACAAGCAAATTCCACGCAGGGGTGAAGTCACGTCCTGCTCTCCAAGAGCATCTCCTGGGACTGGCACAAAGTGGGGACAAACCCTTCAATGTCTGGAGTTCAATCCCAAATTATGAAATATCATAATTTCATAATCCCAAATTATGAAATATCCAAGCCCAGGCCCTGCACAGACACCCCAAAATCCCACCCTGAGAGCATTGTCCAAATATTCCTTGAGATCCTGGGGCTGTGCCCATTCCCTGGAGAGCCTGTTCAGTGCCCCACCACCCCCTGGTGGAAGAACTTTTTCCTCAACATCTCTACAAATCCGATTTTGAAGTCAATGCTCATTCTCAGCTGAAGGTAAAAATCTGCCCTGACATGGTGTGAAAACTCATCCCAGATTTCCCCGAAGATTCACACATTTTGGACAACCTGGCTGAGGCTCAGACGAGCAGTTGAAGCCACAACCTGTCGGGTTTTCACCCACTCTGGGGTGTTTGGAGATGACATTTTTGCAGTGCTCTCCTCTTCAGCTCAGAGGAGCTAAACCTGTGCCTCCAAATGAGACTCTTGGCCACATTCTGGATCATTTCTGCAGCATTTGCTCAGTGCAGAGAAAAAGGAGAGGAAGAATTGCTCTTTACAGCCTCTGAAGGAGCTGGAGTGCATTTGAAGGTTTTTATGTGGCCTGTTTTTATATCACCTCCATGACAGGTGAATTTTCCAGATTTTTAAAGGAATGCAGAGATGCTGCCACACATTTTATCTGTGCTGGGGGGTGAGGAAAAGAGATCCAGCCTGCCCAGCCACTGCTTTCCTATTTCCCTTTTCTATCTCTGAACCACAGGAGCCGTCTCAGAATAATGAAAAGACTCGCAGGGAACATTTTTCAGATGTTTCTGGGTGATGCCAGCACAGCGTCTGCTGGAAAAACACAATATTTCATCCAAGCTTGATCTGAGTTTTTGTGCAAAATCACTTTACTCCCTGGGCTTTGAAGGAGAAGAGCAATTCCTTCCCTCCCTCCCAGGCACAGATTGATAGCCCTGAACACAGCAAGGTGTTGCTGCTTCCCTGACAAACGCCAAACTTTGGGTGGAAGGAGGGAGCTGAGGAGCGCCCAGCCAGGCTTCCAGGGAAACTCTGGTGGCCTGCAAAACTTGTCTCCTGCACCCCCTGCAGGGTTCCTACCCTTGCAGACAGGTTTGGTGCCGTTCCAGGTGCGGTCCTTGGTGCAGGTGAGGGCAGCTGCTCTGTCTGACTCCATCATGAAGCCAGGAGTGCACTGGAACACCACGGATTTGTTGTAGGTGAAGTCACTGCCCAGCCTGAGCCCGTTGGCCGGCACGCCGGGGTCTCCACAGTTGATCACTGCCAAGGAAGGGAAAAAGGAGAATTTCTGGCAGCTGGAACCACACCTGTGATGGTCCTGAGTGAGTTTTTTTTTCCAGGTGGGATTTAACCAGTTAAATGTGGAGCAGGTTTGTAGCACAAGGTGGAGCTTAATGGCTCATTAAGACCTTGAAAGGAGCTGGATTAACACTCATTAAACTTTAAAGCAAAGCCGGGTCAAACCTGGGTGAAGGGAAGGCAGTTTGCCACAGCACTCCCCACTTAGCCCAGTCACTGCCTCTGATGTAAATCCACCTTTGTCACCACCCGTTCCCAGCCCTGAGGTCACATCCCTGCCCCAGGAATGTCACACTCAGGAGCAGCCCCAGAGAGCCCCCCCAGCTCGGCCAACACCCACTCCCAAAATTACCCCAGAGCTCCCTCCATCCAGCTGGAAAAAGAACCCTACAGCAAGATTTTTCCATTAGATCCCAGCAGAATTCCCAGGCTGAGCTGCTGCTGGTGCCAGGCCAGGCTTTAGCAGAGTTTCTCAGGGTGGCACTCTCTTGGTGCCTTAGGATTTGAGCTTTCCTATTTTTCATATATTTTTAATCCTGAAGTTCTTAGTCTGTAACTCTAAACTCCACACACAGTGTGAGCTGCTGCTTTCCCATTTTGGGCAGACACAACAATTCCCCTCCAGGCCTGGCAATCAAGGACACCTCACTGCCTCAGGCCTGAGAGATGGAAACAAAAGTGAATTGGGGGGAGAAAACCTGGAGTCAGTGACTTCATTACCTAATGAAATGCAGCATTACCTAAAGCTGCAATTGGAATTAATTAATCCCCAAAATGCAAATGGACCAAAATTATAAAAGTGTGAAACCTGTGACCCATCATCCATTTTTTGGGTTTAGCCCCTGGGGGGGCTTTGTCTGCCCTAAAGGTACCTGAAGACCCTTCAATAAATACAACTGCTTTTTATTCCCTTAACTTTGTCTGGCCTCTGTTTTTAGGTAGCCCAAAAGGCATCAAGTGGGCACAGCTGGGCCTGGCAGCTCATCCTCGCCCTCTCCCTGTGGCAGGATTCCATCCCAGTGGTGCCCTGTGAAGGCTGAGCTGGAACAGAGTTAAAGAATAAAGCAGGGATTTATTAAAAGGATCTCCTCAATGGATGCACCTTGGGCAGCACAAGAGCCCAGCCAGGGCTACACCCAAAATGAACGAAAATGGCCACAGAAATGGATGACTGGTTACAAGATCTCACATTTTTGTAAGTCTGGATATTGGAGTTAATTGTCCAATTACAGCTTTAGGTTATGAAGTCCCATCCTTCTTGTTTTTCTCTCTTCAGCCCACGTTGTTTGTGCTCTTGGGCCTGAGATTTGGGTGGTTCTCCTTGGTCCCCAGCTGGAGCAGGAATTGTTTTGTCTCCCTGCTCTGTGCAGAGAGCTCACCATCCCTAATATGAAGCTCAGACCCACCCACTAAAGCACACAGAACCCGAAAACCACAAAAGCTAAACCTGAGGCAGCACCAGTGCTCACCAGTGCACTCGGGGCTGGTCCCAGTCCAGGTGCCGTTGACGGTGCAGTGCCTGCTCAGCACCCCTGTGGAATAATAACCTTCCCTGCACTGGTAGATGATGGAGCTGGAGAACACCAGGCCATCGTTGAAGATCACCCTGGCATTGCTGGGCGTCCCAGGATTCCCACAGGAAATCACTGCCAGGGAAATGGGGAAGTTAAAATAACCCAGGGAACACAAACAACCCCCAGAACCCCGAGGGGCTCCTCCTGCATTGCCTGTCCTCAGTAAAGGCAAATTCTGGGATGTGAGAACACTTCCGGGGACACCAGAGACATTCTGGGGACATGAGAGCATTTCTGGGGACACCAGAGCAGTCCTGAGGACATCAGAGGAATTCTGGGGACACCAGAGCAGTCCTGGGGACATCAGGGCAATCCCGGGGAAACTGGAGCAGTCCTGGGGACACCAGAGGAATTCTGGGGACAGTACAGCAGTTCTGGGGACTCTGGAGCAGTTCTGGGGACACCAGAACAGCTCTGGGGACACCGGTGCAGCTCTGTGCACATCAGAGAATTCTGAAGACATTGGGGCAGCTCTGGAGACATCAGAACAGCTCTGGGGACATCAGAGCAATTCTGGGGACACTGGGGCAGTCCTAGAGACACTGGGGCAACTCTGGGCATACCAGAACAGCTCTGGAGATACTGGGGCAGCTCTGGGGACACTGGGGCAGCTCTGTGCACATCAGAGAATTCTGAAGATATTGGGGCAGCTCTGGAGACACCAGAACAGCTCTGGGGACACTGGAGCAGCTCTGGGGACACCGGGGCAGCTCTGGGGACACTGGGGCAGTCCAGGGGACACTGGGGAAGTTCTGGGGACACCAGAATGGCTCTGGGGACACCAGGGCAGCTTTGGGGACACTGTGGCAGCCCAGGGGACACTGGAGCAGCTCTGGGGACACCGGGGCAGCTCTGGGGACACCGGGGCAGTCCCGGGGACACCAGAAGAGCCCCGGGGCTGTGGCACAGGGGTACCTTCGCACTCGGGCTGCGTGCCGCTCCAGGAGCCGTTGGCGTGGCAGATCCTCTCGGAGGAGCCCCGCAGGGAGTAGCCGGGCTCGCAGCTGAACCTCACCACGCTGCCCACGTCGAAGGCATCCCCCAGCCCAATCCCATGGGAAGGGATCCCGGGATCGCCGCACACGCCCTGGCTGCCCCCTGCCCAGGGAGAGCACAGAGTCACCAGAGCCACCAGGGGACGGTGGCTCTTGTCACCCTCATGGGGAATGCCATCCCCAGCAGAGCAGTGCAATTCCAAATTAAACATTCCCTGGTTCCAGGAGCCCCCCTGGTTTTGAGCTGGATGCAAACATGGCCACAATTCCTGAATCACAAGGTGGAGCCTCCCGCATCAGCCCCAGGGATGTTTCCCCTCCACAAAGGAATTCCCACATGCTCCAAGCCAGCCCAGAGCAGCCGGCACTCAGGGAACAAGGAGGGGTTGGAGCATGCGGGAAAGGGAAGGGAAAAGGGAAGGGTTGGGGAAGTTCAGGGAAGGGAAGTTCAGGGAAGGGAGGTGCCTCCTCCTCGAGGCACAAGGAGTAGGTGATGATGGGTGGGAGGTGATGACAGTGGCTGGGTGACCAGGAATGGGTGACAATGAATGAGTGACCATGAACGGGTGACCAAGAACGAATGACCATGAGTGGATGACCATAGATGGGTGACTGTGAATGGGTGACTGTGGCTAGCTGACCGTGGCTGGGTGACCATGAATGGATGACCATGGCTAGCTGACCTTGGCTAGCTGACCATGGCTGGGTGACTGTGAATGCGTGACCATGGCTAGCTGACTGTGGCTAGTTGACCATGGCTGGATGACCATGAACCGGTGACCATGAATGGGTGACCATGGCTAGCTGACCATGTCAGGGTGACCATGAGCAGTTGACCATGGCTAGCTGTCTGTGTCTGGGTGACCATGAACGGGTGATGACCATGGCTAGCTGTCCGTGTCTGGGTGACCATGAATGGGTGACCATGGCTAGCTGTCCATGTCTGGGTGACCATGAACGGGTGACCATGGCTAGCTGTCCATATCTGGGTGACCCCCGCTGCCCCTCCCGGGGCCCCTCACCGGAGCAGTGAGGCAGGGAGCCGCTCCAGCGCCCGTCCAGCTGGCACATCCGCGTGGCATTGCCCACCAGCGTGCGCCTGCCCAGGCAGCTGTACCTGACCACGGAGCCCACCGTGTGCTTGTCCCCCGAGATCTGCGCGTGGGGAGGGGACCCGGGGTGGCCACACGACACCACTGCAAGAGAGACACAGCTTCAGCACCTGGAAATTCCAGAATTATGGCTTGGGGGGCTTTAAACGTCAGTTAATGCCAACCCTTTCCATGGGCAGGGATGCTTTTCCCTATCTCAGGTTGCTCCAAGCCCTGTCCAGCCTGGCCTTGGACACTTCCAGGGATGGGGACACTTCCTGCTGCTCTGGGCACCTGTGCCAAGGCCTCTCCACCCTCATAGGGAAGTTCAACACACAGGAAACAAAAACATGGGATAATATTTTTTTTTTTTAACTTTTAACCCCAGGAATCCAAGGAATCAGTGGTAAAACAGACCTGGGTTTCCAAATGCCCACAAATCCTACAAACCCTAATATTTTATGGGAGATAAAATGGAGGAAGGAGATCCCTTGTACTCAAGGGGCTGAGGAAGCCTGGGATTGGGGTTTTAACAGGAATTCCCTCCTGGCTGTGGGAATATGGATCATCACTCACCAATTCCCCAGGAACCATGCAAGGGGTGAGGACAGGACAAAAGGAGAGGAAAATGTGCCCAAAACTGCTCAGTAGGATTTGGTGTGGAGGGATAAACATGGAAAAAACAAAAGGAACAATCCCAGCTTTGGAACAGCTCAAGCCAATTGGAATTTCCAGAGTTCTGAGGCCATTCCCGAGGGCAGGGAATGGGACTGAAGCTGGTTTAGTGCCCAAAGGGACAAACTGGTCATGCTGGGAGTGGGGCTGATCCTGCCTGCACCTCCCTAAGGCAGCTAAAATCCACTCTGGATCCCAAATTCCCAGTGTAAGACTGGGACCCACTCACTCAGGTGAGTCCTCACTTAGGTGAGCCCTCACTCAGGTGAGTTCTCACTCACCCAAGGTGTACCCTCAACCACTCAGGTGAGTTTCCACTCATCACTCAGGTGAGTCCTCCCTGTGCTCCAGAGCTACTCCTGCCCTCTCCACCTGCACCATCCCAGCTGGATCCTCTCCTCACCCTCAAAATCCATTGGGATCCACCTGTCCTTACACAGATAACCCCCTGCAGCAGGATCCTCTCCTCAAATCCCAAAACCCATCAGGATTCCACCTGGAACCCCCAAAACCCATTGGGATTCCACCTGTCCTTACACAGAGAACTCCCTCCAGTAGGATCCTTTCCTCAAACCCCAAAACCCATTGGGATTCCACCTGGAATCCCCCAGATCCACTGGGATCCACCTGTCCTTACACAGAGAACCCCCTCCAGTAGGATCCTTTCCTCAAACCCCCAAAGCCCATTAGGATTCCACCCAGAACACCCAAAATCCATCGGCATCTGCCTGTCCTTACACAGGGAACTCGCTCCAGCAGGATCCTCTCATCAAACCCCAAGATTCATTGAGATTCCTCCTGGAACCCCCCAAATCCACTGGGATTCCACCTGGAATCCCCCAAATCCACTGGGCTCCACCTGTCCCTACACAAATAATCCCCTCCAGCATGATCCTCTCCTCAAACCCCAAAACCCATTGGGATTCCACATGGATCTCCCAAAACCCATTGGGATTCCACCTGGAACTCCCAAAATCCATTGGGATTCCACCCAGAACTCCCAAAACCCATTGGGATTCCACACGGAGCTCCCAAAATCCACTAGGATCCACCTGTCCCTACACAGAGAATGCCCTCAGCAGGATCCTCTCCTCAACCCCAAACCCCCTTCCCTGGGAAACTCCTGAAACCACTGGGATCATTCCCAGGTGGATTTTTTTTTGGGGGGGGCGGATTTTCCCTCATGAATCCTGCTAAACCCCATGACATGAGCTGGGCAGGGAGGGTTGGGGCCACTTACAAAGGCACTGGGGGAGGGCTCTGTCCCACGTGCCATCGCCCTGGCACGTCAGGACGTGCGTTCCCAACAAATAAAATCCGTGGATGCACTGATAGGACACGGTGGTGCCGAAGCTGAACCTGTGGGGGCCGCTCGGCTGCACTTGCCGGACGCTGTTTTCCAGGTGCCCGGGGTCAGAACAGTTCACAACTGCAAACAAACAACAGAACAACACCCAAAAAATAACGGGAGGCAAAGGGTGGGGCAGAAAATGTGTGGTTCTCCAAAAAAAAAAGCGGGAAAAAAGGTGGGAAGTTGAAGATTTTATGTTGTGATTTAAGTTTGGTTTTTTTTTTCCCCCTCTGAGATTTTTTAGGGTGAGAGTGGAAAAAATTCTTGTGAAAAGGGAGTCCAGGCAATGCTGCAGGTTCTCACCCAGCAGCAGAGGCTGGATCTCCAGCCCCAAATTGGGATTTAGATTATCCAGCTGGGAATAACTGATCCCAAGCAGGGAATAATTGATAATCCAGCATGGTCAGAGATCCTGGATTAGGGGAATGCATAGGGAGGGAGTGCAGGGAGAGGAGGGGATTTGGGAAGTGAACCTGAGTGCTGATCCCATGGGAAAAAGGGAAGTGGGCTCTGCACAAAGCTATGGGAAGATATTTCCTGGGAAGATAAATGAGGAGATTGGACAAGGTGATTTGGGGGGGAACAGAGGAGAGATCCTGATTTTCCATGGACATGGACTGTGACCACCAAGGTGTGTTTGTAGGGCTGTGCCTGCCTTTAACACCCTCTGACCCCAAATTTAGGTCTGATCCCAAATTTCCTTTTCCAACACACTCCAACACCTTGGAGAACGCAGCGAGGTGAGAAAATCCCACGGGATTTACAGCGACCCTGGGATCTCCAACATCCCCTGGATGGTTTCCAGGGATTTCTGGCTTGGGATCATGGAGAAATCCCCAAGGAAGGCCCAGACTGACCTCGGCAGGATGGCAGGGTGCTGCTCCACTGGCCGTTGGCCAGGCACTGGGATTGGGAAGCTCCCTCCAGGCGGAAGCCGGGATTGCACTGGAATTTGGCCACGTCGTTGAGGTTGAACTGGGAGCCCTGGGTGAGGCCGTTGGGGGGGTTGCCAGGGTGGCCACAGGTGATGGCTGCAAGGACAAAATGGAAATGTCACTGGATTTATTCCTGGAGAAAAGGTGGATTATTCAATGGAAAAAGTTGTGAAGGTAGGAGAGCATAAAACCCCCACATCAATCCCAAAACCCAAAGACTTGGGGCCTGCTCTCTTGAGATACAGGATGACATTGAGAGAATGGGAATTTTGTAGGTTTTAGTGGCACCAGGAATTCCCTGTATCCCTCTCCAGGCAGCTGAGTGCCAGGATCTCACTGATTTACACCACATACCCCTCTCCAAAAATCCCACCTCCTGCTCTTAATCCCACACCACCCCCAGCATCCCAACCTCTGTTGTTCCCTCCCTCTCTCCCCATGCCAGTCCTGGCTGCTCCCTGCAGGGAAAAGTTACACCTGGAAGCAGATAGAAAAGAGGGAAAATAGGAGGAAAATCAGAATTCCAGGACAGAGCCTGAAGAGATGAAATCTGCCCAAGTAGGAGAAACTTTGTGGGAAGATTTTACTTCCAAATCCCTGAAGTGAGGATTTTTTTTTTGAGTTTTTTTTTTTTCCCTGAGGTTGCTGTTGGCTCAGGATGAAGTGAAGGGCACAGGAGCTGCTCTGGCAATTCCCAGGGAAGCAAAGCCAATTCCAGCATCCCAAATACTTCTGGGAAGTGGCTGGAACACTCTGCTGTCACCTCGGCAGGTGACACAGGGAGGGCACAGCCCCGCTGCTGGCAGAGCCTTTGATTCCAGCCAGCTCCAGGCCACAAAAGGAAACTCAGGATGAGCCACCAGGAGATTCTTGGCTGCCTAAGGAATGTGACATCCTGGGACAGCTGAGGACAAAGCTTTATTGATCATTGTCACACGGAATGTCCTGATTTGTCCATCAGAAAGAATTCGGTTTTCCTGGCCAGCTGCCAGCACCAGGAGATTGAAGGGAAGATGAAATTCCCACAAAAGATCCATAACAAATCTGACTGCCCAGGTGGGCTGGAGCACAGGGATGGGGATTTGTTCCAAGCTGGTGGCAGGGAGAAATGAGAAATATGGAGTGCTGCAGGAAGCAGGTTTGGGATATCATCCCACGTTTTTGGAAATGGGAGGGATTCTGTCCCTGGATTAAAACAGGCTTCCCACAGTTCCACGGATCAAAGAGAGGAGGTGACTGCAGCAGGTTGGGATGGGAAATACCAGGAGAACTGGGAATGGTGCTGTGCCCTGAGTGGGGTCAATAAAGCCCTGGGGTGCCTCATTCCAGACCCCACCAGAGCTCGGATCGACAATCCCAAATTTCTGTTACCCCCAAGGTCTAAAATGTGCCATAACTCAGAATTCCAGAATGGTTTGGGATGGAAAGGAGTTTAAAGCCCATCCCATTCCAGCCCCTGCCACGGGCATATAAATTCCACCCTTTCCAACCACTCCTCTCCCAAAAATCTCCAGCAGGATCTCAGACACCCCCCAAATTCTTCCTCCTTCTGTGTGCACAGCCAGCCCACACCTCGGGGGTGTGAGCTCTGCTCAGCCCTTTCCACAGCCCCTTCCACAGCCCCTTCCTGGCCCTCCTGGCTGGAATTTTCCCCCCAGGGCTGAAGGAATGACAAGTACTTATGCACACAAGAATTTAATAGAAAGATTTGATGGACAAGTAAAATACCTTTTACTAACCAATAAAGTAATTGGCCAGAAAGCTACTGACCAATTGGAGTGGCATGTGAGGTCTGTAAAACTGCATAAAAAGGAGTTATAAAGAGTAGGTTTTTTCCTGCATGAAGAAAATGGAGTCTCAACAGCAAAACACCCCGAATGTGCATCCATGACCACCCCACACCTCGTGGGTGTGAGCTCTGCCCAGCCCTTTCCACAACCCCTTTGACAGCCCCTCCCAACCCCTTCCAGGCTGGAATGTCCCCCCGGGGCTGAAGGAATGACCAGTATTTCTGCACACAGGAATTTAAGAATAGAAAGATTTGATGGACAAGTAAAATACCTTTTACTAACCAATAAAATAAATGGCTACAAAGCTACTGAACAATTGGAGTGACACAACAAGGTCTATAAAACTGCATAAAAAGGAGTTATGTGAATAAAGAATAATTTTTTTCTTGCATGAAGAAAATGGAGTCCTGTGTGATTTATTCTGATAGAAAAATGCCCTGAACGTGCATGCACGGCCACCCCACACCTCATGGGTGTGAGCTCTGCCCAGCCCCTTCCACAGCCCCTCCCAACTCCTTCCAAGCTGGAATTTTCCCCCCAGGGCTGAAGGAATGACAAGTACTTACGCACACAGGAGTTTAAGAATAGAAAGATTTGATGGACCCTAACCAATAAAGTAATTTGCAAGAAAGCTACTAACCAGTTGGAATGACACATGAGCTCTGTAAAACTGCATCAAAACTACTTATGTGAATAAAGAACAGGTTTTTCCTTGCATGAAGAAAATGGAGTCTCGAATCAGTGTGGTCATCAAGAACAGGTCTTGCTGCTCCAGACCATCAATCTGGCCTCTCACTTGCTCCAGACTAGCTGAACATGAACTTTAAGAGCACTTCTGTCTTTAGGAGCACTTCTGTCTCCTGCGCCTCATCCTCAAGAGCTGACAGAGGCGTCTGTCAGTCCTCGCTCTTCCTCCTTCTCATGGGCGTGAGCTCTGCCCAGCCCTCTCCACAAGCCCTTCCACAGCCCCTTCCAGGCTGGAATTTCCCCCCAGGGCTGAAGGAATGGCAAGTACTTACGCACACAGACAGGCGTCTTGCCGGACCAGCGGTGGTCCTGCTGGCAGATGCGCACGGACATGCCGATGAGGCGGAAGCCGGGCTGGCACTGGTACACCACGCTGCCGCGGTAGTTGTAGTTCTCCCCGTTGATCTGCCCGTTCACAATGGGGCTGGGCACGCCACAGTGCCCGGCTGGAGGGGGGAAAACAGCAAGAATCAGCTGGGGGTCCCATCAGAGGTGTCCCCAAAAGGCATCGCCCGGATCTCTGCGGGATTGGGGTGAAGAGAAGCCCAGACTGGGTTGGGCTGGAAGGGAATGTAAGGATTGTCCACAGGGACACCTTCCACCATCCCGCATCACTCCAAGCCCTGTCCAGCCTCTCCTCGGAGACTTCTGGGATGGGGCAGCCACAGCTTCTCTGGGCATGGATGGGGTTTGGAGAAGCCCAGACTGGGTTGGGTTGGAGGGGGATGTAAGGATTGTCCACAGGGACACCTTCCACTGTCCCTGATCACTCCAAGCCCTGTCCAACCTCTCCTTGGAGACTTCTGGGATGGGGCTTCTCTGGGCATGGATGGGGTTTGGAGAAGCCCAGACTGGTTGGGTTGGATGGGAACGTTAAGGGTTGTTCACAGGGACACCTTCCACCATGCCAGACTGGGTTGGGTTGGATGGGGATGTAAGGATTGTCCACAGGGACACCTTCCACCATGCCAGGTCACCCTGTCCAACCTCTCCTTGGACACTTCCAGGGATAGGGCAGCCCCAGATTCTCTGGGCATGGATGGGGTTCATGATGCCCAACTGGTTTGGGTTGGAAGGGAACATAAGGGACAAAGAGGGCACCTGGAAAATCCAACCTTTTCCCTGCTGCCCCTGCTATTCCTTTTTCCTGCATCCAGCCATGGAGAGTGGGGGGAAGCTGAGCTCTTCCCATTCCCACCAAGGCCTGCTCCCTTCTGCTTTTTGTCCCCTTAATGCTTCCCAAAAGATTGTCCCTTTTATTTATCCCCAGGAAACTGAGGCACAGGGAGGGACAGGAGCTCCAGGCCAGCAGGACTGAGCTGCCTCTTGCCTTCATTCCATGGAATCATGGAATGATTTGGGATGGAAAGGAGTTGAAATCCCATTCCACTCCCTGCCATGGGGACACCCTCCACCATCCCTGGCCACTCCAAGCCCTGTCCAGGCTCTCCTTGGACACTTCCAGGGATGGGGCAGCCCCAGCTTCTCTGGGCATAGATGGGGTTCAGAGATGCCCAGACTGGTTTGGGTTGGAAGGGAACATAAGGATTGTCCACAAGGACACTTTCCACCATCCCTGGTCACTCCAACCCTGTCCAGCCTCTCCTTGGACACTTCCAGGGATGGGGCAGCCCCAGATTCTCTGGTCAATCCACGCCTGCTGTTTATAGGGAAGAATCCATCCCAATATCCAACCCAACCCTGTCCTCTTTCCGCTCCAGGCTGTTACCTCAAGACTCTGCTGTCATAAACAAACATCCCCATCCCAAAACTCTCCCAACACCTCACACCTACTGAGGATGCAGGAATCAAACCCTGTTACATCCACTTCAAACCCCTCAGGGTGGACATCAGTCCCTAAATCCCCCGTTCCCTCCCGAGGAGCCTCCAGGAGCCTTCCCCACACCCATGGGTGCCACAGGAGGTTCCCAAGGGACACCTACCCAGACAGCGGACCTCAGCCCCGCTCCAGAGCCCGTTGGCCATGCACTCCCGGACCCTGGAGCCCACCAGGGTGTAGCCAGTGTTGCAGGAGAAGATGGCAGTGGCCCCGTAACTGGTGAGGGTCCCGATCTTGTTCCCGTTGGGAGGGGTGGGCAGGTCCCCACAGGAGATAACTAGGACAGATCCCAAAGGATAGTGAGAACAGGCTGGGTTTTGAAGGAATGCATCCAGGCACAGTACCAGGAGTTATTGTTGGAGTGGGAAAGTTCATTAAATAATTCCAGTAATTGTAATAATTCCAGAGCCATGTTAGACGAGGTGACAAAAATAAGAGCTGTTAATATTTATGCTTCAGGACACAAGGGAAGCACTAAAGACAGGCTGGGAAGGAACCAAAGGATTTTTTCACACCAGAACTTCCTCACACAGGAATATTTTTCTGTCATTAACCCATTGCTGATTCCCAGAAAACCCACAGAATCATGGAATGGGGTGAGTTGGAAGAGACCTTAAAGACCATGAGCAGGGACATCTCCCTCTGGGCCAGGTTGCTCCAAGCCCTGTCCAGCCTGCCCTTGGAATGGCACAAAGTTTCCTATTAAAAGTGACACCCAGCTTTCCCCCATAAGCCAAAATCCAGAAATCTGCAGATCCCAGCTGGGTTTGTGGGATGCAGGAACCCCTGCAAACCCAACTCCCCCTCAGAACTCCAGCTCTTGATTTTATCTTCATTTTCTCTGCCTTCAAGCTCTGCAAATCCTCCAGAGCTCCCGCAGGGTGCTCCTGACCTCGGGGCACTGCCAAGATCCTGTCACTTGGATTTAGGTGGCAATAAGGCTGAGGGAACAAAAGGAGGTCAGGCTCCTGCTCCCAGAACCAGAGGAAGAGCTGGCAGGGGGAAAAGTACATCTGTCACCCACGCCAGCAGCCACAGCTCCACAAACAAAGGCAGGCAGCAGGGAAGGAAAGATTTTGCTGCCTCTGTCTGCACTTGGAGAGAAAAACTCTCCACCTCTGACAAAAGGAGAGATCCAAAGCACAGCAGTGGTGTCAGAACAACTGAGAGCTGCTGGTGTGCCGCGCTGGGTTTGATTTGCAGGTGACACTGTTACCCTTGTAAACCTGGTGTTTGTGTGAGAGCTGAGGCTTGACAGCAGAATTCTTTATTTTTCGTCCTTAAAAGCCCTGACTTCAGAGCAGCTGTGACAGAGAAGCTGCTGGGACCCCACAGCAACAGCTGAGCTGAAGGGCTTGAGATCCCAGAGAAGTGCTGGGATTAAACCAGGAATCACATCCAGGCATCTCCCTGCATCCCAGCTCCCTTCCAGCAGCTCTGCTGTCTCCACCTCAGCTGCTGCCAGCAGTAATTAAGTTCCACCCCACAGCAGGGACACCTTCCATTATCCCAGTTTGCTCCAACATGGCCTGGGACAATTCCAGGGATGGGATGGGTTGGAAGGGATGGAGCAGCCACAGCTTCTCTGGGAAATCCATCCCAACCCCTCCCTGCCCTCACAGGGAAGGATTTCTTCCCCAAATCTGAACCAAACCACCTCACAAATGCCCAACAAAGTAAATCATGCTCCACAGCTCCACCTCAGCTGCTGCCACGAGTAATTAAGTTCCACCCCACAGCAGGGACACCTTCCATTTTCCCAGTTTGCTCCAACATGGCCTGGGACACTTCCAGGGATGGGGTGGGTTGGAAGGGATGGGGCAGCCACAGTTTCCCTGGGAAATCCATCCCAGCCTCTCCCTGCCCTCCCAGGGATGGATTACCTCCCAAAATCTGCACCAAACCATGCCATCCTATACCTAAAGGGCACCAATCTCCTTGGTTATCCATGGTCACCCACCAGCACCATCCTGAAACCCCCAGGGCTGGGATTTCCTGGCCCAAAAAACAAAACCAGCCCCCAGTGACGCTGCCCTGTGAAAACCACCCCAGCCCCTCCCTGCCTTTCCAGGGATGGATTTCCTCCCAAAATCTGCACCAAACTATGCCATCCTGTACCCACAGGGCACCATCTCCTTGGTTATCCATGGTCACCCACCAGCACCATCCTGAAACCCCCAGGGATTTCCTGGCCCAAAAAACAAAACCAGCCCCCAGTGATGCTGCCCTGTGAAAACCATCCCAGCCCCTCCCTGCCCTCCCAGGGATGGATTTCCTCCCAAAATCTGCACCAAACCATCCCATCCTGTACCCAAAGGGCACCATCACAGAATCACAGAACGAGCCAAGTTGGAAAAGACCTTTGAGATCATCAAGTCCACCATCTCCTTGGTTATCCACCACCAGCACCACCCTGAAACCCCCCAGGGCTGCCATTTGCTGACCCAAAAACCAAAACCAGCCCCGGTGCCACCCCGGGGGGTGCCCCTGCTCTTACTTTTACAGGTGGGCACGGGCTCCCCGATGCTCCAGGTGCCGTTGGCCTGGCAGCGGATCACCCTCTGGCCCGTGTAGTAGTAGCCAGGGTCACAGATGAGCATCAGCTGGGCGTTGTAGTGGTACTGCACCTCGTAGGTGAGGCGCCAGCGGCCGTGCTCCACCGCGATGCTGCTCACGTCGGGGCACGTCACGGCTGAGGGGGAAAAGTGGCACAGGGAGTTGGCTGGGTGAGGTTTTAACACACCGGAAAATTCCAGGTGTGGTGGGTTTTTAGTGGAGCTGTGGTTGGGAATTGAAAGGAAAATTTTGTGGGTAGTGTTGTAAGTGGTGATGGTGCCTGAAATCTGAAGAGAAAAAAGCCTTTGCAATGGTGTTAAAATCATCAGATGGGAATCAAGGACACCTCACTGCCTCAGGAAACAAAACTGAGTTGGGGGGGAGCAAACTTGGGGTAAATGACTTCATTACCTGAAGCTATAATTGGGAGACTAACCCCCAATATGCAAATGGCCCAAAATTACACAAGTGTGAAAACCCCTGACCCATTGTCCATTTTGGGTGCAGCCCCTGGAGGGCTTTGACTGCCCTAAATGCCCCTGAAGGCCCTTCAATAAATACAACTGCTTTATACTTTTTCGTTTTGTCTGGCCTGTGTTTTTAGGTAGCCCCGAAGGCATCACTGCAGGCTGGGCAGCCCAAACCCCCACTCACCCAGGCACAGAGGGGGCTGGTTCCCGTTGCTCCAGACTCCCTCCTGCAGGCACTCTGCGCTGGGCTCGGCGCCCGGCTGCAGCTGGAAGCCCTGGTTGCACTGGTACACAGCCTTGGTGCCCACTGTGTACTCCTTCCCAAAGACAACCCCGTTCCTTGGGGCTCTGGGAACGCCACAGGAGAGAGCTTGGGGAAAAAAAAAAAAAAAAAAAAACCCCCCAGGGCTGCCATTTGCTGACCCAAAAACCAAAACCAGCCCCGGTGCCACCCCGGGGGGTGCCCCTGCTCTTACTTTTACAGGTGGGCACGGGCTCCCCGATGCTCCAGGTGCCGTTGGCCTGGCAGCGGATCACCCTCTGGCCCGTGTAGTAGTAGCCAGGGTCACAGATGAGCATCAGCTGGGCGTTGTAGTGGTACTGCACCTCGTAGGTGAGGCGCCAGCGGCCGTGCTCCACCGCGATGCTGCTCACGTCGGGGCACGTCACGGCTGAGGGGGAAAAGTGGCACAGGGAGTTGGCTGGGTGAGGTTTTAACACACCGGAAAATTCCAGGTGTGGTGGGTTTTTAGTGGAGCTGTGGTTGGGAATTGAAAGGAAAATTTTGTGGGTAGTGTTGTAAGTGGTGATGGTGCCTGAAATCTGAAGAGAAAAAAGCCTTTGCAATGGTGTTAAAATCGTCAGATGGGAATCAAGGACACCTCACTGCCTCAGGCCCTGAGAAATGGAAACAAAACTGAGTTGGGGGGGAGCAAACTTGGGGTAAATGACTTCATTACCTGAAGCTATAATTGGGAGATTAACCCCCAATATGCAAACAGCCCAAACTTATACAAGTGTGAAAACCCCTGACCCATTGTCCATTTTGGGTGCAGCCCCTGGAGGGCTTTGACTGCCCTAAATGCCCCTGAAGGCCCTTCAATAAATACAACTGCTTTATACTTTTTCGTTTTGTCTGGCCTGTGTTTTTAGGTAGCCCCGAAGGCATCACTGCAGGCTGGGCAGCCCAAACCCCCACTCACCCAGGCACAGAGGGGGCTGGTTCCCGTTGCTCCAGACTCCCTCCTGCAGGCACTCTGCGCTGGGCTCGGCGCCCGGCTGCAGCTGGAAGCCCTGGTTGCACTGGTACACAGCCTTGGTGCCCACTGTGTACTCCTTCCCAAAGACAACCCCGTTCCTTGGGGCTCTGGGAACGCCACAGGAGAGAGCTTGGGGAAAAAAAAAAAAAAAAAAAATCAGGGAGCTGCTGTT
Organism: Onychostruthus taczanowskii; assembly: GCF_017590055.1. Classification (NCBI taxonomy): domain Eukaryota; kingdom Metazoa; phylum Chordata; class Aves; order Passeriformes; family Passeridae; genus Onychostruthus; species Onychostruthus taczanowskii. Next base: position 1,977,441 of record NW_024503235.1, read on the forward strand.
TTTATCCCAAATCTAAACCCCGGATCCCGAACTTTCCTACAGACACTGCAGGGAGTGCCCACCCTTCATAAAGAACCAGCTTTTGCACCAGCAAAGCCAACCCTGAATCTCACTTTCTCCTGGAAGAGGCTCTGGCTCGCACAGCCCATAATATCTATCCCACAAGATGCATCAGCAGAGTGCTCTGGGTTTCCATGTGGAGATGAAGGATCTGATAGTGGGAACGCTTTGTGTTCACACCCCACAGCAGCACCGACCCCAAACACCTCTCCAGGAGCACTTCTGCATTACACAAGGCAGCAAATTGTGTGATTATGTTGTGGCAGAAGGGAGGCTAAATTTAGCCTCATGGCTGAGGAGGTAGAGGGGGGAAATTCATGGGAAAAATGGGAAAGCAGGCGTGGCGCCAGGCGGCTGCTGGAGATGGCAGCGCTCTCGAGGGGAGGCTCTGCACCATTCCTGCTGGGATCCTGGGCTCAGGGAGCAGGGCAGGGAGGGGACAGGCAGGTGACAGCCAAAATACGCAAAGAATCACTGCCATTTATGCTGTTACCCTTTCTCCCAACCCTGCCAGCACGGGGAAATGCCCCCAGATCTGCTTCTCCAGCAGCACGAGGAGGAGGAGGGAAAACAAATCTAGATCTGACTCCAAACACACCCCGTGGTACCCATCCCTCTCCAAGCCTGGCTCTGGGGAAAAGGCAGATCCACTACCCTCCTGTCTGGACAGGGTGGGATGCCAAGGGAAGAGCAGCCAGGACCTGGGAAGCTCCTGAAGGCTCTGTGGGGCTGGGAGAGGAGCAGAACCTGCCAGAAGACACAGCCCTAACCCCCGATCCCAATATCTGCCTGTGCTTTCAGACAAACCCATTCCCTCCCGGAGCAGCCCCAGCTCGGCTCCAGAACTCTTCTCCTGAGCCAACACATTCCCCTTCCTGGTGTTCCCTGTGCACAAAAACAGGGCTGGAAAAGCAGGAAAAGTGTCACTTTTTGGTGACATGGAGCCCAGTGAGGGCTGGAGAGTCCAAACTTTGCATGTGCAGCAGCAGCATCAGCAGAGCCCTGGGTCTTTCCCCATGCAAGGCCCAGCTTTAATCCCACTCCTGCCACAGCATGGAGCAGGATCCCAGAGCAGCTGGCAGGTGCTGGAATTCTGAGAGGTTTCAGCAGCTCCAGAGGCAGGATCAGGCCCATCCCTGGCGGCACTGATGGTGACAGGAGTGTCACTGCAGCGAGCTCAGGGCTGGCCAATCCCTCTCCAAGGCCTGGTGTCTAGACAGGCTGCCAGGCTGAATACCAATGGCTCTCCCAGGGAAAAGAGAGCACCTGGAAAATCCAACCTTTTCCCTGCTGCTCTTTTCCAGCTCCCAGTCATTCTCTTTCCTCTTTGCCATCTATTCCCAAAGCCCTGGAGACGAGGATCACCCCTCAGCGTTCCGAGCTTGTTCTCAACACCGAATTACCCAATTCAAATATCATTTTTTTTTCATTGCTTTTCAAAGGACTCTCAGAACTCTATTCCAACCCATCCCTGCTCTCACCTTGGCACAGGGGGATGGCTTCCCTCCAGTGGAAGTGGCCCTGGGGGTGCTGGGTGCAGGTGGTGGTGCTGTGTCCCACCAGGCGGTAGCCGGCGTCGCAGCCGAAGCGCACGGAGCTGCCGGGGCGCAGCCCGGAGTGGCTCAGGATCATCCCATGGGCTGGTGGCTGTGGGAGGCTGCAGTAGGGAGCTGGGAAGAGCAAACCAGCCACAGGATGAGCAGCAGCAGGGTCATTCCCTTCCCACTCCCAGGAATTACACTGAGCTTCCCCAAAAACCACAGAACAAAAATCAGCGATGGATAAACGTGGAGTTGAAGTGGGGATGGAGTGCAGGGCTCTAGTCTGAGCCTCACCCAGCTCCAGGAATTCCTGGTTTTTAAATATTCCTGGTAATTTAATATTCCTTAACTCATTTGCTGAGCAAAGCCTGGACAGACTTTTCCAGTGCCTGGCCACCCCCTCATCCAGAAACCTTTCCCGATATCCAGCCCCTGGCATCAATGACTCCACATCAGGCTTCAGATTCTGAAAAGTGGTTGGGAAATGAGCCAAAGCTCTAAGGTTTCTCCCTAGAATTTCTCCTGATTGTGATCCCACAATCCTGGTCCTGATTGTTACAGAGTGGTTGAGATTGAGCCAAAGCTCCAAGGTTTCTTCTGGACAGCCCCTGCCTTTCCCGACCTCCCCAGCTCGGAACACGCCCGGCTTTGTGCCTCCCCTGCCTTGGCATCTCCTGCCCTGACAGCTGGATCTCTGCAGGAATTCCATGGATTCTCCTGGCTGTGGAGCTGCTCCTGCTCCTGGCAGAGGCACCTGGGACTCACCAGAGTAGCGGATTTTGAAGCCTTTCCTGTTGTAGGCGTGGTCGGAGGACCAGCGCAGGAAGACGCTGTTCCCGCTGCTGGTGACGGTCAGAGGGGACGAGTAATTCCCACTCAGGGACAGCAGCAGGGGGCTCTGCCCAGAGGGACCTGCCAGGAACATGGAAAAGGGAGAAGGGAGAAGTCACAGCAGCCATGGAGCCACTGGTGGGGCTCGGTGTCCCTGCAGGAGGAAGGAGCACAGGGAGATTTCCCTGAGGAAAGGCAGCTCCCAGCTCCCTGTGGAGTTCCAGGGCTCTCATCCTGCTCCTGGGATCCAGGAGCAAAGCTGATGACAGGAAAGGCAGGATTTTGCTCAGGTCCTCATGGTGACCCCAGGAGCACCAGCACAGTCTCTGTGTCTTCATTGTTTATCCTGAGAATCCCCTCCCCATTCCCAAGAACTCCTGGGGCTGGAGAATCTGCTCCCTGTGGCCTTCAGGGATGAGAATTCCCCCTTTTCCAACTCACCCGCTGCAGCAATCTCTGCTGCCATCCCTCTCCCAAGATTTCCCAACTCCTACCCCTTGGAAAAATCCTTCCGATCCATCCCAAAAAATCAAATTATAGCTGTTTCCTTATGCCAGGAATCAGTGAGGAGCTTTCTGGAAGGCCAGCAGGAGGTTCCAGGTGGGAAGTTGGCCCTGGAATGCTCCTTGCCCCTTGACTGCCATGGGATTATGGAACCCCAGGAAGGTTTGGGATTGAAGGCAGGTCAGAGGGGGGAATCTCTCACCATCAAAGATTTCAAACTCATCAAACTGCTTCTCGCTGAGGAAGTACTCGATGGTGAGGGAGATGTTGTAGCCTGGCTCCACCTTCACCACCCAGGAGCAGGTCTGGAAGTGGGGGTAACTTCCCAGGAAGCTCTGGCTCAGGATCACCCCGGTGGAATCCGTCATCAGCTGGTTCATGGGGCAGTGCACTGGGAATGGAAATGAGCATTCAGTGGAAATGAACATGAAATGAGCGTTTTTCAGAGCAAGGATGGAAGAACAAGGTGTGTCCTGATGAGCCAGCTCAAGGCACAGCACGACCCCTGCACTCCTTGAGCCCTGGGGCTCAAAGAATCCCAAAATCCCACAAATCCCAACAACTTGTCACACTCAATAAAGGAGCAAAAAGCAACAAAGCCAACAAACCATTCCCACTGCCTCAGCTCACACCCCTCCCAAAACCAGGAGGATCACGACCAGAACTCTCCTGAGGCACAAAAGCCTCTCCAAGAATATCTGGAAACTCTTTTAGAACAAAAGCTGGAGCCACAGCTCATCCCATGGAATTGTTAACAGGGACATGAGAACTCCCAATTCCTGCTCAGGGGGTGTCTCACTCCCTCCTCCCAAAATCCCACACTCCTGCAGATGGGAAAATGAACCCCAAGGATGAAAAATGTGCCAAAAAACCTCCCCCAGCTCCATCCCTGAGCAGGGAAATCTGGGATTTGTGGAAGTTTTACCTTCACAGGTGGGTGGGGGTCCCTCAAACTGCAGGTGGGTGCCCAGTTTGCAGGTGAGGATTTCACTCCCAATCAGGGTGAAGCCGGGAAGGCACCGGTACCTGACGATGTCACCTGTGAAGGGATGGAAAACAGGGATGGGAGGGGGAATGCACCCAAAAAAGGGGAATTTATGGGATAAAAGATGGAATAGAGGGATAAAACAGGGGATTGCAGAGATAAAAGGGGAAATGGAGGGATAAGAGGGGGAAATAGAGGGACAAAAGGGGGAAATAAGGGGATAAAAGGTGAAATAAGGGGATACAAGGGGGAATTGCAGAGATAAAAGGGGGAAATCCAGGGATAGAAGGGGAAATGGAGGGATAAGAGGGGGAAATAGAGGGACAAAAGGGGGAAATAAGGGGATAAAAGGTGAAATAAGGGGATACAAGGGGGAATTGCAGAGATAAAAGGGGGAAATCCAGGGATAGAAGGGGAAATGGAGGGATAAGAGGGGGAAATAGAGGGACAAAATGGAGAAATAAGGGGATAAAAGGGGGAATTGCAGAGATAAAAGGTGGAAATGCAGGGATAAAGAGGGGAAATAGAGGGACAAAAGGGGAAAATGCAGAATAAAGGGGTAAATATTGGAATACAAGGGGTAAATGCAGAAATAAAAGGGGTAGGTGCAGATAAAAGGGGTAAATACAGGAATAAAAGGGAGAAATACAGGAATAAAAGGCGTAAATCAGAAATAAAAGGCTAGGAAAGCCATGCTGGAGTCACCCTGGGATAAACTCCTGTCACCACAACAGATTTGGGAATTATTCCAGGTGCAGACTCCCCTCAAAGAGAGCAGCCAGGGTGAGAAGCTGCTCCAAGAAAAATCCTGGCTGCAGCCACTTGAAAATGTGGATGACAAAAAAGATAAAAAATCACAAAAAAACTCCGGAAAGATCCCCAAAAAGCAGAATAAAGGCTCTAAAGCTTCATGTGCAACACCTGAGAAATATCATTATTCCCAAAGATTCCTGAGAGATTCCAAACAGCCTCAAATCTCTCCCAAAAATCCATTTTTCCAGGGAGGAAAAAGGCTGGGAACAATGGGAACACTTGGATGCTGCTTTTGATGTTGATCTCCCACGGAAAACCCTCCTGGAAAACCAGGATTTGGGGGGAAAAATGCACTCCTAGGAGCTGGAGAGGTGGGAGTGAGGATGAGGAGGACGAGGGAAGGTTTTACCGATGTTGAACTCCTCGTTCTCCGTGACGATCTCAGCGTTGGGAACGATGGTGGGAGGCTGGCAGCGGAACAGCTGGAAGGCTGGGAAGGCAAGGGAAGAGCAGCACGTCCTGAAGGCAGCAGGGAAATCCTCCCTCCCCACCAGGAACATCCTCCCTCTCCACCAGGAAAATCCATTGCCTCCACAAGGAAAATGCTCCCTTTCCACCAGGAAAATCCTCCCTCTCCGCCAGGAAGACCCTTTCCACAAGGAAATTCCTCCCTTTCCACCAGGAAAATCCTCCCTTTCCACCAAGAAAATCCTTCCTTTCCACAAGGAAATTCCTCTCTCTCCACCAAGAAAATGCTCCCTCTCCACCAGGAAAATCCTCCCTTTCCACGAGGAAATTCCTCCCTCCCCACAAGAAAATTCGCCTTCTCCACCAGGAAAATCCTTTGTCTCCACAAGGAGAATGCCCCCTTTCCACCAGGAAAATGCTCCCTCTCCACCAGGAAAATCTTCCCTTTCCAACAGGAAAATCCTCTCTCTCTACCAGGAAATTTCTCCCTCTCCACCAGGAAATTCCTCCCTCTCCACCAAGAAAAATGATCCCTCTCTACCAGGAAAATCCTCCTTTTCCACAAGAAAATTCTCCCTCTCCACCAGGAAAATCTTCCCTTTTCCACCAGGAAAATCCTCCTTCTCCACCAAGAAAATCCTTCCTTTCCACAAGGAAATTCCTCTCTCTCCACCAAGAAAATGCTCCCTCTCTGCCAGGAAAATCCTTTCCTTTCTACAAGGAAATTCCTCCCTCTCCACAAGGGAATTCCTCCCTCTCCACCAGGAAAATCTTCCCTTTCCACCAGGAAACAGAATTGGCCAAATCCAACCAAGCCTTTCCCCCCACAAATCCTACAAAGATGAAGGCAGGAATTTGTATCCTGCTGTTTCTTCCACCCCAACAGGAAGATTTTGGGTGTTCCTGGACAATGTTTTTCCTTTGGGAATGTCAACAGCAATTTTTGGGATGCTGAAAAAGGATCTTGGTGGCCTCAGTGGAATTTAGTCATCCAGGAAAAAAGAAAAGCATCCCAGGCTGCTCCAGCACCTCATGAATTAAAATATTGTCCAGGGAATCCCATCCCTTGGACAGGGATCTCAAAACTTACTGATTTGTATTTTTTTTTAAACTTGGAAGTGATTTTTTTTTTAGTGATTTTTTCCACAAAGAATTCCAAGAGTGAGAATGTTTCCAGCTGCAAATCCTTGGAGTTCTCAGAGTGACTTGAGCAAAGTCCAAGTGAAAAAGGGCAAAATTTGCAAAACTTTGTGGAAAAAAATGAGCTGGAAAACTTCCTGCAAAAAAACTGGACTGAAAAACTCTGTGGAAAAAAAAAAACTGGTTTGAAAAATTTTGTGGAAAAAAACTGCAATGGAAAAACTTCATGGAAAACCTGGGCTGAAAAACTTCCTGGAAAAACCTGGTTTGAAAGATTTGTGGAAATAAACTGAACTGAAAAACTTCCTGGAAAAACTGGTTTGAAAGACTCTGTGGAAAAAAAACTGGGCTGAAAAACTTCCTGGAAAAAATTGGTTTGAAAAATTTTGTGGGGAAAAAAAAAGAAACAAAAAATGGACCTGAAAAACTTCCTGGGGAAACCTGACCTGAAAAACTTCACTGAAAAAAAAAAAAAACTGGGCTGGAAAACTCTGTGGAAAACTTGGCGTTAAAGGGTATTTTTTTGCATTTTCCCAGATCTATTCCCCAATATTCCCAAGGTTTCCCCTCCCAGGAGTGCAGCAGCACTGACCATAGAAGTAGATGGCGAAGATGCCTCCGTTGGCGCCGTCGCTGTGGAATTTCAGCAGCACCTGGTTGGAGGAGCTCTGGGCAGATTTCTTGGCTGAGTTGCCTGTGAACACCCCCAGCTGGGGGGCTGTTTGCTGGGGCCCGTCCCTGATGGCAGGAACATAAAGAAAATTGATTTTTCCAGGGATTTAAGCCTAGGAACTTGACCTCCTCCTGCCCTGCATGCCCAGGGACTCCTCCTCACCCTCCTCCCCCTTCCTCATCCTCCCTTTCCCACATCCACATTTCAGACTCCCTGCTCCAGTTTAACCCCTACAACTTCTCCTGGCTCCCAGCTGATAATCAGAAATGCAAATTTCACTTTTAACCTCAGAAACTGAGGAATTAGGACCTGTTTCCCAAAGGAATTTCACTCCCTGTTCGCCCAGCAGACATGGGGATATTCTGAAGGTCAGACTTTGTGTGCTACAAGCTCAAAATTTGGTCACAAACTCTTTAATCAGAGCTCCCCTGGCTGCCTAAAGTTGATAATCTCCATTATTATGCATAAATAATACTTTTATTTATTCATATTAAAAGAAGGCTCAAAAAAATGTTTAATTTCTCTTCTCCAAAACACCAGGAAGCTCCCAGCCTGCAAAGGGGATCCCAAGGGCCCCATTCCCAGTTGCTGCTATTTCAAAGCCAGGAGTATTTCCCAAAATGAGTCCTTGGAGTGACTCCTGACCCTCCGCACCCACCAGACAGTGATGAAATCATTGTAGGGCTCTGTCTGCAGCAGGGTGAAGTTCAGGTGGATCCCATATCCCACAGGGACTGTCAGCAGCCAGGTGCAATCCTGGGAATTTGGGTACTGGTTGGGGAAGCCAGGAGAGTAAACTGTCCCATTCTGGGCAGTGACATTGCCCCCACAAGGCACTGCAGGGGAGGAGAGAGAAACACAAAACCAGTGAGCAAATATCCCCTTAAACATCCTTAGATCCTATTTTTATTCCTTTTTTTTTTTTTTTTTTTTTTTTTGTACAAAGGTAACAATTCTGGATACAGAAAAATCCAGATCTTGGCCTAACTTGCCTCAAATACTTCCTCTCTGCTACAAGCACAGAGCCAGCACTGAAAGAGCAGCTGAGGATTCAGCTCTTTGTGTTCTCTGGGGTTCAAGGACTTACAAGAGGGCAAATATCACCTCTCTCCCTCCTTCCCAGCTCCTGCAGAGCCTGTGCTGGGATAAAGGTCAGTGCTCCCGGGAAATGGGCTGGGAAATCTTCAATAAGCAGGTCTGAACTTCTTAAAGGTTCACCTGAAACCCTTCTGGAAGTAAATCCCACAGAATTCCGGCCACCAGCCCGAGGGGTGAAAGGCTGAAACAGCCATGAGGGGGGTGGAAATAAGAATTTGGGTGAGTTTGGATTGTAAATCTTCAGCCTGCAGAGTCCTCTGAGCACAGTTTTCAGAAAAAAAAAAAAAAACACCTTGGAAGATTCCTGAGGATCTCCCACCTGGATCATTTTGGAGATGCCCAAGAAGGAGAGAGACAGGGACAGAGTCCTCAGAGCTGCCAGGCTGTTTTACCAGCGACTATTTTTATTTATCAGAGCTAGATCAATGGAAGCTGGATGTTGTTGAGGGAATAAAGCACCAAGGAATTACCACTCCAAGGCCCCTGGAGTGTGTCACACAGAAATAACAGCTCCAGCAGGGAGGTGAGAGACACAGATTCTCCTCACCCACACCCCAAGACTCAAACCCCCCATCAGAAGCTGCTCTTTGGTTCCGAAACACCCCAAATAATCACCGAAACACCCCAAATAGTCACCAAAACACCCCAAATAATCACCAAAACACCCCAAATAATCACCAAAACACCTCACAGAGACCACAATTTCCTGCAAGAGCAGATTCCCAGCCACACCTTTGCTCCCAGAGCAAAGCCAGCCCGGTCCCAAGGAGCTGAAGTGCCCAGGTGAGCCCAGGCCATACCTTCACACCTGGGCAGGGGGTGGTCCCAGTTCCTGTTGGTGCCGTGCTGGCAGGTGAGCACGGGGTGGCCGATCAGCTGGTAGCCAGGCAGGCACTCGAAGGAGATGGACTGGCCAACGTTGTAGCCAGCTCCTCTCACCACCCCGTTGGCAAAAGGCTCCGGGTCGGGGCACTCCTGCAGCTCGTAGGCTGGAAAACACAAGGTGGGAATGGTTTGTGTTTCATCTCCCAGGGAAAAGGTGACAGGGTAAGGCCACAGGATGTGCCAGGGGAGAGGCAGGATGGAGTTCAGGAGGAATTTCTCCATGGAAAGGGTTGGAAGGGGTGCCCAGGGAGGTCTGGAGTCAACAACCACGGAATTCACTCAACAACCACAGAATTAACTCAACAACCATGGAATTCACTCAAAAACCAAGGAATTACCTCAAAACCCATGGAATTGACTCAACAACCATGGAATTAACTCAACAACCACAGAATTAACAACCATGGAATTCACTCAACAACCACTGAATTAACTCAACAACCACGGAATTCACTCAAAAACCATGGAATTCACTCAACAACCACGGAATTCACTCAACAACCACGGAATTCACTCAACAACCAAGGAATTCACTCAACAACCAAGGAATTCACTCAACAACCTAGGAATTCACTCAACAACCAAGGAATTCACTCAACAACCATGGAATTAACTCAACAACCACGGAATTCACTCAACAACCGCCACCCCCAGGGCAGGATTGTCCCTCCTCACCTTGGTACTCCAGCTTGAAGCCGGGTTTGTTCTGGGAGTGGTCGCTGTGGAAGTAGATGGTGGTTTCGTGGGAGGTGGACAGCAGGGAGCCGGGCAGCTCGGCGCCGCTGAAGCGCCCGATGACGCTGCTGGTGTCGTAGGGCCCGTTCCTGATCTCCACAAAGTCGTGGTTGGGCTCCGTGGAGAAGTTCAGGAACTGGATGTGGGCACCTGGAGAGGGGGAAGGAGGAGTTTGGCTCTAGAATTGCAGGTGAGCTTTTGCACCAGCACCAGCTCCAACCCCAGCACCAACATCAGCATTAACCCCAGCTCCAACACCAACACCAACCCCAACCCCAACATTAGCACCAACCCCAGCTCCAATCCCAATACCAAACCCAGCTCCAACACCAGCACCAACCCTAACATCAGCACCAACCCCGGATCCAATCCCAACCCCAAACCCAGCTTTAAATCCAGCTCCAACCCCAACATCAGCACCAACCCCAGCTCCAATCCCAATGCCAAACCTAGCTCCAACACCAGCATCAACATTAGCACAAACCCCAGCTCCAATAGTAGCACCAACCCCAACATCAACACCAACCCCAGCTCCAAGAGAAGCTTCAACAGGAGCACCAACCCCAACCCCAACCCTAGCTTTAAACCCAGCTCCAACCCCAACATCAGCACCAATCCCAGCTCCAACCCTCGTTCCAATCCCAACCCCAATTCAAATCCCAACCCCAACATCAGCTCCAACCCCAGCTCCAAGAGAAGCTTCAACAGGAGCACCAACCCCAGCATCAGCACCAACCCCAGCTCCAACCCTTGTTCCAATCTCAATCCCAACCCCAATTCAAATCCCAACCCCAGCTCCAACCCCAGCACTGCCCACTGCAGAGCCCAGGACAGCCCGGGCACTCAGCAGGACTCTAACTGCCCTGGGGACACAGAGTGCCTTCAAACTGACTCAGAGGAGCTTTGGATGGGAGGTTAGGAAGGCATTCCTCCCTGGGAGGGTGGGAGGTCCTGGCACAGGTGCCCAGAGAAGCTGTGACTGCCCCTGGGTCCCTGGCAGTGTCCCAGACCAGGCTGGATGGAGCACCTTGGGATAGTTTCCCCTGGCAGGGCGTGGAATGAGATGATCTCGAGGTTCTTCCCAACCCAAACCAGTCAGGGATTCTCTGATTTTTCAGCCCCTCTTCTGGGACAGCACCAACCCAAAGCCAGCTCTCTCACCAAACCCCACTGGCAGCAGGATCCTCCACGTGCAGTCCAGGTTGCTGGGATAATTTCCTGGGAATCCTGGGCTCAGGAGCACTCCTTCCATCTCTTCTGCTGTTCCTCCACACTGGGCTGGAAAAACAACAGGGTTCATGGTCAGGATCCAGTCACAGGATCCCTGCCAGGATCCCTGAGGGGTCTGTCTGGGTGAAGACCACGGGAAATCAAGGAATTAAAGACTCAGCTGAGGAAAAGGAACCAGCACCAAGTTTCCAGGCACTGCATGGCCACATCAGGAATGGATGTGCATTTCTCCTGCCCTTTGGAGATGGAGACTGAGCCCAGGGATCCAGTTTGGGCCACCACAGAGGGAGAGCCAGATCTGAGCAGTGACAGAGGGGATGGGCACCTGCTCTGCCCACAGACATTGCATCAAATCAGGCATCAGCGCTTGCTTGACACCTTCACCAGCTCAAAAATTGACTGTGAAGAAGCTGAGTGATCCTGTTTTGACCCCAGTTACAGCCTCTTCTTTTCCCTGCCCCAGCTGCCAATCTCTGGGCAGTCTGTCACTGATAAATCCAGCACAGAGTGTTTGCTCACTGCCCGGAGCCGACTGCCAGCTGCAACAGCCCAAAAATATGTTTACAAAAGGCATCGCATGAAATTCAAACACTGACAGCACCTTCTCATGCTTATCTGGATGACCTCCACCTGGTCCCAGCAGCAGCACTCAGCTGAATCCAGCCAGGTGTCCTCCTAACTCGCTGTGACAGCCAGGTACAGGCTCTTTGTCCAATATCTCATTACCCCAGACTTGCTCCTAACGAGGTTTCTCCCAGAAGATTTCTCTTTCTTTTCCCTCCTAATGGCTCTTTAATAGAACTGCTTCTGAATTATTTAGAAGCCCAGCAGCTGGAGGAAGTAGACCAGGAGAAAATCAGCACAGTTGCAAACTGTGCTTGGAGCAGGAGCTCTGGTGGGCACAGGACAGAGCCCCAGGACTGTCACACCCACAAAGGTGACAGCCACTCCTCCAGGACTGACTCCAGATGTGTTTCTGCCTCTCTGCAGCTGCCTGACCTTTCCCAGGGAGGTGAAAAGACAGGCACAGCCCAAGCAGCCAAAATCCTGCTGGACTGGGTGGCTGGTGCTGATTCAAAGGACCAAACTTGTGGCTTGCCAGCTTTTGGGATCCTCCTCCATGCTGGGATCTCCCAGCTGAGTCCAAGGACTTCTGCTTCCATTCAGAGCAGCTCCCAAGGGAATGGGTCCTTTAGCTCAGTCATTCTCCTGGAAACATCTCTCTATTTATTCCTGGCCTGCAGATCATCAGATAAAAGAACTGTTGGCTCTTATAATTACTTTAAAGCCAAATGATGTAAGCTGGAACAGCAGGAGCCCAAAATAACTGTTAACTAAAGCTATTAAATGCATAAATGTCTCTCTCAGAGCTGCAAAATGTGCAATATGAATATTAAACATCTACATTTGCTAAAAGCAAATGACTGGAAATAATTTTAAAAACCTCCTGCAAGTTCCCTTCACCTCCAGGCCTCTTCCACAGGGAAAATGGAATGTCCAGTCATTTCTAGACCTGAAAATCTGAACACATCTGAGGGTAAACAGTGTCCTGGACCTGGACAGCAGAGTGGCCACAGCAAGCTGGGATCCTGGGAGGGACCAGGCCCCAGTGAAAGGAGAAGCTTTCGTGGTATCAGATACATTCCACAAAAATAAACCACACTTCAGATGGAAAAAATCCTCAAGCCATAAAACCAACCTGCTTCCAGCACGAGGAAATTTGAGGTTTTCCCTTTTGAATGGTTTTGTGCTGAGGGGGATAATTCTGTGTTTCACATTTTGTGCTACAGCCACATCTGTAACATCCAAAACAAAGCACTCCAGGCAGCCCACGGGGACTTCTCGGGCACAATTTCCCTGGCAACCGATGTTTTCTCACACTCTCTCACACTTGCAGAACCAACCTGAATTTCTCTAAATCAGCTCTTTAGACTTGGTTTTTTTGGGTTTTTTTTTAGGGAAGTGTTATAAATATCAGCCAGGTAGAAAGAAGTTGATTCCTACCGATGCAGAGGGGTGGAGGGTAATTCCAGCGGCGCACCGTGCCCGGCATGCAGGAGATGTGGGAGTGGCCCTGCAGGGATGGAAAACAAAAACAAAACAAGGGTTTAGGGGGTGGATGGAAAACAAGGGGAGAGCCTGTCCCTGTCCTGGCAGGAAAAAATTCCTTGCAAGATGGATCTGATCCAGGGGGAGATGCCTGTTGTATCTGGGGTATCAGAAAAAGTGATGCCTTAAAGAATGGAATAAAACAACTCACTTTGGAGATAATCTTTCACACTTGGGTATTATCTTTGGAGATAATATTAATGTAGGAGGTAATCTAAAGGCTGGTCTTTATTGGAGGAATCCAAGGGAAGATATGGAAAAATGTCTATAAAATGCTGATCCCTGCAAGGGGGGGGTTGAATACAGTTCTTCAAATTTAGCAAATTAGCATAATTGACAAAAATCATCAGGGACACAAATAGTGAGGTAACTCAACCATCTCTGAATCCTCTCCCTCAGACAGGGACTAAACTTTGTTGATGAAAATGTGTCTCCAAGAGCTGGTCTCAACCTTGACCCCCAGGAAGAACCAAGACAGGACAGGAACCTGGGACCCCCAGCTTGGAGCTCTGGAACGTGTTTTGTCTTTCTGCCTCAGGAAAAGGCAGGGAAAAGTACTGTGACTGGCCACAAATACAACAACAGAGCTACAAATAGATGTGTAAAGAACATAGAGAACACAGAAAAGCAGGAATCCTTCCGGTGATGCCTAAAGACCTGGAACAGAGCTGGACAGAGTTAAAGAATAAAGCAGGGATTTATTAAAAGGTCTTTACAGGATCCACTTGGGCAGCACAAGAGCCCAGCCAGGGCTACACCCAGGATGGACCCAAGTCAAGAGTTTTCACACTTTTATGAGTTTTGGTCCATTTCCATTTGGGTTAACTGTCCAATTCCAGCTCCAGGTGATGCAGTCCCACCCTCCCAGGTTGCTCTCCTCCATTCCCTGCTGTTTGCACTTTTTGGGCTGAAGCTGCAGCGGTGTCCTTGGTTCTGGGCTGGAAAAGGATTGTTTGTGGGACTGAGCTGTGAGGAGAACTGCTGACACTGTATAAAGTTCAGAGTCACACCGAGGCAGTGCAGAATCTGGAAAACCAGGGAGCTAAAGCTGCAGGAGGGGTCGGTACCTGCAGGGCGTAGCCGGGCTCGCACTGGAAGGACACCACGTCGTTCACCAGGTAGCGCTCGCCGATCTTCAGCCCATTCCCAGGAACCGCCGGCTCCGGGCAGCTGGAGAGGCCCACGGCTGTGGGGGCAAGGGAGATGGGAGCTCAGGGAGTGGGGATGGGGCTGTGCTGGGGGCTGGAGGGATGGAGCACACTTTTGTTTTACCCCACTCCCGTTTACCAACCGCCACCGCAGGCTCTGGGTGGGGAAATGCTGTTTCCTTTGGATTCTCCATGGACAGCCCATTTCCATCCCCACATTTACAGCTGGGAATATCCTGCTGCAAACCCAATTAACAACCTGTGACATCTCATGTGTGGGGTGATGGGGTCTCCTTCCCTTTTCCCTTTCCTTTCCTTCCCTTCTTCCTTTCTCCTTTCCTTTCTCCTTTCCTTTCCTTTCCTTTCCTTTCCTTTCCTTTCCTTTCCTTTCCTTTCCTTTCCTTTCCTTTCCTTTCCTTCCCTTCCCTTCCCTTCCCTTCCCTTCCCTTCCCTTCCATCTCCCCCCTCCTCCCCAAATCTCCCTCTCCTTCCTTTCCCCATCTCCCTCTCCTTCCCACATCTCATTTCCCCATCTCCTTCCCTCCTCCTCCTTCCCTCTCCTTCCCTAAACTCCCTCTCCCTTCTCCTTCCCATATCTCTCCCTTTCCTTCCCACATTTCCCCTCTCCTTTCCAAATCTCCCCTCTCCTTCCCTTCCCCATCTCCCTCTCCTTCCCAAAACTCCCTCTCCCCTCTCCCTCTCCCCTCTGCGCAGCCCAGGGAGATAAAAGCAATCCTGCAGGCTCCTCACAGCCGCTCCCAGCACCTCCCTCCCTCCCTGCCTGTGCTGGCAGCTGCCTCTCCATGATAACCTGCATCCCTGCAAGGGCTCCTGCTCTGCTGCAGCCCCACAGAGCCCCAGGCAGGGGGAAAATGAAAGAGAAAAGGAGCGAGGAGAGGCTGAGTCTCCTCCTAAAGCCCAGTCACGCTTCCCCCACCGGCTCCTGGATGTGCTGCTTGACCTTCAGAGAGGCAGGAGGGAAAATGGCTTTAAATAACTTCTCCTTCACATCAGTGGCTTTCACTCAGTCCCAAATTGTTCCTGGCTTTGGAGCATGCAGAGGTAAGAGCTCAGCCTGAGTACCACAGTGAGGGAGAAACCTGAGTTTTCCTCCCCTGTTTTAAGCTCATCTCTCCCAACTTCCTGCCAGAAGGAACACAGAAAAAAAACCCAGGGCTCAGGGCTGGGAGATTCCAATTGTACAAACAGAGCAGAAATCACATTATTTCCAGCTGCCCTGAAAATCAACACCTATTAATTTCCTCAGCCAAGGAAACAGACAGGGCTGATAATCCCCAGGCTCATGAAAAACCTGGCCATGATTTTTTGCAGGAGGGTGCTCAAAGGATTTATTGATTGGAATAGAGGTGGAGAAGAAACAGAGTCGCAGCAGGAGGACTCCTGCAGCTCCCAGAGCACAGGCTGGGCACATTTTTTCTCCCCCAGTCCTGTGGTGGCTGTAATCCTACTGGATTCAATAATGGACAAGGTTTCAGTGAGTAAAGGCAGCAAATCCTGGAAGGTTTCGTGCTGCTTGGCTCAAAGCACAGTCCCAGCTGTGCCACTGCAGGGAATCTCACTTTGGGTTTGGGTGGGAAGGGTCCTCAATCACCCAACTCCCCCTGCCTGGGCAGGGACACCTCCCACCCTGCCAGGCTGCCCTTGGACCCCTCAGGGATGTGGCAGCCCCAGCTCCTCCTCGGCCACTCTCCAGAGTGAACTGCACCATCCAAAAATCCATTTGCAGCCTTGGAAAGAACCCAAAGCAGCAGAAGGTGGCTTGGCTCCAGAGGCCAGAGCCGTGCTCAGAAGCAGCCACCAGCCCCAGTGCCCAGCAGCAAGCAGCCCTGCAGTGTCCCAGAGGGTTGGGGACACAGACACAGCTGTCCCCAGGTGTCTCAGCATTCCCTGCTCTGCTGTGGGACACGGCCAGGCCAGCCTGGGATGAGCCAGGGAGCTGCAGGAGCTCCAGGCTGGCTCCCAGCCCTATTCCTGCCTTTGGATGTGCTGGGCAGAGCTGGCAGTGCCCTCCTGCATCCCCTCACTGTTCCTGGGCTCAGTGGCACCAATTCCAACCTCACACAGCAGCAGAGCTGAGAAAATCATGGAATATCCTGAGCTGGGACCTGCTAGGATCATCCTGGCTCTGCAGGATAACCCCAGAATGTTTAGGTTGGATTTAGGGCAAGGTTCTTTCCCCAGAGGGTGCAGGAATGGGAACATTCCCAAGGCTGCCAGAGCTCCAGGAAGGTTTGGACAGGGTGGGATTGTTGGGGTGCCTGTGCAGGGTCAGGGTTGGATCCTGGTGGATCCTTCCAGCCCAAGATATTCCATGATTCTCTGCCAGTGTTATCCAAACACTGGCAATAACAGACCCCAGGCTGGGCTGTTGCACCTCTCCTGATCAGACATCAGGAATCAAACACACACCCAGGGGAAAATGAATTTTTGTCATCGCCATCCAAACCTGACAGCCATTTCCCAAAGGATTCTCTTCCCTGCCTCAGTCAGGTTTGTTCTCTCACCGCTGGGGATTTATTTTTGAAAACACATTCTCTGTCTAGAACCACATTTAGCCACGTGCTGGGGTCTGTATTCCCAAAAAAACCTGGCATGAGACCTGTTGGGAGCAAAGTGCTGCCAATTCCAGGAGGTGTTGGGATCATCCCTAACCAGGAACCCACTCAAGTGCTCCACACCACCACAGAATTTGGGTTGGAGGGGACCTTAAAGATGTTTTTAAGGTGTTTTTAATTTTTCGTTAAGATGAGTGGGTGCCCACACGACCTCAGAGCTTCCACAGGCTGTGCCTCCCTCAGCTGGAGGCTGGAAAAGGAGGATGGATCAACCACCTCGGGAATGCTCCTGTGCAGGTCCTGGACAGCTCTGAGCACAAAGCACAGAAATTCCTGGATCCAGGAGCGTGCCCAGGGTGCTGGGCTGCGGGGACAGGAGCACATCCAGCAGCTGAGGGAGGGGAACATCCCAGCAGCCACCAGGCAGCACCTGAAACACTGCAGAGAGCCCACACTGACAGCAACACTGATAACACTGACTGATAACACTGCTAACACCGAGTTCAGCCCTCAGCTGTGAGCACAGCCTGCCCAGGGTGTTTGTGCAGCCCCATCCCTGCAGTTTTTCCAAGCTCAGGCTCCATCAAAATGTGCAAATCGAGTTTTATCTCTGTTCTGACCCTGCTTTCCTCAGCAGCTCCCACGGGATGACCTCCGAGGACCCTTCCAGCCAGGATTTTAGGGATGAGGACATGTCCAGGCCTGCTGCTGGTTCCAGCAGGGAATGCCAAGAGCTGCAAGTCTCTGCCATCCCCTGGCAAGCAGCCCTCCCCAAACCCAGATCCCAACCCTGCACCCATGGACTTTTACCCCTTTGTGCCACCACCCAGCCACAAAAAGCTGCCACCAAGAACACAATGAGGATCATCCCACCCCTCTGCTCCATCTTTTCTCTGTTTATCACTCCCTCCCTGGGAGCAGGGAGCCACAGCAGCTCCTTCTCCCACTTCTCCATCCCCGCAGGCACCTCCCCAACCTCCCAGGAGCTGCGGGATCAAGGCTGGAACTGCTCTTACTTTTGTATTCCAGGTGAAAGCCGGCAGCAGAGACGCTGATGTCGGAATAGAAATGCAGATAGAGCTGGTTTGAAGTGCTGTTGAGCAGCGCAGGCACTGTGGTTCCTGGCAAAACAAGAGGTGCACAAAGGCAGTGGAGAGGAGCTCTCTCCCCCTCCTCGGAGATTTGCGGCAGGAGAGGCTGACAACACAAAGTCCTTTCAACTTAACGAGCTCCTCTCGGTTTTGATCAGGTTCTTTCTAATGAGGCCAATTGAGAAATACCCAGGGCCTTTCCAGTGGCTGCTCCTGGATTTCAGCCTGTGGAGCTCGGCCACCGACGGACAAAAAGCATCAAGGGATGGGAAACAGCGTGCGGGGAGCACAGGAATCCGGGAAAATTCGGGATTCCTTCATCGCCTGGAAGCTGCTGCAGCAGCAGGACAAGGCAGCTCCATCCCAGACCCTTCTCCTGCCAAGCTCATGGCACATTTGGAAAATAAACAGGATTTTGGGCCATTGTTCTGCCAGTGGTGCTGCATTTGAAAACTTCTCAAAGCTCCTGGAGCCTACTCTGCTAAAAGCCACAATTCAAGGAAAAATACAAGGATTCCAAAGGAAATACAAAAATTCCAAAGAAAAACAGAGTTTGTTTGGTAGCCCTTCACCCATTCTGGGGCACATCAGGCAGGCCAGGTCACCCTGGCTGGTGTGGTGGCCTCACATCCCAGCAGAGCTGAGGGAATTCCCATTTCCAGGAATAAAAACCCACTGGTTTTGTGTTTAAGGTTCCCTCCCAACACTTCCCACAGGCAGATGCAGTTGAAATTCCCAACCCAACAGAGCACATGATTCCCTTTAAATCTATTCCTGGCTTTTGATGCTTTTTGAAGTTTAATTTTGTGAGGTGAATGAAATGAGGCAGGAGCTGATGGGCTCAAGGGCCACGTACCAGAGAAGCTCCCCAGCATGGTGGCTGTGTTGTCCCCTCCATCAAACACTTCCAGGGAATCCCAGTTCTGCTCTGTGACAAAACTGATCACCTGGATCTGCAGAGAGAAACAAAACAAAGAAAAAAATGAAATAATGGGAATAAATCAAATTTATAGCAATTAAAGGGTTACTAATTGACTTTACACACTCTGGGGGTTCAGCACGGGCAAAACTTGGGAGACTTCTGCTTTTGACCATTCCCACTGGGATTTTCCAGCTATTTTTCCCCCAAACTTCCAAACAGAAATGCTATTTTCTGCTGCTTCTCCAGAGCTCCTGGAACTGCCCAGCTCATTTACAGCTGCTGAGAATCCCAGACCTTTTTTCCCCCATTTGGAGAAATCCCTGAAGACTTTGAGCCCTTTCAAATGAGAGCAACCAGCAGCAACCCAGAGATAAAATTAACTCAAAAACCACCTCACATTAAGCAACAGGATTTCAAAAATCCAATCAAGTTCCTGCCTTGTTCCTCAGCTTTTAGTGGAATCACTCGAGTGCATTTTCAGATTTCACCTTTCCCTGCCATGCCCCACAAGGTTTGGAGGCCTTAGGAAGGCGCTTGGCTCCATTAGTTGGAACATCAACACAAATCCTTGGATGAGAAACATTGGGAGAGCTGAGAAATCTGCATTTATACCGAAAAGCAGAGCTGAGAAATCTGCATTTATACCGAAAAGCAGCTCGTGCTTGAGTGAGGATCTCCATGGAATTGCACAGCTTTGTTTGCCAGGATTACCATTAGCAGGGATTTTGCCTAAATTCTAAATGCTGGTGGTTCAAAGCCTTCAGTGTCCCACGAAAAACCCGAGTTTGGTGAATGGGGTGAGAGTGAGGCAGAAAATCTGAGCAAGAGCCACTGGTTTTGGGGAAAATCCAGATTTAATCTGGAAGGTCTGCATGAGATTTTCCAACATTGGGTATCTCAAATTAAATTGGCAGGCAAAAAAAACCCCAAAAAAACAAAAAACCAAAAAACCAAGAAAAAACAAATCCAAAACGAAACTTAAAGATAAATCAGGAGCATAATGAGTTGTACAGCTTGGCTCTTAACAAGGAGAGTGCTGAAAAATTGGGCAAAATGAGCAGTGAGGAGACTTCACTGCCCTCAAACTTTCTCTACACACGTGTGAACCCTCTCCCCAAATCTTATTCCCTGATTTCTCCATCCACCCCAATTCCCCACTTACTTCTGCCTTGCCGACCATCAAATCAAAACCCCCCGTTTGAAAATAAATAATATTTAAAAAAATCAATCCCCCCACTTCAGCCATTTAAACCCATTTCCTCCTTGATTTACTCCGGGTAATAAAACCGGCTGTGAAGTTCCTCCCAAGTGGTTTTTTTTTAGCAGAAAGTGAGTGGAGTTCACCCAGCAGGAATCGCAGTGACCCCCACAGAGCCATCACTGCTCCCACTGACCCTTTTTTCCTTTTTTTCCTGCCTCATTACACCCCTATTGTGATTTACATTATTGGAAGTGGAGTGAGAATGAGCGTTTTGTTTGCTCTTACACCGCCTAAATTATTTATTCTCCTCTCTCCCCCCTCCTCCAGCTTAACGGAATAAACATTTTTAAGGTCCTAATGCTAGTCTGACATGTGGATTCACAAGGGATCTGCATCTATTTATTGCCACGTGTATAAATTAATTCACTCAGGAAGGTTTGCTCCGGGAATGAATAATTCATGGCAGAAGTGCCAGCTTCTACCCTGATTACATAAAAATCCTGCTCCTGAGTGCTGCTACCAAGAAAGCTTCAATTTCACCTCCTTCCCTGATTCACAGTTGTTTAACCTTTAATTGTTGTGCAAAAAGGGGGTAAAGTGATGCTGGAATTAAGATCTAATAATGGAGAACCCAAAGGAAGTGGAGCCAGGATGGATCCTGCTTCAGCTCCGCGGTCATTCCCTCCCTGGGGGCTGCCCTGAGACCCCTCCCTGCAGCTGAAAACCCAAAACCTTTCTCCAAGGGCTTTTTGGAAGTTTCAGGGAAGCTGATGGGTCGTGACCAGGTGACAGCAGATCCCGGTGCCATGAAGTGGAGACCTCAGCACTGGTGGGGGCCCAAAAATATAGGATCAAAGAATTTTAAGGGATTGGGATGGATTTTAAAGTTTATCTTGCCCCAAAACCTCTGCTGTGGGCAGGGACACCTCCCATTATCCCAGGCTGCTCCAAGCCCTGCTCAATCAGGCTTTGGGCACTTCCAGGGTTGGAGCATTCATATCCTCCCTGGACAACCATAATAAAAAAATTCTTCCTAAAATTTAACCCAAATTCCCCCTCTTTTGTGCCAGAATGTGGGTCACACTGAGGGACCACGGTCCTGCTCTTCCCCAAATCCCTCCCTGACAATGCTGCTGGAGCTCTGGCAGCCTCGGGGCTGTGCCCATTCCCCGGGGAGCTTGGGCAGTGATAAACACCCTCTGGGGAAGAAGAACCTTTCCCTAAATCCAACCTGACCCTCGCCTGGCACAGCCCCAGCCCTTGCCTGGTCACAAACATCACCAGTGAGTCCCTGCCTAATCCTGGCAGTAGATGAATGCCTGATTCCAGAGAATTCCACATCAATCCACCCCTGTCCTACAAGGAGCAGCTACTTCCCAACACATGGCCTCTCTGAGAGCAGCAGCACACCCCGAGTGTCCTCCTGTCTGTCCTGGCTGTACCTGAATCCCTGCTCCCTCGGGCACTGAGATCTTCCACACGCAGTTGAGGCTGTTCAGGTAGGGCTCAGGGAAGCCTGGGGACAGGATGGTTCCTTTCCTCTCTGTCAGGTTTCCCCCACAGGGCACTGCCATGAGGAAAGCAGAAGGAATTGGTTTTGCTAAAAACATCGTTAACATGACAAGAAATCAAGAGCTGGCTGTGATTTAAGGATGAGATTTGTAGGACTAATCCTCTTTACAGTAACTTTTTTCGTGCAACTTTTGGCACATTCCTCGGGTGTGGTGAAGGCACGAGGATGATCTTCTGGAGCTGCTCTCCTTCAGAGGAGGTGAAAGCAGCTTCCAGCCAGATCTGATTTATTTGATATGCTGCCCCAGATCTCACAAGAGTACTGGATCAAAAATGTCAATTCCCTGGAATTTGGGGTTAAACTGTTCTTATTCAGAGCCAGGCTGGGCTTTGTATTTTGTCAGACAATCATGGAACAGCTTAGGTGGGAAGGAACCTTAAAGATCACCAAATCCCTTCACCCAGACACCTTCCACTATCCCAGGTTGCTCCAATCCCTGTCCAACCTGGCCTGGGACACTTACAAGGATGGGACAGCCACAACCTTTCTGGATAGAACCACAGGAGGTTTTAAAGAAGTATTTTACATTTCATTAATTTACATTTACATTCACATTCATTAGTGCTTTGTTTTGCTGTTGATTTTTCCCACAGAACACCCCAGGCTGGAAGAGACCCACAAACACGACCAACATCCAATCCCTGTCCCTTTCCAGGACAACCCAGAGAGTGGTATCACTCCGAATGACATTCCCAATGCCACCCACCCCGCTCCCACCTCCCCCAGTGCCACCTATCTGTCCCTACAGGACACAAAATAAAATTACATGGACATGCAACTTTCCAAGGTAAAAAGAATGGAAGTTTAATTTCTGACTCTAACATTTAAAGATTTCCAAAAGTGACAGTGGATTGGAGGGTGACAGTGTTGGCTGGAAAAACCAACAGCCCATCAAACTTCTCTTCCAATAAAAGAACGCAAAACAATAAGTTATTCGCACACAGCGCGCGAGGAAGTCCGCTACAAGAACACAAACATCAGAATGCTTAGAAAAACTTAAAAAAAACCCAAAAAACAGGGCGACACCTACCCACGCAGGTGGGGACGGAGGAGTTCCACTGAGCCAGGGCCCCGGGCATGGCCAGGCACTGGATGGCCGGGGAGCCCCGCAGGCTGTAGCCGGGGCTGCACTCGAAGCGCACCACGGCGCCCACGGCGAAGTCGCTGCCCAGGCGCCGGCCGTGCCGCGGCTCCGGCACCGAGCTGCACTGCGTGGCGCTGGTGCGGGGCACGGCTGCCAGCAGCGGGGGAGGCAGACACGACAGAGTTAGTGTGAGCATGGCAGCTGGGGGAGTAAAGATTTGTCAGTTTTACAGTGAGATCACCGAGTATCTAAACCCCGGGAGGTGGTGGGTGAGGACTTGATCGTTGATTGATTGTACCTAAACCCCAAAGAGGGGTTCAATCCAAATCCAAATAGAGCATTGGCTGATTGTTCCTAAATCCCAAGGAGGGGCTGAATCCAAACAGAGCATTGGCTGGTTGGTCCTAAACCCCAAAGTATCTAAACCCCAAAGAGGGGCTGAATCCAAACAGAGCATTGGCTGGTTGGTCCTAAACCCCAAAGTATCTAAACCCCAAAGAGGGGCTGAATCCAAACAGAGCATTGGCTGGTTGGTCCTAAACCCCAAAGTATCTAAACCCCAAAGAGGGGCTGAATCCAAACAGAGCATTGGCTGGTTGGTCCTAAACCCCAAAGTATCTAAACCCCAAAGAGGGGCTGAATCCAAACAGAGCATTGGCTGATTGTTCCTAAATCCCAAGGAGGGGCTGAATCCAAACAGAGCATTGGCTGATTGCACCTAAACCCCAAAGTATCTAAACCCCAAAGAGGGGTTCAATCCAAACATGACCATTGACTGAGTGCACCTAAACCCCAAGGAAGGGCTCAATCTAAACATGACCATTGGCTGATTGTACCTAAACCCCAAAGAGGGGCTGAATCCAAACTTGGCCATTCATTGATTGTACCTAAAATCCTGAAGTATCAGGGTTGAATCAAAACATGGCCATTGGCTGATTGTACCTAATCCCAAGGAGAGGCTGAATCCAAACTTGGCCATTGACTGATTGTACCTAAAATCCTGAAGTATCAAGGTTGAATCAAAACATGGCCATGGGCTGATTGTACCTAAACCCCAAAGTATCTAAACCCCAAATAGGGGTTCAATCCAAACATGACCACTGACTGATTGTACCTAAAATCCTGAAGTATCAGGGCTGAATTCAAACTTGGCCATTGATTGGTTGTACCTAAACCCCAAAGTATCTAAACCCAAAGGAAGGGCTGAATCCAAACACAACCATTGACTGTACCTAAATCCCAAAGTACCTAAACCCCAAGCAGGGGCTGAATCTGAACTTGGTCATTGACTGATTGTACCTAAAACCCCAAAGTATCTAAATGACAAAGAGAGGATGAATCCAAGCTTAACCATGGCTTGATTTTATCTAAATCCCAAAGACTGGCTTAATTCAAGCATGACTATTGACTGATTATACTTAAATCCAGGCATGACCATTGAGTGATTACTCCTAAACCCCAAAGTATCTAAATCCTAAAGAATGCCTGAATCCAAGCATGACCATTGATTGATCATTCCTAAATTCCAAAGCACCTAAACCCCAAAGATGGGCTGAATCCAAGCATGACCACTGAGAAAAAAAGAACATTTCACTCCCAGTTCTGCCAGCTCAAGTGATCCAAATTCAAGTGGTTCCATGCCAGACTGAGTGGAGGTGGCACTTGGTGACACAGCTGGGTGAGCACAGGGGCACTTGGTTGAAGGTTGGGCTTGAAGAACTTGGAGGTTTTTTCCAATCTTAATGATTTAATTATTCTATACCTGAAATAAAAGCAGCTGGGACATCCAGAACCCCTCCACTGCCTCCCTTCAGAGAACTTTCCCCACATCAAAGGGTTGTTTTTACCCAGGGGAACCAAAGGATTTGGCAGTAGCTTCCCAAAAAGTTGTTTTGTCACCCAATGCAGGAGCCTCTGTGGGTTCCTCAGCTCCCTGGGCCTCGTGGCCATGAAGGAGCAGCAATTGAGAGAAAATCTTCTTTGGAAAAGAGAGAAAAGGGGGATTTAAGTTGTGATGGTGCTGAAATTGTTGATATTCCTGTTGAGTACTGGGAATTACAGTCAAAACAGGAATGAGTCTGGCAGATAAGTGAGGAGAAAAACTCATCAAAAAAATCAGGTCTATTGCCAAGGAAGAATTCAATTAATATTTTCCTCTGAGTTGCTTTAAATTTATGAGTGTTTAGCTAATTAGAGTCTGGCCAGGCAGATCCAAATCAGGATTGCCCTTTCCCCCTTGCTTCCCATGCAGCTCGTGCAGGAGGGAGGAGAAAAACTCCCCTGGTTTCATCAAAACCTTTGCTCTGCTGAGCTCTTTGAAGATTGCGATCACAACCACGGCTGTTTCACACTCATTAGGCAGGAATTCAAGAGAACAGATCTCTAACTACTCCAAAATCCAAACCAGGCTTTGCTTCACCCCTGGAGAAGGCTCAGGTCATGCCAGTGTCTGTCCCCTCTTTGCAGCAAAAGCCTGGATGTTCCCACAGATAACTCCAGGGAGCACGTGGGTGAGAAATCCCTTCTGCTTTCCCACTGTTCCATGCATCATTTGCTATTTACTCCCATAAAATCCCTGAGTTGTTCTCGCCCGGTGCAGCACAAAGCTGTTACTGAAAGGATCAAGGGGCAGGAGTGTGACAGCCCCGAGACTGTGACACGCACAGAGGGAAGATTTCTGAGCTGCCAGACGGGATTTCAGCTGCTTACACCCAGCAAAGTGCTAAAAATGCCACTGGGAAGAATTGCTGCAGGATAAATCTCCAAATTCCCTGTGTGACGCCGGGCACGACGCCGGGATGGGGCTGATGGTAATGTTGGGATGTGCAGGGTTCAGGCTGAGTGGGAATGAAAGGGCAGAATACAAAGTACCCAGAGCAGTCAGACAGCACTACCAGAGCTCTGCTCCCAAAGGAATCCTAATTCCCTGTGATATTCCCTGCTCAGAACCCCCAGACACCAAAAGCAGCTCAGGACACTCAGGACACCCCTGGGAGTGACCCAAGGACACTTCCAGAACACACCTGAACTCACCTTGGTAGACAAAATGAAAGCCTTTGGCTGTAGATTGACCCTTGGAGCTGAATTTGATGAGGATCTCGTTGGTGGTGGCCAACGGCAAAGATTCCCCTGGATGGGGAGGAGGGAGAAAGGGAGAGACAGAGGTGAAGGAATGAGCCACAGGGAGCAGGTGTTGGGTGTCAGCTGTGACAAAGCTGCTTTCCCCAGCAGGGACAAGGACAGGGGACAGGGAGCAGCTCCCTACCTGAGTGAGAGCCTGAGAGGGAGCTGAGCAGCCGTGAGTGCTCCGTGGGGCCATCGTGCACCTCCACCACGTCATTGAGCGCCGTCTGGAAAAAGGCAAACTGCCCGAAGAGCACTGTGGGGACAGGGACAGGGACAGGGCTGGGACCAGCCACTGCTGTCCCCAGCATCACCACACTGCTGTCCCCAGTGTCATCACACTGCTGTCCCCAGCACCACCACACTGCTGTCCCCAGTGTCATCCCACTGCCATCCCACTGCTGCCCCCAGTGTCCCCACACTGCTGTCCCCAGTGTCACCGCACTGCTGTCCCCAGCGTCATCACACTGCCATCCCACTGCTGCCCCCAGTGTCCCCACACTGCTGTCCCCAGTGTCACCGCACTGCTGTCCCCAGCGTCATCACACTGCCATCCCACTGCTGCCCCCAGTGTCCCCACACTGCTGTCCCCAGTGTCACCACACTGCTGTCCCCAGCATCACTATGCTGCTGTCCACAGCATCATCACACTGCTGTCCCCAGCATCACCACACTGCTGTCCCCGCCGTCATCACGCCATCATCCCCACTGCCATCCCCACCCAATCCCAGTGCTGTCCCCACTGCCATCCCACTGCTGTCCCCAGTGTCACCACACTGCTGTCCACAGCATCACCACACTGCTGTCCCCGCAGTCATCACACCATCATCCCCACTGCCATCCCCACCCAATCCCAGTGCTGTCCCCACTGCCATCCCACTGCTGTCCCCAGTGTCACCACACTGCTGGCCCCAGCATCACCACACTGCTGTCCCCGCCGTCATCACGCCATCATCCCCACTGCCATCCCCACCCAATCCCAGTGCTGTCCCCACTGTCATCCTACTGCTGTCCCACTCCCACCCCCCTGCCACCACACTGCCATCCTACTGCTGTCCCCACTATCATCCCACGGCTGACCCCACTGCTGTCCCTACACAGCCAGGCCACAGAGCCAGGGCATTTCCATGGACTCACAGAATGCCCTGAGCTGAAATGGACCCCAAGGACCATCGAGTCCAACCCCTGGTCCTGCCCAGGACCCCCCAGGATTCCCAGCATTCCAAACTGGGATCTATTTTCCCAGCACAACATTTGTCCCATGTTTCAGCTGCCTTTATTCCAGGCAGGGACAAGGCCTGAGTGACAGCCTGGAAAAATGGGAGCCCTTCATTTATCCCAAATTCCAGAGGCAGCACCAGCTTCCCTTGGGTTCATTAACACAACGTTTTCCCACTGATTCCCAGTCCTCTGGGAATATTCTGTGACTCATCCCCTTCCCCTGCCTAGGGAACACAAGGTACAGAATTCCAGTGAGGAATAATAATTATTGATTAGCTGTAATTGGCTCCCGTTGGGTGGAGCTTTGGACAAAACTTGGACAAATCCAGAATTTTCTCTGACTCCAGCACAAAGAGCACCCAACAGCACCTCTTGCTACTCTCCCATCTGCCTTATCTCCAGTTCTGGATGCACTTATAAAAAACCAGCATTAAAAACCCAACAAATAAGAGTTGGAAGAAGAGAATCCCATAAAAATTCCGAGCATGGTACCATAGTCCTTGGGCACGACGATGGAGTACAGGCACACCTGGCCACTGGTGTAGTTTTGGGGATAATTTGGGGACAGGACCACTCCATCTGAGCCTGTGTACTGCCCTCCACAGGGAGCTGCAAGGGAAAAGAAAATGGAGCATCCCTGGAGCCTGGAAATGTCCCCAGCCACCATTCCCTGCTCCAGGTGTTGCACCCTGAAAGTTCTCATTGGAAAAATCAGGTTTATCCCACCCTGAGTTCATGCTGGCTCCACGTGGAATTATCAAACCACTAATTAATGTGGGATTTGCACTGTTCCCCACATCACAGCTGGGGATGAGCTCCTTTTGCCACCTTTTCTCAGTTTTCCCTGCCAGAGCCTTCCCAAATTAGGGATTTCATTCCTTCCCCCCACCAGCTGCCTCTTGATTCCCTTCTGAGATCAAGTCTGACTGCAAACCATGAAGTCAGAAAAGAAAACAAAATAGCCATAGAAAAACCCTAAGGAAAAACCCCTTGTTTTGCCACTGAGCTCTGCCCCTGCTCAGGAACGCCCAAGACTGAGGGTTTGGATTAGCAAGGATCAGGTTTAGCCAGGGTTTAAGTGGATTCCTGACTCCTGCCCTGTGCCAGGCACTGGATCAGCCACGTCCAGTTTCCTGTCTGTCTCCAAAAAAAAACCTCAAGAAAACTCTCAGAAATCAGCTCTTCCTGTTAAAAGAAGAGCTGTTAAACCCCTGAAAAATGATAAAAACTAATTCCTGGTAAAACCCCTCAAAAATTAGGGAAAAACTGAGAAACCCCTCTAAACTTACACTTAAAAATTAAGTTTTCCATGGGGGATGCATCGAGGGATCCAGCTCTGGGCAGATCCTCCCCCCTGCCCCTTCCCATGGGATTTACCTGTACAGGTGGGGCGAGGCTTGTTCCAGGTGGGTTTCCCATCCCCTCCCATGACACAGGTGAGGGTGGGGCCCCCCTCAATGTCGTAGCCCCCATCACAGTAGAAGGTGATGGTGGAGCCCAGCTTCAGGTCCGTGCCCACTCTGGTGCCATTCTTGACGGAGCCTGGGTCAAAGCAGGACTCCCGGGGGTTCTCTGCAGGGAAAGAGATAAAATTTTTAAAAAGTATAAAAAACCTGCTAAAAAAATTAAATTCCCAGGATTTTTATTCATCTGCTGTTTTCATCAGTGAAATGAGAGGGTTTTTTTAGGATTTTTTTTGCACCTGGGAATGTGTGGGAGGCTCCAGTTCCCACACAGGCACCCAAAACCCAAGCAGTAAGGCAGAACTTTGATTTCACACAATCCCAGGATTGCTGAGGCTGGAAAATCCCTTCAGGACCATCAAGTCCAAGCTGTGACCCATCCCCACTTTGTCACCAGCTCAGAGCACTGAGTGCCACAAGGACAAATCATATTTGAGATGGGGAGGCCCTGGCACAGAGAAATCCTGGATTCCCCATCCCTGGGAGTGTCCAAGGCCAGGCTGGATGGAACTGGGAGCACTCTGGGATAGTGGAAGTGTCCCTGCCTATGGAGCTGGATGGGTTTTATGGTCCTTTCCAACCCCAACCAGTCTGTGATTCTTTTATTTACTCCTTGGACACCTCCAAGGGTGGGGATTCCACCCCTTCCAAGGCCTGACACCTTTTCCATGCAGAAATTCCTGCTGATGTCCAACCTGAGCCTCCTCTGGCACAACTTGAGGCTGTTCCCTCATCCTGTCCCTGTTCCCTGGGAGCAGAGGCCAAACAAACCCCACCTTGCTCCATCCTCCTGGCAGGCAGAGAGTGAAAAATTCTCTGCCCTGCAGAGTTTAAAATCTCATTTCCATACAAACATTCCAGGGAACACTACAGAGCTGTCAGGACTTAGATATTTCTTTCCTCCATGTTGTTCATGTTGTTCTTCTAACGGCTTTTTTTTTTTGTTTTTTTCTTTTCTTTCTCTTATTTTTTTTTTCATGCCTGCAATATAATTAGAGGCTTTGATTAATCCTGCTCTTTTGTCATTTGGAAATTGCTCATTAAAGACAAGGACTTTTCTGAGAGCAGTGGCTCTGGCAACAATTCAAGTGTACTTAAGCATTAAATCAGGGGCTCTCAGATTTTGGGGAAGGTGTGGAAGGAGAAACAGGAAACTGTAAAGCCCACAGGTCTTGCTTTTGCTTCTCTGCATGAAAAATCTGATGATCCCATGGTTTCCTGTCCACAGCAGCTACACCAGGTGATCCAAGTGAATGGGGCACAAAAGGATGGGATTTGTTTTTTTTTTCCCAGAGCACCAATTCCCTGTTTTGGGAGCCACAGACTGGTCAGCCCCCACTGCCCATCACACATTTGCACCCTCAACTTTTAAATCCTGGGTTCTCCTGGGCTCAGTGGGGTCTTGATGCACACATTTTAGACACTTTGAGCACCACTTTTCCTGTTTCATTCCATTCCTCTTCACCTTCCTCTCTCCTCCCATTGCTTTGGGCAAGAGGGACTCTCTCCCTCCTTTTCTCCACCCTCTGCTTCTGGGGTGGCAAAACACCAGAATTCCCCCTGAAAGGAGTTTTCCCCAGCATCTAGAGCCTCTCCCACTTGTTCCAACGAGGTGGAATCATCTGGGAATAAGGCCAGGGAAAGCCCCAGGTAGCTGCTGGGCCAGGTGTGCCCTCAGCCCTCACCTGTGTACTCGATGACGAAGCCGGCGTTGCTGACGGAGGCGTCGCTCCGGAACGCCAGGAAAAGGTTGTTGCTGCTGCTCTCGATCCTCTCTGGGAGCTGGGAGCCATAAAAACTCCCAATCAGGGGGCTCAGGGAGTCAGGCCCATCATAGATGTGCAGGAAATCGTAGCCAGGCTCCAGGCTGAAGCTGCAAAAGCAAAGGAGAGCTTGGAGCTGGGAAATGTCCCTGGAGAACTCCGGGTTGAGGTCCTGGGATGTGGAACCCCAGGGTAGGGATTGGCTGCTCCTGCCCCAAAGTTCTGCCAAGCAGGACATTCCTGCCAGCTGCTCCTGCTCCAAAATCCTGCCAGGCAGAAGAAATTCCTGCTTCCATCCCAGGAGTGGGGAATCTAGGAGTGGGGATGGAGTCAAGAGACAGAGGCTGAGCCGGAGCTGCTGCAGGGATTCCTGGGCTGTGCCACACCATGTTCTGTCTATCAAAGAGGAGCTGCAGCTGGAATATGAGGATCTCCCCGCCAGAAAAAGTCTGGGAACAGATTATCCAGGGGCATGGGGCAGTTCCATCAGCTTTGGTTCCTTCCCAGAGTTCAGGACATCCACACCCAGACCATCCCTCCCCTCTCTGTGGCCACGGCGAAAAACCACGTGGGCCCTCCCTAAGGCCATGGCACCAAACCCTTGGGTACTCACACGTTGAACACCAGGGCAATGACATAGTCAGGGGACACTGTCAGCTTCCAGTCACACTCCTTCCCTGGGGGATATGGCTCCGGGTACTGTGGGGACAGGATCACCCCAGCTGGGCCTGTCAGGATTCCGCCACAGGGAGCTGCAGGAGAACCACCAAGGGTGAGGCTTTGGGGCACAGAGACTTCCAAAGCACCAAATGGGAAGCAGGAATGGAATAAAAAGATGTGATAGACAGGGAGGCTTGAGACAGCACAAAATCCTGGGGTATTTTAGTGAGAAGTGACCTTGAGGTTCACTTGGGACGTGAGGTTGTGGTGGCTCTGCCAGGCGAGGGCTCTGCCATTCCACAGGGGACAAACACCACAAAGAGAGCTCTGGATGCCACCAGGACCTCCCTAAAATCCTTAAGCAAGGAGCCAGGAGGGGAGAGAGGGAGATCTTCCACTTCTCTGCTGCATTTATGGAACTCCCTGTCAAGGCCTGCTTGCTTGTAACGAGGTGAAAACATGTCTGGGCCTAAATGGCTCCGCCGTGTTTACTCCACTTCCCAGCACATTAAATGCCAAGCTGATTGAAAAATCAATTATTACTTTTTTAAGGCTCGAAGTGCTTGCTCGTGTTTCTCACCGTGGCAAAACATGACTGATATTTTTCCTGTCAGCTTTTTCGGCAGGCTCCCTGTGAGGGCTCTGAGATTCCCCAGATCAACCCTCACGTATTTGGGGAGAAAGGAAGGGGGTCTGATAGCAGCTACAGAGTGGGAAATGAGCTGGGATGGGATAAAAATGATGGGATAAATATTGGAAACATTTTCCATGAAGGAACGAGCACGTGGGATTGCCCTGTGGGCTTTGATAAAGAAAAATATCAGGAAAAATATCAGGTAAAACCCAGTGGGGCCTGTCTAGAAATGTCATAGTAGGGATTAGAGACCTTTCTCCAAGTCCAAAAATGGAGAAATGTTATCCTTCTGGGACACACCAGGAAACCACAGCACAGATATGGAAAATTTGGCTGAAGGCCACCCAAAAATACCTTGGAATAACCAGCAAACCTCCCATGTTTGGGATGGGATGAGAGCAAGGAGAGCACAGCCTGTGAGGGGGTCTGAGAGCAGCTCACAGAGAGGGAAATGAGGGGACGGGACACAAGTGGTGGCATAAATCTTGAAGGATTTTCCATCAAGGAACGAGCACATGGGATTGTCCTGTGGGCTTTGATGAGAAAAATATCAGGAAAAACCAAGTGGGGCTGGTCTAGAAATATCCAAGTAGAGATTAGAGACCCTTCCCCAAAGCTTTAAAGCAACTTCAACCAAGTCCAGACTCAGGCATGGAGAACTTTTATCCCTCTGGGACACACCAGGAAATCACAGCACAGACATGGAAAATTTGGCTGAAAGTCCCCCAAAAATGCCTGGGAAGAACCCACCAGCATCTCTTCTGTGCCCATTCACCCCAATTTTAACCCCAAGGGTGCTTTCCCCTCCCAGACTGCAACGTCAGGGGAAAACTCCAAAGAAACTGAAATCTAAGGACTCATTTTTGAAAAGCCTGAGGGAGACAAGTGTTCAACACCCTCGGATTCCTTTGAAAATCCCACCCAGAGTCTCCAAAGGATTTGAAGCAGGAACTGGACCCAGCCAGTGCTGCCTGGGACTGGGAGGGATGCAGACTTCAAATGGCCCAAACCTCCTGGGGCTCTCCCAGCCCAGATTGTTTGGCAGTTGTGCCACAAAGAGGGGAAAACACATTTGAAATGCTAAATACCCCAAATGAGCCCTAAATTTAACACTGAATTTTCCTAGTTTAGCTCCAACCAAGCTGCCTCTCCCCCAGTTACTCATATTTCACTCCAACTCCTTTTGGAAAAATAAAATTGGATGGAAAATTGGATGGAAAATAAACTTTAAACACAATTTGAAGTATTAGAAAATCAGCATTTTTTTATCACAGATAAAAAAAATCACATATTTTTATCTGGAGACCTGAAGGATATTTTTTTAAGTATTTCTTAATTTTTTAAGATGTGTGAGGCGAAATTTTACAACAGGGCTCAGATCATGGATCTGTGTTCATGAGTTCAGCACAGGAATGTGTGTCCATGGGTTCAGGACATGGATCTGTGTCTATGGGTTCAGGACATGGACCTGTATCCATGGGTTCAGAACAGGGATGTGTGGGATTCAACACAGGGTGTGTGTCCATGGGTTCAGGACGTGGATCTGTGTCCATGTGCTGAGATCATGGATCTGTGTCCATGGGTTCAGCACAGGGATGTGTGTCCATGGATTCAGGACACAGATCTGTGTCCATGGATTCAGCACAGGGATGTGTGTCCATGGGTTCAGGACGTGGATCTGTGTCCATGGGTTCAGGACATGAATTTCTGTCCCTGTGCTCAGATCATGGATCTGTGTCCATGGATTCAGGACATGGATCTGCATCCCTGTGCTCAGATCATGGATCTCTGTCCATTCAGCACAGGGATGTGTGTTCATGGATTCAGGACATGGATGTGTCTCCATGGGTTCAAGATATGGCTCTGTGTGCATGTGCCCAGAACATGGATCTGCATCCCTGGGCTCAGATCAGGATCTGTGTCCATAGGTACAGGTCACAGATCTGTGTCCCTGTGTTCAGATAATGGATCTGTGTCTATGTGTTCAGATCACAGATGTGTGTCCCTGTGCCAGGACAGGGCCCTGTGTCCCTGTGCCCAGGTCACAGATCTGCGTCCCTGTGCCAGGACAGGGCCCTGTGTCCCTGTGCCCAGGTCACAGATCTGTGTCCCTGTGCCCAGCCCATGGATCTGTGCCCATACCTGTGCAGGTGGGGGGGTCTGGCTGCCAGAAGAACCTGTTCTGGATCTGCACACAGGTGATCTGGGCCTCCCCTTGCAGGGTGTAGCCAGGGTTGCACTGGAAGGTGATGGAGTCCCCGGCCTCTCTGCTGTCCCCGCTCCGGCTCCCGTTCTGGGGGATTCCTGGGTCGTTGCACGAGGTGGCTGTGGACACTGCAGGGAATTAAAAGCACTCTTGAATATCAATGTTTATTTGACACCAGGCCTGCAGCACCGGCTGTCCTCAGGCTCTGTCCTTAGCCAGACATCCAGGCCATGCCTTGTTTCCCCACCCCTCCTCCCTCAGCATCCCAAAAACT
Organism: Onychostruthus taczanowskii; assembly: GCF_017590055.1. Taxonomy (NCBI): domain Eukaryota; kingdom Metazoa; phylum Chordata; class Aves; order Passeriformes; family Passeridae; genus Onychostruthus; species Onychostruthus taczanowskii. Next base: position 2,011,392 of record NW_024503235.1, read on the forward strand.
TCCCCCACACAAAAAGTGCCTTTCCCTTTGCTCTGAGCATCTGCCACTCCAGCTGGGACAGGCTCTGGGGACCAGCAAGTTCAAGAGCAGCACCCAGGGAGCAGCTTTGATGTAGAATTGTGCACATGGCTGTTTACTCCATCAGGCCAGACACCCACTGATCTTTCACGGTGTTTTTGGAGAGTTCTGTGCCAAGCACATGCTGCAAAATCAACTCAGCCACCAGCACTTCACGCTTTCCCCTGAGTGGCAGAGAAATTTAGCCTCAAGATCTGTGAAGCATCAAGCCTGACCTTTCAGAAATGTGTTTGTTTCCCTTCCAGACTTGTTGCTGCCTCTCTTTGAGATCCGAGATGTCCCCTGAGCTGGGGACAGGCAAAGCTTCACTGCTGCCTGAGCTCAAGGTCTGCCAACAGCACAAGGATTTACCAGCAGGGAAAATCCTGGAGTAATAGGAGTTTTGTGAGCTTATCCACCTCATTAAAGCTCCCAAGATCCCAAAGTGGACAGGTCTGAGCTCAGGTCTGGCTGCTTAGTCACACCTGCTGAACAAAGGCTTTGAGCAGGAGCAGTCAATAAAGCCAAGCTCCAGATCAGGAGCTTATTTCCTGCTAAGTTGATGAGAGTCTGTTACAGCCAGGCAGTTTAGAGAAAGCTGCTCTTGAAAGAGCCAGAGGAAATCCCTCTCTTTCTGTGCAGCTGGAGATAAGGAAGTTAACAGCCCAGGCTGGTCCTTCCTGGCAGGACGAGACACAAATCTGGCAAAAAAAACCCAGGATGGCACCACTGTTCTGGGTGACACAAAGCTCTGCCTCTGTCTGGGTCATCCCAAAGGTCTGAAATCCAGCAGAAATTCTCCCCAAAATGCTGCCTTGTTCCCCCAGCCAAGCAAGGCACCCTGGACAAAAAATTATGGAAAAAAAAAAAAACCAACAAAACTTGGGAAGATGCTTCAATATGTCTCAGTCCATGGAAAGTCACATCATCACTCACCCAAGTACTCCCTGTTTATTATCACTCCAAAACAACAACACAAACCTGGAATCCTCTGTAAATATTGGAATATATCCCCCTAAAGGATTGAAAGGAATGTGTTTGCAGGGCTGAGGTTTGGTTGGGTTTTCCCTCTGGGTTCAGCTGGGTTTTCCCTCTGGGTCTGGTCAGGTTTTTGAGGAATCCCTGCACATCCCACCTGAGAACTGGATGGCAAAGCCCTGTTTGCTGGTGAAGAAGTCGGTGTTGAACTGCAGGATGACAGAGTTGAAGGTGCTGTGGATGTCCCCAGGCAGCCCCGAGCCGCTCATCTCCTTCAGCAGGATCCCGTTCTCCACCGGCCCGTCCCAGATCCGCAGCACGTCGTGGAACTCCTCGGTGTGGAAAACCATGAAATGGAGCCTGAGGGGCAAAAAACACCTGGAATTCAGGCCTGGAGTGTGATTTGTGCCAAATTCACGCAGCCAGATCCACACAGAATGTGTTGTCTCATCTGGAATTCAGGCCTGGAGTGGGGTTTGTATCAAATTCAGGCAGCCAGGCTCACATGGAATGTGTTGTCTTCTTTGGAATTCAGACCTGAAACATGGTTTGTGCCAAATTCAGGCAGCCAGACCCACACAGAATGTGTTGTCTCATCTGGAATTCAGACCTGAAACGTGGTTTGTGCCAAATTCAGGCAGCCAGGTCCACATGGAATATGTTGTTTCATCTGGAATTCAGACCTGGAGTATGGTTTGTGCCAAATTCAGGCAGCCAGGCTCACACAGAACATGTCTCATCTGGAATTCAGACCTGGAGTATGGTTTGTGCCACATTCAGGTAGCCAATTCTGATGCTGGATTGCAGCACCTCCAGGATTTTGATGTATTTTGGGAAGGTCTGGATGTTGCAGAATGGGGTCTAGATCAGCAAACAGAGGAACTTCAGCAGAGAACAGAGAGAAAATGAGGCAATAGGAGGGAGAGCTCCAAAATCCACACCAGGAAGGGAAGGGAAGGAAAACAGGAGTTATGAAGGTGACAATGAGCTGACACTGAGGGTTTATTTGGATGCTCTGAAGGCGGATTTTATTCCCTTCCTCAGGATTTCAAAGTTGGCTTTGTCCTGGAGACAGGGTTCAAGGCCTTCAGGCAAGGCACTGGCACAGGGATTTCCTCAGGGAAAGCTGCAGGAGGCCTCATGTGAGGGAATTCCTGTTGAGTCTGGGCCAGTGATGGACCCAAGGGAGAGGCAGGAGGTCCTTCTGTGCCAGGTGAGAGCTGGTGGCACTCCAGGACAGGACAAACATGGTCCCAACACATCCCTGGTGGGATCTCACCCTGCTGCTCCCCAGGCGCAGCTCTGCTGTGGGAGGATGAGGAGCAGATGGATCCAGGCTTTTCCAAGAGCTTTGGGATCTTCCCAGGTCAGAAGAACCATGCAAGAACAAGATCCTGCCCTGGCTGTGGTGACACCTGGGGGAGTCACCAGCTGAAGGATGCAGTTCTGAGTGTCCTGAGTGTGAATGGACCCACAGGGATCATCAAATCCAATTCCAGGCCCTGCAGACACCCCCAAATCCCACCCTGTCCTTGAGGGTGTTGTCCAAACCCTCCTGGAGCTCTTGGGAATGTGACCATTCCCTGGGGATGGAGCAGGAGCTGATCCCTTCCACTCCTGCACTCAAATCCCACCTGGAGAGGAGAGGAGGAATTTCCCTGTCCCTGTTTGTCACTGCCCCATTTTCCCTCTGGCACAACAAAATCAGGCCAACTATGGGCAACTCAACCCCAGTGTGAAATGGGGACAGAAACCTAGAAACAGAAAAAAAAAATCTGTAAAAAATAAACCCATCAGGTGCTGTGCTGAAATCCCTGCCAGCCCACAGAGGCAAACAGGGAAGTTTTCACTTGGCTGCTTTCCCATTTATCTGGGGCAAACATAAATAAATCAGGGGAGAGCCATAAAAAAAAAAAAAAGGGGGAGGAAAAAAAAAAAAAAAAAAAAAGCCCCACTGCAAAATCCTCAGCAACAAAATGATGCCCACAAAAGCTGGGAGAAACCAAAAGAGCTGAATCATAAATCTCCCAAGCAGAGACCTTGAGCAAAGAGAAATAAAGCCAAGCTTGAGGAAAATCAGGATGGATGGTGCAGAGCTGTTCTCCACGGCTGCCTTGGTGTGATTACGTTTGTTCCCAGCCTTAACTGGGCCCAGTGAGCCAGAAACGCTGGAAAAAACTCATCCCTGGAGACCTTGGGATCAGGGAGAGGCTGCCAGAGGTTGAGCTGGGCTGGGGAAACACCCTGGAACTGCCACCAGCAGCTCCAGGGCTGCCTAAACCACCCCCCTTTATTTGAGAAAAAAACAACTTCAGGCTGTGCCAGGGGGAGAACACCTTGATCCAGGTGATCCATGGGACAGGCTGGAATCTGCTGGGACATCAGATCTGGAGCTCTCTGGAGCAAATCCATCTATTCCACAGGCACATCTCAGCTTTTCCCTCAGCCTGATGTGTGAGACCAGGCACAGCCCCTGCTTCAGCAGACAGTGGAGGGGGAAGGAATTTTATTCCTGAGGGGAAAGGAGTTTTATTCCTGAGGGGAAAAGAGCTCTATTCCTGCACTGACAATCCCAATTTCCCAATTACAGGCATAGAAATGCAGGGAAAAAAATTAGAAATTGGGGAGATTTATATAAATATAAGTGTAAGAGAGGGGAAGTTCTGCCAGCTTAGCAAGGAGCAGAGAGGAGAGCCCAGCTCTGCCCTGAGAGTGTGAACAACCGTTGAGGAGCTCTTCCCAAAGCTCCCCAGAACCCCAGTGACCATCCTGAGGTGTTTTTATCTTTTATGACATTCCCCATCCAAGCTCTGGCCATTCCAGCTTGGCTGTGCTGTGCAAGGCTGGCACTCCCCTGGCACAGAGGTGCCACCAAAGCCACCACCTCCCACCCCAGCAGCAGTTTGGGAGCTGCCCACTGCCTCCCTCTGCCCCAGAGAGGCTTTTCCAGCTTGAAAGCTGCTCAATATCCTGTCCTTGGAAAGTGGAACATCCCAAAATGCTGGAAGTGGTCACATTCCAAGGGCTGCCAGAGCTCCAGGAGTGTTTGGGATGCACAGGGTGAGGTTTTGGGGGGTCTGGGCAGGGCCAGGAGCTGCACTGGATGATCCCCATGGTCCCTTCCAGCTCTGGGTATTTTCTCACTGCTGTTTTTAGATGAAAGTCTGGAAAATGGAACCTGTCAATACCCATGAAAGAATTAAGAACATCAGTGGATTTTGACAACACTGGGATCAGGGACTGACCACAACCTACTTCTGCCACGTCTCTGTGTTCCAGCTCCCAGCTGGGCAAGGAATTTCCATCCATTTTCCTGCACACCCTCCTCCTTTTCCTCTTCCTTCCTCCTCTCCCCCAGCTCTCCCAGCCCAAGCAAGGCGCTCCAAGCCCCAGATCAATCCCCTCTGCAAGAGCAGCCCTTTCCCTTTCATGGCTCTGAAGTGCAGACTCATTTTTCTCCCCGTCTCACCCCCCTGCCCTTCCCCTCATGTTGTGCAGATACAGCTTCATTCCAAAAGCTCTGGTGATTAATTTTCATGTAAGTTATAAATGAGAGCTTTATACAATTGTATCATGCGTGAAGAGGATTATTTTTCCAATGGATTACCATAAAAATGAAGTTGCTGGGAATGTGTTCTCTCCACTCCCCTGAGATCAGCTGTGCTGCTGGAGCTGGGAAATGAAAGGGCACGGAAAGGGAGCTCTGATCTCTTGGAAAGGCAGGGTCACCAGGTGTGTGTGGCTCTGACACCTTCTGGAACCTTCTCCTTTCACTGCTGGCCTCTTCCAAGCCTTTGGTTGATCCCAAAACTCTGCTCATGTGGGTGCTTTTAGGGATTAAAAGTTGCTGAAGCAGGCCCTGGATGGGGGGAAAAAGGGACCTCTCTACCCTGTCCTATAAAAACCTTTTCCAGGAGAATAAAAGTAGAGGAGATTTCAAGTGGAAGCTGCCTGTGCAGGGATTCAGCTGCTTTGGCTGGGCTTTTTCTCCTCTGTTCACACCCAAACCCATCCATTATTGAGCCATCCAAAGGGCAGTGCTAATGGAGGGAATTTCTACATTAAATAAAGATGAAAACACCAGCCCAAACCTGTCTCCAGCAGAAATCCACGGGCTAAAAGCAGCACAGAGCTCACCCTGAGGGACAGGCTGTGCTGGAGGGGTGATGGGTGCTGAGGCAGCAGGGAGGAAAAAATGGGATTGAGAGGGAAGGAGTTCAGGATGGAACAGCCACAGGCTTGGGATGAGCCAGGAATGGCTGACAAGCACTGGGATTATTAGTTAGAATTATTTTAATAATAATATTAATAATAATAATAATGATGATGATAATGATAATAATAATAATAATAGAACTTTTAAGGTGCATTTCTCCCCATCAAATCCACATCAAGACCACTCAGTCAAAGCTTGGCTTGCCCAAATATTCCAGTTTTCTGTGGGCTTTGGCCAGCCTGGAATCTGTGGGAACACCCAGGGCAGCCCTGCCCTGAAGGGTTTGGCAGGGCTGGGCAAACATCTCTGGGGATGGTGGGGACAGAAGTGCAGGATCAGGGAGCAGGAACTGGCTGGATCCTGGGACATTCCCTGTGATTTCCTACAACACCCTCATTCCAGGATTGTGCCAGGTGGCCATTCAGCACTTTTGGAAAGTTCCTCATTAATCTGATGGAAAAAAGGTTTGAGAAAAAAAGGAGAGGGGTGGAAAGCTGTCCATGGACACCGAAGCTCTGGGATCTTCAAGCTCAGGAGCACCACGGGTGGCACCAGGACACGGTCTGGTGTCACCACCCAGGGCTGTGACACACAGGGGACACACAGGGCTGAAAACAGAGGTGCAGTGATGCCACAGGGGGCTCTGAGCAGCCTGGGCTGGTGGGAAACGTCCCTGTAAATCCTTAATCCCAGCCTAAACCATTCCCTGAATCTGGAACCAAAGCAGTGACTTCTCCCTGCTTGTCCCTCTCAGAGTGACAGCAGCTTCTCCCACCTTGCTTTATTTAATTTTTGACCTGGAAAAATCAGCTCCACGTGGGAAAAGAGCCAAACCACAGGAGCCCAGCTCACCCAATGGTGCATCCAGGCTCTGCCTCGATGGTCCAGATGCAGTTGAGGTTGTGGTCATAGGGGGTTGGATATCCTGGAGAAAGGATCCGTCCCGAGGCCTCTCCTCTGATTGTCCCTCCACACTCAGCTGGAACGAAAATATTTATGGGGTTAGGGAGGAGATTCGTGGCTTTTTGTGGCTCTTGCTTGGCAACAATCTCACCCTGCAAAAGAGATTAGTCCTGGCTTTTTCCAGGGATTCTAAAAGCTTACAAAGATGAAGAGAATCGTTGAATTCAGCTGAGTTATCAGAATTATTCTGCATTTCTGTGCTCATTCTGAACACCTGGCAAAGCTTCCCTGCTCCACCTTTCTGAATCCCCAGGGAGCAAAGGCAGAGCCTGGCAGGATCCTGCCTCCCTGCTCCAGACGTGGGGGGTGAAGGAGCTCTGCTTGGATTCATCAGAAAATGAAGGATAAGAAGGCAAAGAACTTGTAAATGTCGCTGTAAATGAACTGCAAAGAACGTGAGGATTTGGAGTAATTTCCATAACATATCCATTCAAATTTTCATTTCTTTGAGATTTCTTTCATTTCTTTTTAATTTCCACACACTCAGACACGGCCTCATATCCAAGACATGTAGAGCAAACAGGGTGAAGGTTAAGAAACTGCACAAATGATAGAGATTTATCTTTTTACATCAATAAATGAGGCTAAAATCCCAGCCAAGGAATGGTCCTGCCTCCTGGGAGAGAGAACACGGAGTGCCAGGGGCTGAGCACAGCCCTGGGTGTGGAGATCTCCCAGGGGACTCAGTGTCCAACAACTTCCCCATGTCCTGGGCACAGCAGGACAGGAATCAGCAATCAGCAATCAGCCTCGTTCATTTAACACACAAAATCAGGATTTTCCAAGCAAGAAGAGATGCAGGTGAAAAGGAACTCAGCAAAGGGAATTGAAATGTCTGGGGATGGGATCAGGTGTCAGGCAGCTCTCAAATAAACCTGGCTCTGAGCTGTCACATGCCAGGACACACGTTGATGTCACTATCAGGAGGTGCCACTCACTTCAACGCATCCAGAGTGAAAGGACAAGGGCTGGGACAGCACAAGGAAGCAAAAAAACCCTTGTCAAATGTGTGTTTAGGGCAAAGTGTTTCATGTTAAAGCTGCTTCAAGTGCTCTCTATCTCACACAGGATCCTCACCACATTAATTAGTGCTGATGGGCAATTAATAGCAGAGTTAATGTCAATGGATCAGCAAAGCGTGGTCAGGGTGGGCAATCCACAAGGAAATAATTTCCTGGAGGTGCAGGAGGTGTCTCTATCTTGAGATGCCTCACAGAGGATCCTCACCACAACTTAATTAATGCAGATGCAATTAATATGAGAGTTAGTGTCACACGGATGAGCAAAGCAGGGACAGAAGGTGGTCAGGGTATGGGATCCAAGGAAATAATTTCCTGGAACTTTTGCAGAGCAGGAGGTGTCTCCATTTCAAGGACCCTCACCACATACAACTTAATTAGCGTAGATGCAATTAACAGTAGAGTTAATGTCAGTGGAACAGCAAAGCAAGGACCAAGGGCAGGGCATAGAATCCACAAGGAAATAATTTTCTGGAGGTTTTGGAGGAGCAGGAGGTGTCTCCATCTTGAGATGCCTCACAGAGGATCCTCACCACAACTTAATTAGTGTAGATGGGAGTAATTAATAGCAGAGTTAATGTCAATGGATCAGCAAAGCAGGGACAAAAAATGGTCAGGGTGGGGTATCCAAGGAAATCTCAGTCTCGAGAGTGCTGGAGGAGCAGGAGGTGACTCCATCTTGAGGACCCTCACCACAACTTAATTAGTGCAGATGCAATTAACAGCAGAGTTAATGTCAGTGGATCAGCAAAGCAGGGACAAAAAATGGTCAGGGTGGGGAAGCCACAAGGAAATAAATTCCTGGAAGTTTTAGCAGAGCAGGAGGTGTCTCCATCTCAAGGACCCTCACCACACACAACTTAATTAGTGCAGATGCAATTAACAGAAGAGTTAATGTCAATGGATCAGCAAAGCAGGCATAAAGGGTGTTTAGAGTGTGGGATCAAAGGAAATAAATTCCTGGAAGTTTTGGCAGAGCAGGAGGTATCTCCATCCCAAGGACCCTCACCACACACAACTTAATTAGTGCAGATGCAATTAACAGCAGAGTTAATGTCAGTGGATCAGCAAAGCAGGGACTAAGGATGCTCAGGGTGTGGGATCCAAGGAAATCTCTCCCTGGAGGTACTGGAGGAGGAGGAGGAGGAGGAGGAGGAGGAGGAGGAGGAGGTGTCTCACCCACACAGGTCGGCAGGGGCTGGTCCCAGGCTCTCCTCTCCCCTGTCAGGCACACCAGCACCCTGGTGCCTCTCAGGGTGTATCCAGGGTCACAGCTGAAGGACACCGAGCTGCCAGCAAAGTGTCCCTCGTCGTGCACCTTGTACCCAAACTGGGGCACGCCGGGGTCCTCGCACTTGATGAGTTCAAAACCTGCAGCGGGGAGGAAGGGCAGCTGTTGGCACTGGGAATTTCACAGCCAGGAGGGTTTCACGCAAAGCCACGGTGGTGTTTTCTTCTGACAATGATTTGTTGGGGACCAAAAGGGCCATGTTGGAAATTAGAGGGGTTTTAATGAATGTTGGAGTTTTGATCTGAATTTCTGGATCGTTACAGGCTCGACAGGAAAGGTTTGATCATATCCCAGGGAACAGGGACAGGAGAAGAGGAAACAGCCTCCAGCTGTGCCAGGGGAGGGTCAGGTTGGACAGGAGGAATTTCTGCATGGAAAGGGTTGGAAGGGGCTACCCAGGGAGGTTTGGAGTGCCCATCCCTGGAGGTGTCCAAGGAATGGCTGCATGTGGCACTCAGTGACAAGGTGGGCACAGCTTGGACTGGATGGGCTTGGAGGGCTTTTCCACCCTCAATAATCCTGGGATTCTGTGCTCTACCACACCCCAACTCCACTTTGGGTGCGAGATCACCCCGGAAAGGACTCTTTGCTCACGTGCAACACAAAACCACAAAAATACACCTTGACCTGTGGGATTGCCAGCACACATGGGATTGAAACTCACTGGAGAACTGCAGCTCGAAGCCTTTGCTGGTGTTGGCAGTGTCAGTGATGAACTCCAGCCACATGGAGCTGGAGGTGCTGTTGATGCTGGTGCCCAGCAGCTCCGAGTGGCTGAAGGTGCCCAGCAGCCGGGCAGAGCTGTTGGTGCCATCGTAGACCTGGGGGGAACAAGAAATCCAGCCTGGAAAAGCCATCCCTGTGTTACTCCAGGGATCAAACCTGCCCAGAGAAGCTGTGGCTGCCCCTGGATCCCTGGAAGTGCCCAAGGTCAGGTTGGACAGGGCTTGGAGCAACCTGGGATAGTGGAAGGTGTCCCTACACTGACAGGGGTGGCACTGGATGATCCTTAAGGTCCCTTCCCACCCAAACCATTCCAGGATTTCTCTGCAGTTTCACTGAGCTCTAGAACAGAGAAATGATGAGGAATTTATCCCACCTTGCCCCTGCTCTGCTCACAGCAACACCCTGGGCTGTCCTTTGGCTTTTTTTGGTGGAGCAGCTTCCTGGAAGAGCCAGCAGCTCCTGATAAATGCCCTGATTTGGGGTCACCTCAAATCAAGGAATTTGCTTCTGGCACTGAGCTGATCCTGGGTATTGGAGGGAAAAGAGAAGGAAAGAACCAACCCTACTCTGAATTCCAGCATCAGGCTGGAAAAGCAACTCTAACCCTTCAGGATTTGTCCCACAGGTGATCCAGCAATGGTCCCTGGATCCACAAGTGCAAACAGGGACAAATCCTTCAGGCAATGTGGGCTGAGATCCAGGGATCTCAACTGAAAGTCTGACTTGAAACTCCACAGTGCTGCCCACCTGAGGAGCAGGATTTCCACCCTGGAGGATCTGCACCCTCCTCCTCAGCCCTGGTTTACTCTGCACACAGAGCTGCATCTCCTCAGCTCTCGTTCCCAAGGAGCAGCTACTGAAAAAACCCACGTTTTTCTCCCCAGATTGACTCAGAGATGAGCCTTGAATTCACTGTGATTTAAGAAAAACACAAATGGTTTTTTTTTTCTTCCTTCCTTTTGTGAGGACCAAGAGCAGCTCCTCACCAATGGAGATCGATAGGAACTTTCCTCAGATGAGCAGCTGATGACAAACCTGCTGAGAGAACATAATTCCTCTGACAAGGAGTACATTCCTTGCATTAACAGGAAATCTTTCTCTCTTTCCAGTCATTTCTGAGCTGGAAACGTGGATTACATCTCTCCTGGAGTGTGACACTTCAATGAGGACAGAGGCATTCCTGGGAAGATGGCTCAGCACATCCTTGCAATATTAATGCCTCCTTCAAAACCATTCTTTTGGTTAATAAAAAACTCAGCCTGGATTTGTCTCCTCCTCCACAGAGTCCTGGAGCTTGAATAATCTCAGAAGAGTCTGGAGTTCTGCATTTCAATCAGCCCCTTTCTGGGACAAACCAGCCTTGATTCTTCAAAGCACTAAAATAATGCTCAAACCCTCACCCTTCTGATGGATGAGGAGTTTTTCCTGTAAAATTCCACAGGTGGGAGATGAAGTTTAGCTGGTCTGGGGGAAATTTAGTCTTCCAAACTGCCACGGCCATCACTCCATGACACTGGGGTGACACAGAGGTCACTCCCACCTAATCCCATCAAAATTTTAGAGCATTTAGAGACGTTGCTCTCCTGAGCCAGAATTACCTTGAGGACATCTCCTGCCTCCAGCTCGAAGGTCCTGGCTTTCAGCTGGATGCCCTTGCCAGGCTGGCTCTGGATGGAGTAGATGCACTCGTGGTTGTTGTTGTAGTTCAGGGGGTAGTTGGGGGACAGCAGCACACCCTGGGTTCCCGTCACGGACGAGCCACACTCAGCTGCACCGAGACACAAAGGCACATTTCAGTGACCCCACGCGTGTTCTGGCCACGCCACACATGCAGGAGACTCCTCTGAAGGCCACAGCTGCTCAGCCCCTCCTGCAGCAGCAAGGAAAGGGGCTTCTGCCTGTTGTTATCCACTACAACCTGTTGTTATCCACTACAACCTGCTGTCATTCACTACAACCTGCAGACTGTCCCCTTTTCCAGCACATTTTCCCAGCCAGGCTTCTCTCCTCCTTCAGAACCTGTGTAAATTTAAATCTGGGGGGAATCATTTGGGGAATCTGTGTAAATATAAATCTGTGTGAATCTCTGCAAAATCTGTGTGGATCTGTGGGGAATCTGTGGGAATTTGGGTGAATCTGTGGGGGATCTCTGCTAATATAAATCTGTGTCAATCTCTGTGAAACCTGTGTGGATCTGTGAGAAATCAGGGGGAATTTGGGGGATATCTGTGTGAATCTGTGTAAATATAAATCTGTGTGAATCTCTGTGAAACCTCTGTGGATCTGTGGGAAATCTGGGGGGAATTTAGGGGATATCTGCGGGAATCTGTGGGGAATCTGTGGGAATTTGGGTGAATCTGTGGGGGATCTGTGTAAATGTAAATCTGTGTGAATCTCTGTAAAATCTGTGTGGATCTGTGGGAAATCTGTGGAAATTTGGGGGGATCTGTGGGAAATCTCTGGAAATTTGGCAGGGGGATCTATGAGGAATCTGTGCAAATATAAATCTGTGTGAATTTCTGTGAAATCTGTGTGGACCTGCAGAAAAACTGTGGGAAATCTGTATAAATTTATGTGGATCTGCCTCAGAACAACCCCACGCTGAGGATTTTCTGTTCCTCCTGCCGAGCTCCCACACGAGCGAGCCGTGACTCACTGTTTTCCCAGCCTGTTTACCCTGCAAGATTTTCTGCTGTCAAACACTGACTGCCTGCTCCTCTGGGGCTGTGCAGGCAAGGCTGGGCACTCCAAAGTCCCCTGAGAGCAGTTTTTGGCATCAGTCTAATGGCCCTGAGTCCTCACAGCTCCTGGAGCTCAGGGAACCATCCCAGGGCAGCTCCTGGAGCTGAAGGAACTATCCCATGGCAGCTCCTGGAGCTCAGGGCACCATCCCAGGGCAGCTCCTGGAGCTCAGGGCACCATCCCAGGGCAGCTCCTGGAGCTCAGGGCACCATCCCAGGGCAGCTCCTGCAGCTCAGGGCACCATCCCAGGGCAGCTCCTGGAGCTCAGGGCACCATCCCAAGGCAGCTCCTGGAGCTGAAGGAACCATCCCAGGGCAGCTCCTGGAGCTCAGGGCACCATCCCAGGGCAGCTCCTGCAGCTCAGGGACCATCCCAGGGCAGCTCCTGGAGCTGAAGGAACCATCCCAGGGCAGCTCCTGGCTCTGCTGCTCCTCCAGGGAAGGGTTAAGGAAGGAGGCAGCAGCAGATGCACCCAGAGGAGGCTCTTTGGAGCTGACTTTGTCCTCTGCTCTTGCCATGGATGAAAAGCTGGATTTTGGCACAGATTCCCAAGGGACAATGCTGGGGACATCTCAGGGAGCTAGCCTGGCCAGAGGGCTTGGACAAAGGAACAAAAACCACTCTGAGTTCTCCCCAGACCATCTCTAGGTCAGCAGCTGAATACAGAGTGTCTGGAAAAGCAATTAAATCTCCTGTGATCTTAACGAGCCAGTCTCCCATTTCCATCCCTATCCAGGCAGATCTGAGCAGGCAGTGGGGACATTGTGACAGAGCTGTCACCCTGCCACAGAGCTCTGGGCCATCAGCCCTGAGTTTGCCCTGTTATGATAAACCCAAGCTGTTAATTCTGAGCCAGGAACAGCAGCCAGGATGTCCACTTGGTGCTGCTGTCTGAAGCTTCAGTTCAAAGCTCTGGAAATGATGTGTATTTTTGATTTTCATTCCCCTGATGAGCTTTATCTGCAGCCTGATTGTTATTCCTGCCTGTCCCAGCAGGATGGGGCCCCAGAGCTCAGCAGAGCTGGGAAATTCAGCACCACAGGCTGGGAGGAGGCAGCAGCTGGCTCTGCTGGGGAGCTTTGCCCTGCAGTGGCCCTCGAGGGTCACCCAGAGCTCAGGACCATCTCCTGAGCAGGTCTGGCCACCAGGTGAGAGCCCTGCCCTGGAGGAATCCCCCAGGCTCTGGGTGAGCAGAGCTGGCAACGATTTCCTATTGAAATTCTACACCAAAATAAAGGTGTGACATCTTTTTCCCAAGGCCTGCAGCAGCTCCCCCATCCCTGCTCTGGATTGGTCCCATCCTGGGGGATGTCACCCCTCCATCCCAGGGATGTCACCCATCCCAGGGGATGTCACTCCTCCATCCCACCTGGGGGATGTCACCCCTCCATCCCAGGGATGTCACCCATCCCAGGGGATGTCACTCCTCCATCCCACCTGGGGGATGTCACCCCTCCATCCCAGGGGATGTCACCCATCCTAGGGGTGCTCCCATCCATCCCAGGGATGTCACCCCTCCATCCCAGGGGATGTCACCCATCCTAGGGGTGCTCCCATCCATTCCAGGGGATGTCATCCCTCCATCCCAGGGGATGTCACTCATCCCAGAGGTACTCCCAACCATACCAGAGGATGTCACCTCTCCATCCCAGGGGATGTCACCTCTCCATCCCAGGGGTGCTCCCATCCATCCTGGGGGATATCAGCCATCCACCCCGGGGATGTCACCCCTCCATCCCACACAGCCACCTGGGGGATGTCACCCCTCCATCCCAGGGGATATCAGCCATCCACCCGGGGGATGTCACCCCTCCATCCCAGGGATGTCACCCATCCCGGGGGTGCTCCCATCCATCCCTGCCCACCTCAACAGTGCAGCACAGCGGGACCAGCCAAGCAAAATGAAAGCACATGACCACCTACCAACACACCTTGGCAGAGGCGAGCTCCACACACGCCGTCTCCCGCCCAGGCAGGTGATCCGGGCCGCTCCCTCCAGCCGGTACCCCGGGAAGCACGAGAAGGTCAGCACGTCCCCCACTCCGAACTGCAGCCCCTTCCTGATGCTGTAGGCTGGCACTTCTGGCTCGTCACACGGCTCCAGGTCGTATTCTGGAGGGGATAAATGGGTTTTTTGGGATGGTAAATGGGTTCTGTCCTCCGTGGAGAGGACACGAGGATTCAAGGGAGCTTTGATCCAGCTGCAGTGAATCCATGAGGATGGAATCCTGTTTGAGCCTTGAAAACCCTCCTGGATTTCACCCCAACCTAAAATTCAGGGGTTCTGTCCTCCCTGGAGAGGACACGAGGATCCAAAGGAGCTTTGATCCAGCTGCAGTGAATCCATGAGGATTCCAGGCTGTGAAAATCCACCTGGATTTCATCCCCACCTACAGCTCAAGGATTCTGTCCTCCCTGTAAATGACACGAGGATCCAAAGGAGCTCTGAGCCTTGATCCAGCTGCACTGAATCCATGAGCATCCCAATTTCCCCCTCCACCTACAACTCCCCCCCAGCACCTGCATCCCAACCACCTCCAAAGGCAACAGGTCCCAGTTCCTGTCACAGTGACACCAGTGGGGATGGGGATTTGTCACTGTCCCTCTGCAGCAGCCCAGTGAGGATGGATTGATCTGGGTGGGATTTCTGCTGCCTCTCCATTTCTAATCCTGGAAATGGATGATCCTGCTCAGGAAATGCAGGAGGACACTGAAGCTGCTGCTCCAAGAAAGGTCATGTAGGATTCTGGCCAACAGCCAAACTCACATCTCTGACCCCAAACCAGCCTGAAGGAAAACTCTTCTGAGGGTGTTTTTGGCAAAATCTCCAAGTCCAGAGCCTGTATGTTAACATATATATATATATATGTAAAGGAAGCTAAAAATAGAACTGACTCCCATTTTTGCCTTTCAAGATAGGAAAGAAACCTTGAAACACACTGAAAATGAGAGTTATAATTAGAGGCGAGCTTTTGAAAGGCAAAAAGCCATTTTCCCCTCATCAAAATGGGAGTTAATTGGAAATTTTCTGACTGGTTTCCACATGCAAATCCCTGACTTCAGAGGCCAGTAACAAAGGCACTGGGAACCAGGTTTCAGCTGCATCTATGGCAACAGCTCTGCCCGTCAGGGAGGGTGCCAGACCAAGCTCCACAGGAAAAATGGGAATTTCTCTCCTTCCCTGGGTGCTGAAGTGGCAGCTCAGGACTGGGAAGGACACAGGGACAGAGCAAGAACAGCAATAAAGCTCCTGTCCCTCACTGGTTGTTGTAGGGAATGGCTTCTGGGGCACTCAGGCAGCAAAGATTGACATTCCCTGGAATGGGAACACTTGGGAGTCATTTGGAGGACTCCAGCCCAGAGGACACAGTCAAACACCTCCCACCCTTCAACCAGAGGCTGCCCCAGTGCCATGAGCTGCCCTGCAGTGCCACATGTCCCTTTTTTGGGTCCTTCTCCAAGTCCCTGCACTCATTCTAACTGACAACTGCTGAAAAATCAGGATTTCCTTTGAAAAATCTGCACTTTGGATCGCCACACGCACTCAAAGCCACCATCACCGTGATGGCTGAGCAAGCACAGCTCAGCATGGGATCGTTGGAACTTCTCTGGGCAGGAATGGTTTCCCTCAGCCTCCTCCTGACTCCTGGAGTCAGGAAAATCTGGATTCCCTCAGAGCCCTGCTGGGTGCAGCAGGAGGGAGCTCCCATCTGGTACCACAGCAGAGCAACTGAGCCAGCCCAGGCAGGGAAAATGCATTTTCCAGTTCCCTGGAAGTAGCAGTGGGATCATGGCAACCCAGCCTGGGATATGCCAGGTTAAAATAATGGAATGGTTTTCCATGATTAAAATGGATTTCCATGATAAAATCATGGAAGGGACACTAAGAATCATCCAGTGCCATGGCAGGGACACCTCCCACTGTCCCAGGCTGCTCCAAGCCCTGTCCAGCCTGGCCTGGGACACTGCTAGGGATCCAGGGGAAAATCCATCCCAGCCTCTGCCCACCCTCACAGGGAGAAATTTCTTCCCAATATCCCCAAATCTCCCCTTTCCCAGTTTGAAGCCATTCCCTGTGTCCTGTCCCTCCATCCTTGTCTCCAGTCCCTCTCCAGCTCTCCTAGAGCCCCTTCAGGCCCTGGAAGGGCTCTGAGCTCTCCCTGGATCCTTCTCCTCTCCAGGTGAACATTCCCAGCTGTGCCAGGCTGGCTCCAGAGCAGAGACAGATCCAGGACAGGCTGCAGGCTCAGGAGGGGCACTGGAGGAGCATCCAGAGGCAAAAAGAGGGAGCAGACAGACAAGGGGGACCAGCCCTGCCCTGCTCCTGACCCAAGCAGTGCAGATTGCTCCACGCTGCTTCCAAAGGATCCCATCTGACTGTCCCTGTGCTGGAAATGCTGGCCCTGCTGCAGGGATTCTGCTCTAAAACCAGAGAAGGTGTTTGGGGAAAGAGGGACAGCATTCCCCAAAAATCCTGAGCTGGAGCTGTCCATAAACAGAGCAGGGAAGGGGAGGGTGAGGAGGGAGACTGGAGAGGGGTTTAATTCCAGTGGGTCCATTCCTGTGATCCAGGACAGACAGAACTGTTCCCCCTGGCTGTATGGGGGCTGCAAGGGGGATATTTCTTGGGACACATTGGGAAAATGTCTTGGGACACATTGGGAAAATGTCTTGGGACATACTGGGAAAATTTCTCAGGATACACCAGGAAAATTTCTTGGGACACACTGGGGTTTAATACTGGGATAATTTACTGGGTGACAAAAGGAGTGACCCAAATCAATGGAAAATTATTTTACTGGGAGGGTGGGGAGGCCCTGGCACCCCAGAGAAGGGGTGGCCCATCCCTGGAAGTGTCCAGGTGTTGGGGCAAGCTGGGATAGTGGGAGATTGGGCAGGGCAGGGCCTGGATGAGCTTTAAGGTCCCTCCAAACCACAGAAAAGTGGGAAGGGAAAGAGGGGGAAGGAAAAGGGAGGAAAAGGGGAAGGAAAAGGGAGGAAAAGGGGAGGAAAAGGGGGAGGAAAGAAGGAAGGGACAGAAGGAAGGGAGGGAAAGAGGGGAGGGAGGGAAAAGGGAAGAAGGGAGGGAAAGAAAGAAGCGAGGAGGAAGGGAAAGAAAAGAAGGGAAAGAAGGAAGGGATGGAAGGAAGGGAGGGACAGAAGGAAGGGAGGGACAGAAGGAAGGCGCTGGGCAGCTGCTGTCACCTGAGAAGGTGATGTTGAAGCCCTCGTAGGACATGGAGAAGTCGGAGATGAAGCGGATCTGGGCCGAGAAGTTGCCGAAGAGCCCGGCGCTGAGCGGCGCCGGCAGCCGCGAGCCCGTCAGCTGCTTCAGGGGCTGGGCAAAGCTGGAGTTCTCTGTGATCAGCAGGTAATCGTGGCCATTCTCCAGGTGGAACGTGTGGAAGGTGAAGAACACACCTGCAGAGGAGGGGGGAACCACAGGTGGAGTCATCCCACAGCATTCCCTGCTTCCCACCGAGGGCAGGGGGGAGATCACTCTGAGATCTCATGGATTTTGTTCTGGTGGAGATGAAATGAATAAAACCCCTAAATCCTGGGTGTGGGAGCAGGCCCAGAGCAGGGACAGGCTCTGGAAATGTTGGATTCCTGTGCCCTTGTGAGGGATGACACAAACTTGCTCCAGGGACAGAGCAGCAGCTGAGGGAGCAGCCCAGGGGAGCCTTTTATTCTAAAAGTGACTTTTAAATGGAGAGCAAGAGCAGCAAGGCTGGAGATGGGAGGGCCAAGCGTGTTCCAGAAGGAATTCCTGCCGGGAAAATCAGGATTTAAACCCAGCCTCAAGGTCAGGGAGGCTTTTCCAGAAGTGTGTCAGTGGTGCAGCTGCAAGGACCTTCCCATGATGGGCTGAATCAGAGAATCATGGAATGATTTGGGTGGAAATGACCTTTAAAATTGTTTTATTCCATCCCCCTACCATGGGAAGGGGCACCTTCCCCTAAAGCCTACTTTTTTATTCACCTTTTCTTCCCCAAAATAAACCCCACAACAGCCCCAGCCACGGAAATCCCAGCCAAACACAGCAAAACTATTTTGCCTTTTCCTCCCAAATTCAATTTGAACGATTTGAAACATTTGGGGAGAAGGCTGTGACCTTGCTGCATTTGTAAATGAGCCAGAGAGGAGTAATGGATTACTTAAAGTCCCCTTCACACCTCCAGACACACAATGGGAAGCACTTCAGGCTCCTGCAGGAGCTTCCAGCGAGGTGATTTTTCATGCTGGAATTCAAACACCATTAGAAACACTCATTCTCTGGAAAATAATTCCAGCTTGGAAATAAAATAATAATAAAAAAACTCTCCAAAAACTAACAAAAAAACGGCAGTGAGAGCAGAGCCAGGCAGGATCTGAGCTCAGGAACTCTGTCACAGCATTGTCACACCGACTTAACAAGGCAAGGAGATGCCAAGCAGTAAAAAGCCTTTTTGCATTTAGATGGATTTTTCCATCCTGATCTCCCAGCTCAGGGCAGGCTCCCAAGCCCCTGCTGGTATGGGATTGGGATTTATCCTGCTCAGAACCCCTCTGGAGAGACACAGACCCCTCCTGGAAACCCAAGGATGGAATTCGGGCTTTGGGAGAGACCCCTGCTTGGTTTGACCAGGTTATTTCATTTAAGCCAATCATTCCCACCCCAAGGGCTGGCTCTGCATCCCACCTTTCCCAAAATACAGCATCCCAAAGAAACAGCAGGAAACCTGCAAAGAAAGCCCAGAGGAAGATCCTCCTCCTTGCTGCCCATTCCCTATTAATTCCTGGAGATCAGGGAAAGCCCTGGAGATCCAATATCCAACCCCACAGCATCAAATTCCAGCTGAAAATTCCATTTATTTATCCCAAGTTCTTCCTGGAGGTTTGCTGCTCACATGGAGCTCTTCCCTTCCAAGAAGTGAAGGTCAGAGAGGCTGGAAACCAATAAGGAATTTTTCCCATGGGATTGGGAATGAAGGAGTTGTAGGGTCATCCCAGCCTTTATCCCTCACTGCCCTTCAGGGTCTCAGGAGGATTTTTATTACCCAAAGCTTAAGACTGACATTGATAATTCTTTCTTTATATCCATTCTGTGGAGAATATGTTTTAGTCTCGCTCTTTCCCCCACTGCAAAATTCCACAAAAGCAGGAAACTTCCAAGAGTTACCGAATTGTTTGTTATTTCCATCAGAAGCACAAAACAGAAATAGATCTGACCTGAAAACTGGGATGTGGGGAATGCAAAATGACTTTATTGTCCCCTGACAGCAAATTTAAACCCTCAGTTTTAGCAAATCCAGCCTAAGGAACAGAAATAACACCACCCCTCTGGAATTAGCACAAGAATAATTCAGTTATCCTGGAGAACATGCCCAAATTCCAAGTTTTTTAAAGTAAAAACTCCAAGCAGAGGGCACGAGGCTCCTCCAGCACTGAAGGGTTGTGGAACTGTAGCAAAAAGGGCTAATTATAAACTCATTTTAAAGGATTTGTGACCAATTAAACCTTTGCTCTGGTCTGCAATTTACTGTGGCACAAAACATCTCTGCAAACACAAGGTTGGGCTTTTATTTTCTCCCCCCATTCTCTGCAGAAGAAACAGCAAAACAAATTAGAGGGAAAAGAAATCACTTTGAAGCAGTGAGATTAAAAATAATGGTCTCTCTTTAGGCATTTAAATACCTTTAAAATTAAGCTGCTTTTAAACTCCACTTGCACAGCCTGGGAGTCCATAAAGTGTCACAGGAAAATAATTGTTGGAGCAGCTGGGGCAATTCCAGGACTCGTGTGGTGGCCATGTGGGAGATATTCCCAAAAAACCTGGGAGGGGAGGAGCTGAACTCCTCCACAAATCCCTCAGGGGAGGCAGATCCCTCTCTGTGACAGGGAATGGTTGCAGGATATCTGCATCCACATCCTGACTTTCAGGATGGGGCCACAAAGGTCTGGAACAGGAGATAACACAAAACACAGGCTCCGTTTGATAAGAATTTTCTCTTGAAAAGGATGAAGATGTGACATCAAAACCCTCTGGATCTTGTCCAGGGACAATGGAATCATCATTCCTGAGAGGAACTCTTGGTTCCCAGAGGGAAAAGTTTCTCTCCCACTGCCTCAGTCCTCTCCTCACCTTTCCCATGGGATGTCTCTATCGTCCACGTGCAGTTCAAGTTGTTGGGATAAAAATCAGGGAAGCCTGGGGAGAGGATGGTGCCACTGGAGCCACGGATGTAGCCCCCACAGAGAGCTAAAAACACACAAAAAAAGGAGAGAAAGAGTTTAATAATCCAGAAACTTTCACAAGCTGTGAGGAAAAAGTAAAGCCAAAACCCAACATGGGAAAATCCAATAAAAGAGACTGATCGACCCAAATCCAATCAACCCAAATTGGGTTTTGTTGGTCAAAATCCACCAAAATACATGGACAGACCCACCAAAACCCAGGGATTAAATTCCACTGGGAGCTTTCCAGCATGGGAAGGGTTTCTAGCAGCTGGAACCACCATCCCTGTGGGACCCAACTCTGGGTATCCCCACCCTGGGAGCTCAGCTCTGCCTCCCAGCACCAAGAACACCCTGCAGATGCTGGATCAGAGCTTTCCTCACCCTCACAGCTGGGCAGGGGCCGGCTCCACTGGAAGTTGGGCTCGCACTCCAGGGCCTCGCTGTCACTCAGGGTGTAGCCAGGGTCACAGCTGAATGTCACCAGGGCTCCCACGTAGAAATCGTTGCCGTGGCGCTGCCCGTTGACCGGGATGCCCGGGTCCAGGCAGTGGTCAGACTGCAGCTTCACAGCTGGGCACAAAGAGCAGGGTCACAGCCCTCAGCTGGGCACCGAGCAGCTCAGGGGCAGCTCAGCCCACCCACGGGATTGTCCTGGTTAATCACACAGTCGGAGGGTGGAAGGGAGAGAGGGGATTCCCCAAGTGAGGGGATGGAGAGAGGGAAGTCCTCAAAGTGAGAGGAGGAAAGGGAAATCCATGAAATGAGGGGATGGAGAGAGGGAAATCATCAAAATGAGAGGAGGAAAGGGAGAGGGAAATCCCTGAAATGAGGAGATGGAGAGAGGGAAATGCCCCAAGGAAGGGGAGGAAATGGAGAGAGGAAAATCCCTGAAGTGAGAGGATAGAGGGAAATCCCTTAAATGAGGGGATGGAGAGAGGGAAATGCCCCAAGCGAGGGGAGGAAATGGAGAGAGGAAAATCCCTGAAGTGAGAGGATAAAGAGAGGGAAATCTTCAGTGTGAGAAGAGGAAAGGGAGAGAGGAAAATCCCAAAAGTGAGAGGATGGAGAGAGGGAAATCCCTGAAATGAGGGGATGGAGAGAGGGAATTGCCCCAAGGGAGGGGAGGAAATGGAGAGGAAAATCCCTGAAATGAGGGGATGGAGATAGGGAAATCATCAAAATGAGAGGAGGAAATGGAGAGAGGGAAATCCCTGAAATGAGGGGATGGAGAGAGGGAATTGCCCCAAGGGAGGGGAGGAAAGGGAGAGAAGAAAACCACCGAAGTGAGAGGATGAAATGGACAGAGGGAAATCCTCAAAGTAAGAGGAAAATCCCCAAAGTGAGAGGATGAAATGGAGAGAGGGAAATGCTTGAAATGAAGGGATGGAGAGATGGAAATCCCCAAAGTGAGAAGAGGAAATGAAGAGAGGAATTGGTCTGGGATTCTTGGGTCTGTCCTGTGCAGGACCAGCAGTTGGACTCCACAATCCCTGTGGGATCCAGCTCTGGATATTCTGATTCTCTGAGCTCAGCTCTGCCTCCTAACATCAAGACTATTCTGTAGATGGTAAAATAAAAAATAAAAAGCTTCTACAAACAAGCAGAGAGGGAATGGCTTCAGATTGGAAAAGGGGAAATTTGGATGGGATATTGGGAAGGAATTCTTCCCTGTGAGGGTGGGGAGGGGCTGGGATGGCATTCCCAGAGAAGCTGTGGCTGCCTCACCCCTGCAAGTGCCCAAGGTCAGCTTGGAGCAACCTGGCAGAGTGGGAGCTGTCCCTGCCTTTGGGTTTTGAGTTTCCTTCCCAGCCAAACCAGTCTGGGATGCCAGGAAAAGCAGAAACTGCTCCTCCACTGGCAGCAGCTTCCCATGGCCTGTCCTTGAGCAGTGTGAGCTGCCTGGCACGGGGGAAAAGAGACCCAGGGGGACTTGAGGAGGCTGTGGGGCTGCTGGAGACGGGGAATTGCAGGGAATTGCAGGGAATTGCAGGGAATCCCATGAACAAGGGGCCCTTACTTTCGTATCGGATCTGGAAGCCGATGTCGGAGTGGCTCTTGTCCGTGGTGAACAGGAGGTAGAGGTGGTTGCTGGTGCTGATCAGGAACTGGGGCACCTGGGTGCCATCATAGACCCCAATCAGGGGAGAGGAGTAGGAGCGGCCGTCCCTCACCTCCAGGGTGTCATAATTCACCTCTGTCTTGAACCTGGAAGGGACAGGAGGAAAATGAAACCCCAGCACTGCTCCTTTCTCCTCATTCCCTCCTGGAAACACCACGGGGGCTGTCTGAGCTGAGCTTTTCCGCTGCCTGAGTCTCATTAAGGCACCTCACACGTGTTTGGGTTTTTTTTCTGATCCTTCACCTCTTCTCCTGCTGGCCCCCACCTAAAATGTTGCCCAGGTGCTGAGCCAGCAAATGAGACAGGGCTGGAAGAGCCATGGAGCCCCAAATGTCACAGCAGTGGTGGCAGTGGCAGCTCCTCTCTGCTCTCTGGGGCATTCCTGGCACTGCCAGGAATCCAAAGAACAGCTGAGTTTTCAGGATATTTGCATCGATATCCATCTACATCCCTGAACAAGCCCTCCCACACAGCCAGCCCCAGGGCCAGGAAATCCAGGAAAGTCAAAAAACTCAGCATTCCCTGCTGCTCCCCCCACCCATGTGGCAGCTCAGCCCCCCAAAAAAGTGTCTAAAACACCCCTGAAAACCAGCAGGAGTGGTTCAGACACAACCATTCCCCCCAGTGCTGGGTGAGTTTTAATTCCCTGCCAGGAGCTCATAAATCAAAAAGGGGAGAGGGGAGAACCTCAGAGCTCACTCCCCTCTCCTGGCTGCACCTTGCAATCACCAAAAGCACCCAAAGCCAGGGAATTTGGGGGCTGCCGGAGGTGGTGGGCACCTGTCAAAGGTGATCTTGATGGGGTAGCCAGGCTGGGCCTCGATGACCCAGGCACAGCTGAGCGAGTCCTTGTAGAAGCCAGGCCAGCCTGGGGACAGGATGGTTCCACTGGGTGACGTCAGGTGGCCCCCACAGGGTGCTGGGGACACAAAAAGGACACAAATCACACAATTACCCAAGCTGGAAAAGACTTTCAGGCTCATCCAGCCTAACACTGTCAATGCCACCACTAAACCACGTCCCTGAGTGCCACGTCTTTAAAACTGGGGTGAAAAATGTCCCCGAGCTGCAGCACCGTGAGATGTCCCCACCTCTGAAACCCCTTCCCTGCATTTCTGTCCCGCCACGATTAAAACTGGGGTGAAAAATGTCACCGAGCTGCAGCACCTAAGATGTCCCCACCTCTGAAACCCCTTCCCTGCATTTCTGTCCCCCCACGAGTTAAAAATCACCAGAGCCAGATGGAAAACCAACATTAACTGCTCAGAAATTGCCTTTTCGGCTCCAAGTGCAGACACTGCCCCACTGGGAGCCAGCAGAGCTGACCTTGGGCCCTGCTCGGAGGGGACGGGGTGTAAAATAATGATTGGATATAAAAGCAGAGGAAACCGCAAGGTCGCTTGGCATTTCAGGTGCCAGAAAATCCCTCCCAGCCCTGCTAATTGAGTCATGGCTTTGCTGCCTCGAGGGACATCACCAGAGCAGGGCATGAATTCCAGCCCGTGCTCCCCAGTGCCACCAGCAGGAGCTGCACGCACTTTCTTGCATTTTCTGGGAAAAGGACACCGGGTCTGAGAGCCCAGAGGCACAAAAACCCCACAGCCCCCAGGAACTGCCAGGTTTTGTCCTCCAAGGAGTGACCCAGGGCCAGCCCCAATGTCACCGTGCCCCTGTGCCAGCCCAAAATGTGCCAGCCCCAGCCCCAAAGCTCCCCTGCTGCTCTGAAGGGTGGCAGATGAAAGTCATTTGATCCCAGCTGGCTCCAAAGCAATTATTTTTTCCTTTCTGCCCCAAAGCTGCATGGTCTTCTGTCAGGATTTCCACCCTTTTCTCTGTCTCCTTCATTCCCATTAATTTTTTTTTCAAGTGTTGAACAGGACTTTAGATCTCTGGGCTTTTCTCCTTGCTTAAAAAGGGTAATTAAAATGTCCAGACTGAAGGGTGAGTCAAAGAAATCACCAGAGTGATCAGGAGGAGAAGGCAGAAGGTTATCAAATATAAAACTTGATTAGAAGTGTATTATTTAATGAATGTTTCCCTTTCATACTTAAAAATATGTAAATTTCAAGGCTTGTGCTTTGAAAGTAACAGGAGCCCTGAATTAAACCTACATTTTGACAGGAGCAAAATTATGTAAGAATACAAGAAGTCCAGCTTTTTATCCTATAAAAGATGTTGAAGACAATTGAGTCTTTCCTTCAGTCCCAAAGACAATGGCCAGGATTGTGCAATTCTTGCTGCTCAGGCAATGCAGGGCCAATTACTCCAATTATTTCTCAATATTCCAGGGCTGTTTCTCAAGAGCTCAGCACTTGTTATTCAAATTGCTGCAAATACCAGAGCAGAGCATCACTTCCCTGAGAACACAGGGCACAGGAAGATTTTCAGTCCTAATGAGCTCCTTCTTCACTTCTCTTTTGCAGAGGAGAAGCTTGAAAGTCCTAAAAAAGCTTTGAAATCTGAATTAAAGCCTTTAATTCAGCCCAGCTCCCTCCACGGCAGGGTTGGCTGTTGCAGCCAGGAGATGGAAATGCAGAATTTCTGCCTCTCAGCTGTCAGAGCTCATTGACAGAACTTCTGTCATTACATAAATATCAGATATTTTACATGGATCAAAAACCAGGATGGGAAAACATCACCCTGGATCTTCCATTCCCTGTTGTTTGATTCCCTCCCTGACAGGAGCAGCAGGGAAGCTTTGAGGCACCACGAAACCAGAACCTTTTATTATTATTGTTATTGTTATTAGAAAAACACCTGTTGTAACATGAACTGATCATCAAACAAATACAATAAAAATACTCCCCAGCGTTCATTCCACACACAAAAAAAAAAAAAAAATATTGGAAAATAAACAGAGCTCAGGAAAATTTGAACTGAAATTTCCTCCCCAGCAAAATCCTCTGTGCACCTTCCAGAGGCATGGAAAACCCTGGAAGGTGTTGGCTGGACACTGTGGAATGTGAGAGTGAAACCTGACAGGCAGAACCCAGATTCTGGATCCCAAAAGGCTGCAAAATTCACCCCCAAAAAATCTATCTCCCTGAAGGAATGCTCACCTGGAGAAGAGGAAGAGAAGGAGAGGAGAAGGAGAGAAGGAGGAGAAGAGGAGGAGGAGGAGAAGAGGAGGAGAGGGGGAGAAGGAGAGGAGGAGAAGAGGAGGAGGAAGAGAAGAACAGGAGGAGAAGAAGAAGAGGAGGAGAAGAAGAGGAGGAGGAAGAGAAGAAGAAGAGGAGGAAGAGAAGAGGAGGAGAAGAGGAGGAAGAGAAGAGGAGGAAGAGAAGAGGAGGAAGAGAAGAGGAGGAAGAGAAGAGGAGGAAGAGAAGAGGAGGAAGAGGAAAAGAAGAGGAAGAGGAAAAGAAGAAGAGAATCTCTCTCCCACCAGGCTGGGAACACTCACCAGGAGAAGAGAAGCTCCAAGGAGACCTCAGAGCTCCTTCCCGTGCCTGAAGGGGCTCCAGGAGAGCTGGAGAGGGACTGGGGACAGGGGATGGAGGGACACGACACAGGGAATGGCCCTGAACAGGGAAAGGGGAGGTTTAGGGATATTGGGAAGGGATTCTCAGCCGTGAGTCTGGGGAGGAGCTGGGATGGAATTCCCAGAGAAGCTGTGGCCACCCCGGGATCCCTGGCAGTGCCCAAGACCAAGGTTTGGACACAGAAGCATCCCTCCCCACGGGAAGAGGTGAGATGGGATCTTTTCTGCCCCTCCCAGCCCAAACCAACCCCAAACCCTGGTGCCCAGGTGTGGGGCTGACCTTCGCAGCGCAGCACAGCGTTGTCCCACACCACGTTGCCCTCCTGCAGCACGCAGGTGACGCTCTCGGCGCCGTGGGTGCGGATGAAGCCCTCGTCACACAGGAAGGACACGGAGCTGCCCAGCTGCAGGCTGTCCCCAAAGCGCTTCCCGTTCACCGGCACGCCGGGGTCCGGACACTCGTTGTGCCGGAACGCTGCCAGGAGCGGGACGAGGAGAGGAGGAGGAAGAAGAGGAGGGAAAGAAGAGAAAAAGAGGAGAATCAGCATATTTGGTTTTCCCCCCACAACCTGTCCCCAAAATGAGGATGTTGCATCCTCAAATTGAGGAAAATTGAATTTTTCCCTTTGACGAGGAGGAGAGGAGGGAAAGAAGAGGAAAAGAGGAGAATCAGCGTCTTTTTTTTTTCCCCACAACCTGTCCCCAAAACAAGGATGCTGAGGGTGTAATTGAGGAAAATTGAATTTTTCCCTTTGAGGAGGAGGAGAGGAGGGAAACAAGAGGAAAAGAGGAGAATCAGCATCTTTTTGTACCCTCCACCCTGTCCCCAAAACGAGGATGTTACACCCTCGAATTGAGGAAAACTGAATTTCCCCCCTTCCCAGTGCCAGGAGGAGAGGAGGGAAAGAGAAGAGGAAAAGAGGAGAATCAGCATCTTTTTGTACCGCTCACCCTGTCCCCAAAATGAGGATGTTGCACCCTCAAATTGAGGAAAATTGAATTTTTCCCCTTCCCAGTGCCAGGAGGAGATCAGGAGAAGGAGTAGAGGTGGGAAAGAGAAGAGGAAAAGAGGAGAATCAGCATCTTTTTGTACTCCCACCCTGTCCCCAAAACGAGGAAAATTGAATTTTTCCCCTTCCCAGTTTCTGCCTCAGGCACAACAGGAGAGGAAGGGGGAGGTTAAAGGTGCTGGTGTCCATCAGAGGATGGGATACAGCAGGAACAGCAGCAGGAAAGGTCCTGGAAAACCGAGTCACCTTCTCAGCCACCTTCTATATGTAAAAATACTCCAAATAGGGAGAGATTTTAAAAAAACCCCAAAAATTTCTGCCCAGAGGGGACATAAGGGAACTGCTGATGGGAAAAACGGAAAGATTTAAGGCACCAAGGTTAAAAATCAACCTCAGCACGTTCTGTGACTGCCACATCACAGAGCTGGAAGGGACATTAAAGCTCATCAGGGCCATGGGCAGGGACACCTTCCACTATCCCAGGCTGCTCCAAGCCCTGCCCAAGCTGGCCTTGGACACTTCCAGGCATCCAGCTTCTCTGGGACTTCTATCCCAGCCCCTCACAGGGAACAATTCTTTCCCAAAATCCCAATTAAACCGAGTCCCTTTCAGCTCCATTCACAGCCCTGCTGAGAGGAAACAAAGCACACACACAAATCTCTCAGGTGCCACCAAGTCCTTGTGGGATTGCAGGGACACCTGGCTCAGTTTTAAGACCCTCTCCAGCAGTTTAAGCTCCACCAGCCAAACATTTGGCAATTAGGCCTTAATTCCTCATTAAGTGCATAATTATGTCCTACATCTCCTCCTGCTTGGAGAGGAGCAGCCTAGCAGGGATTAAAGGCTCCGGGTTAATCCCACACCTGAGGTTTCAGTGTCTTCAGTGCACCTGAGCAAAGCCAGCTGAGCTCTGGATGGCTCCCAGAGCATCTCTGCCCTCAGCTCTCCTGTTCTCCACAGGGCTGGAGGGGAAAAGAGGCTGGAAGTGAGTCCTGTGCTCTGGTACCTGCCCCTGGCCCCCTCTTCCCTCCCCCAGACTGAAGGGAAGGGCCTGGAGCTGTCTGGGAAAGGCTCAGCGCAGAACTCGAAGCAGTCAGAACAAATTAACTCATTCCTGAGTCAACCCCAGCACTGAAAAAAGATGAAAAATGTCCTGGAAAAATGTCCCCACGCAAGGGAGCTCCCAGCAGGGGAAAGGGAGAGGCACCAGCAGCGTTCCTGAGGTGTCAGCCCCTCACCCAAACCCCTCCTCTGAGGAGCCCTCAGCCTGCTGGAGTTTGGCAAATGCTTCCTTAAGACCTCTGATTTTATTTATTTTTTTAAATTTCTCTTTAAATAAAAGCTCTGCAATCAGAGCTGGAAAGGCCATCAATTTATCCAAAGGCCAGCCTAACAAAGCTCAGCTCTGCTGAAGAGGTTTAAAAAGGCTCTTTGGAAAATTACAGGACAATATGAAGCTAAAATTACCGTGGGGATTTGAGGAGTGGACTTAACACAGAGCCAAATCTCTCTCTGGAAATTTCAAGGCTTTCTAACACAAGGCAGGGCTACATTTGCCCTTTTCTCCAAAATTTTGCATCTCTGGCTGTCAGGAATCAAGGGTGGCACTGACTGAGGGACACAGGGACAATCCCAGACCAAACATTTCCTCCTGAGCTGCCGCCAGGGTATCACCTCAGCTCCCTGAGCAGAAAGGAGGCTCTGAGAGGGAGCCTTCAACTTCGCAGCCAGAAAGAATCTGTGCCACCAATCCTCCATCACCCAACTGCAAATCCAAATTAATCCCCAATTTTCGGGTTTACTTCGGAATTCCAACAGCTTTAGCAAGCTCCATCTCTGCAGTTTCCAACACGAATTTAGAGTTGAAGGAAGGGTGAGGCACTTGATGCATTGGGATTTGAGCTTTTATGTTTTTTATATATTTGTAATCCTGCAGTTCTTTAGCTCTAAGAACTCCAATAACTCCAAACTCCACACACAGTGTGAGCTGCTGCTTTCCCATTTTGGGCAGACACAACAATTCCTCTCCAGGCCTGGCAATCAAGGACCCCTCACTGCCTCAGGCCCTGAGAGATGGAAACAAAAGTGACTTGGGGGGAGCAAACTTGGGGTCAATGACTTCATTACCTGAAGATGTAATTGGAAGATTAACCCTGAATATGCAAATTATAAAACCCCAAAATTATAAAAATGTGAAAATCCATGACCTGTTGTCCATTTTGGGTGTAGCCCCTGGGGGAGCTTGGTCAGTCCTAAATGTCCCTGAAAGCCCTTCAATAAATACAACTGCTTTTTATTCCTTTAAATTTGTCCAGCCTCTGTTTTTTAGGTAGCCCTAAAAAGGCACCACACTTGTAGCATTCACATTCTCTGGAAAAATCCCTTCATCCAGGATTTCTCTCCTGGGAAGCTGAGAAGCCTCAGAGAAAAAGGAAAACAATTCTTATCTCATTTGCTTCTCCTGGGTTGTGCTTGCAGGTGGAATGTGTTTGGTGATTGTTTACCCACAGGTGATTGTTTCATTGGTTTCATGTGAATTGTTTTCACTCATTGGCCAATCAGGGCCAAGCTGTGTCGAAACTCTGGCAAGAGTCACGAGTTCTTATCATTATCTTTTCACGAGTTTTCAATATTACATTTTTAGCATTGAGTAAATATCTTTTCTGTATTCTTTAGTATCGTTTAGCTCAGTATTCTTTAATATAATATTATTAATTTAGTATATAATGTAATAATAAATAATATATTAACTTAATTAAATAACTATATTAATTCATTAAATCACTATATTAATTTAATATAGTGTTGTAAAGTAACAAATTAGCCTTCTGCTAAGATGGAATCAGACACACCATTCCTCCCTGCCACCTGCAAATACAACACCCACTCACTGGTGAAGGTGATGTTGAATCCTCTCTTCTCCATGGAGTGGTCAGTCTGGAACTCCAGCCGGGCCACGTGGCCACTGCTGGTCAGCGAGGAGGGGATGTGGCTCCCTGAGAAGGTGCCCAGCACGGGCGACTCGGCCGTGCCACCGTCCTTGACGGCCAGGAAGTCGAACTGGGGCTCCACGTCGAAGTCGTTGAAGGCCAGGTGGATCCGGCTCTCGGGGTTGGCGATGATGAGCCACACGCAGTGCAGGCTGCTCCCGTACTCCTCGGGGTAGTTGGGGGACAGCACGATGCCCGACGGGCTGGTGAAGTTGAAAAAGCAGGAGACTGCAAAGGGAAAGTGGCGTCAGTCCCCGCAGCTGTCGCTGCCCGCGTCCCCCTGGCTGGGATGCTCCCAGTTCCTGCTCTGAGGCTGCCTCAGGAGGGCTCTGCTCAGGGGGAAATGTCATTTCCAGGCTGCCAGAGCCCACTGACAGAACTTCTGTCATCATATAAATATCAGCATTTCAGGTGCATCAAGAACCAGGAGGGGAAAACACCACCCTGGATCTTCCATTAATTCCCTTCCATTTTTTCTTTAATTCCCCCCCCTCACAGGAGCAGCAGGGAAGCCTTTGGTGACCACTAAATCAGAATCTTTTGGTCACCAATAAATCCAAATATTTTGGTCATCACTGAATCAGAACCTTTTGGTCACCACTGAATCAGAACCTTTTGGGCATCATTAAATCAGAACCTTTTGGTCACCACTAAATCCGAATCTTTTGGTCATCACTGAATCAGAACCTTTTGGTCATCAGTAAATCAGATTTTTTTAGTCATCACTGAATCCAAATATTTTGGTCACTACTGAATACAAATATTTTGGTCATCACTGAATCAGAACCTTTTGGTCACCACTGAATCAGAACCTTTTGGGCATCATTAAATCAGAACCTTTTGGTCACCACTAAATCCGAATCTTTTGGTCATCACTGAATCAGAACCTTTTGGTCACCACTGAATCAGAACCTTTTGGGCATCATTAAATCAGAACCTTTTGGTCGCCACAAAATCAGAATCTTTTGTTATTGGGATAAGAAAAGCACCCGTTCTTTGGGATTTTGGGTGGATTTGCCATTTTCCAGTCCCTTCCAGGGACTTCCAATGAACAGCAGGAAGAAAATGCCTCTCAGGTGGGATCTGGCGTTTTCCAGGTGAATTCTCCCCTCAGGAAACCCCCCAATAATCCAGTGGGTGACTCGAGATGGTGCAAAATAAAACCAGCCAAGTTTCACCTCAACATTTTTTTGCTGTGGCCACATCCCAGCACAGAACCTGGAGCAAGGAACCAGCTCAGTCCCTCTGGGCACTGCTCCAGCCTCCCCTGCTGCTGTCCCTGGCTCAGCCCTGTCACCTGCAGGTGACACATCCATCCCCAGGGCGCTGCAGACTCCTCGGGGCTTTGCTCACAATAAAATCTGCCCTTTCCATCTGCTGAGCTCATTTCCCCCCCACTCTGCATTCATCAAACTCCTTCCATCCACACCATGCCCGTCCCACAGGGAGTATTTGTGGGACACAGCAACAAATGGAGTGCTTGGAGAAGGAGCTGGGAGTTAATTTGCTCTGTCTGTGTCCTTGGGAAGTCGTTTACACCTGGCTGAGCACTGGGAGAGGTGGAACAGCCCAAGAACATTCCCAAATGCTGGGGTTTGGGACAAACCAGAGGAATCTGCAGCCCTGGAGGAGGGGAAGATCTTCCCACCACAAATAAATCCCTGAGTTCTGCTGGTTCCCAAAAAGAGGCACCCAACCAGGCTGCCATTGCCACGGAAATAATTAAAACCAGGCTCAAAACGAAGCTGAGGGGAAGAGCATGCATGAAAAACCCTCCAGCTCTCCAGGGGCTCAATCTATCCCAGGCTGCAGCTGCCAAGGCCCATTAATTTGGGAAGGCAAGGCTGCCTTTGAAGTGCTACCTTCCCAAACTTCGGGATATTTTATGTACGGATGCTTTGCTCATCCTTTTTCCCCACCGCCACCCTTGGTAAAACCCATTATTGGGAACATCCATCTCCCTAATTCCTGGCACACAGGATGAGCTTGGCTTGGGGTTGGCATTTAGACAATTATTTGGATCACTGCTCTGCCTCCCTCTGTTATTTTCCCTCTGTCTCCCCTCACCACTTAATGGGCTGGGATCAAATAATTCGGACGTTCCCGTGACGTTATCAAGGCCACGGAGCTGCACAATCCATTCCCTGCTCTCAGCCACAAAGAGAGCAGATTAAAGAGAAAACAAACTGCAAAACATCCTCAGGAATTTATTTTTTTTTTGGGCTCTCTCTGTCTTTTTACCAGACGCTGAAATATCAGGGGATGCTGTCAAATAATTCTGTCAGCATAAGCACGGTGTAATCTGCCTCAGGAAAATTGAAAATAAATTCATTCACACCCAGGGAAATGTCTCCGCAGCAGGGATGAGGTGTCTCCTCTAAATTTTTAAATCCAAAGGGGTGAATTAGCATTCAGCCAGGACCTCCAGCAGCCCAGCAAGAGAGAGGTGCAGTCGCCAGTTCAGAAAATAAAACAACAAAGGACTTGCTGACAAAGGGGAGAGGAGCAGAGCGAGGGAAGAATATAAAATTAACCTTGGCCAGATAAAACAAAGTGACAGATTAAAGAGGAGCAGATTAAAAAAAAAAAATCAAAACCCTCCAAGAGTCTCCACTGCAGGGAAGTAAATGAGGATTTTGATTTTCCATAAGATCAGGGAGGAGAAAGGCGAGTTGGAGCTGGAGGACCAAGGCCACTGGGCCAAGCTGTGGCCAGGAAAAATCTCTCCTTGATGGAGAGAGGAGCTGGAACCACATCCCAGAGGGGAACATCCAGCCCAGGAAGCCACGAGGTTCATGAACAAGACCAGGGAGTCTGTGAGATGATGATTTTCTTCATCTTTTGAAGCAGAGGAGGTTTTTCTTCACTTGGAAGGAGATTTTTCTTCTCTGTGGAAGGCTTTTCTTCACTGTAGAAGGAGGTTTTCCCTCACTTGGAAGGAGGTTTTCCCTCACTGTGGAAGGAGGTTTTTCTTCTCTGTGGAAGGCTTTTCTTTACTGTGGAAGGAGGTTTTCCCTCGCTGTGGAAGGAGGTTTTTCTTCACTTGGAAGGACGTTTTCCCTTGCTGTGGGAAGAGGTTTCAGCTCTGATCCACTCAGCCTCCCTGGAGCTGGACACTGGGACAAACCAGGAGCTGTTTAACAACGTGTCACAGGCAGGGCCAGGCTGTCAGGAGGAAGATGATGGCAGCAGGAAAGGTGGAGGCAGCCCAGCTGCACCTGCTTGGCGCTGCTGGAGCATCCCAAAGAGCCCTGAGCAGCAGGAATCATTCCCAACGTGACAGAGGCCAGCCCTGCTGCCCATCAGCAGCACGGGCTGGGAGCAGCCCTGGCTGCAATTAATATTTATTACCCTTGTTAAATGCCAGCAGAGGCCATTTCATTATGTGCACAGCACAGGGGCCTGTTTACAAAAGCTGGCTGTGCCAATAATTTTTTTATTTGTCAATAATTGCTACATTTGTCAATAATCCTTATTGCTGACCAATTACTGCAAAGGCAATGAGAAAAATCCCTTTATTAAATAAAGAATAAATCACAGCAGACACAGAGCAGCAAGAGCACGGCACGAATGAACCAGCACAGCGATTTGTTCAGGTTACCACAAGCACCACCAGGATTCTGCCTCTGAAACAATGAAGGAGCAGCTCCTTGGCTCTTGGGAGAGGGACATGGATGTGAACATGGATCAGGCAGGAGTTTTCAGCAGGAGAAATTCCTGCAGCTCCTTCTCTTCTCTTCTCTTCTCTTCTCTTCTCTTCTCTTCTCTTCTCTTCTCTTCTCTTCTCTTCTCTTCTCTTCTCTTCTCTTCTCCCTTCTCTTTCTCTTCCTCTTCTCCAGACCCCACCTCCTCCCAGACCACCTCCCTTCTCCTGCTCCTGGCTCCAGACACTCCATCCCTGCTCACCCTGCAGGAGAATCCAGGGCAGATCCCAAGGAGAGGTCACACCATGGGAGCAGGAAAGGCACCGGGGTCAGGAGCTGGAAACCAAGCAAGAAATCCCTGGAATAATTGCAGTCTCCATGGAAACAATCCAAAATTCCTGACTTTCCTCTCAGTTTTTAGATCGTGCTCTCACAGATCTCTTGAGAAAGAGTTGGGAGACAGGAGTGGATTTTCTGCCTTGCATTTCCTTTTTTCCAAAAATGCCTCCTCTAGGCAGAACTTGGTGATGGACTGGAAAAGCAGGACAGTGCTGAGAGCTCGGGGCACTTCTCCAGCTGGGCAGCAAAGTGCTTCATATTTTGTATTTTCCTCTTTCTGTATCTTGTTATTCCAAAGAGAGAAAAAAAAAAAAAATCTGCATCTCATGGTGCCTTTTCCTCCTGAAAACGCTGTGACACCACAGGGCAAGTGGGAGGTGAGGGAAGGAGTTTGGAGCAAAATTAACTGGGAGGGTTTTGTTATTTCAGACCAACAAAACCCAGCTCAGTCTGGGGGTGGGACTGCAGGTATGAGGAGAAGAATGAAAACCAGGCAGGTTTTGGGAACCAAATCTTGAGGAAAATATCACTGAATTTAAAATAGACGTGCAGGGAAGAGCAGGTTTCACTGCCACCCACTCCAGCAGGAGCAGGACTGGCTTTGGGAAGGAGCTGAAGTTTTTTAAAACTTACTGGGAGCTGCTGACCCCCACTGGGACAGGGCTGGGCTGCTCCTGCCAGGGATCCTGCAGCCATCTGCTCCTGGGACGTGCTCCAAGGCTTCTGCACCTTCCCCTCCCGAGTCCCCATGATTTCCAACAGAACTCTTCCTCTCCCAGCAGACTCCCTTGGGAATTTTTGCAGTGGCTACAAGAAGGTGGAAGTTTGTGGCCATTTTTTTGGCCCAAAAAAAGCCTGGTGGTGCTGCCGTTCACCCATCCTGCGCTCCTCCCTCCTCTGCCAAGTGCTGCATCCAGCTCCTGCAGGTGGGATGGGACTGTCCCTCAGGGCCAGGGGGACATTTCTGGGCAGCCACCACTTCCCTGTGGCAGATATTTTTGGCAGGAATAACTGGGATGTTAATGAACACATTTATCCCAAATCCATTAAAATATACCCAGCAATGAATACATTTATCCCCAATCCATGAACACATTTGTTCCCAATCCACTCAAATATTCCCAGGAACGACCACGTGTTAACAAACAAACCCAGGAACAAAAACATTTATCCCAAAACCCCTCACACATTCCCAGGAATGAACACATTTGTCCCCAGTCCACTCAAAACCAACCAGAAATGAACACGTTTATCCCCAAACCCAAACGCTCCCAGAAATGAACAGATTTATCCCCAAATGGAATCAAACACTGCCAGGAATGAATATATTTGCTCCCAATCCATTCAAACATTCCCAGAAGTGAACATGTTTATCTTCAATCCATTCAAACACTCCCAGGGATGACCACGAGTCCCAAACCCAATCAAACATTCCCAGGAATGAACAGATTTATCCCAAATCCATTCAAACACTCCTAGAAATGACCACATGAGTCCCAAACCCAATCAAACATTCCCAGGAATGAACATGTTCCATTCAAACATTCCCAGAACAACCACACTAATCCCAATCCAAGTCAAACATTCCCAGGAATGAACAGATTTGTCCCAAATCCATTCAAAACATTCCCAGGAACGACCACATGAATCTCAAACCCAAACATTTCCAGAAATGAATGTGTTTGCTCCTAATCCACTCAAACATTCTCAGATTTATCCCCAAACCTTCCCAGGAATGACCACAAACCAATTCAAACATTTCCAGAAATGAATGTGCTCCATTCAAACATTCCTAGAAATGACCACATGAATCCCAAACCAAATCAAACATTCCCAGGAATGAACATGTTCCACTCAAACATTCCCAGGAATGACCCCATTAATCCCAATCCAAGTCAAACATTCCCAGGAATGAACAGATTTGTCCCAAATCCGTTCAAAACATTCCCAGGAACGACCACATGAATCTCAAACCCAAACATTTCCAGAAATGAATGTGTTTGCTCCTAATCCACTCAAACATTCTCAGATTTATCCCCAAACCTTCCCAGGAATGACCACAAACCAATTCAAACATTTCCAGAAATGAATGTGCTCCATTCAAACATTCCTAGAAATGACCACATGAGTCCCAAACCCAATCAAACATTCCCAGGAATGAACAGATTTATCCCAAATCCATTCAAAACATTCCTAGAAATGACCACATGAGTCCCAAACCCAATCAAACATTCCCAGGAATGAACAGATTTATCCCAAATCCATTCAAAACATTCCTAGAAATGACCACATGAGTCCCAAACCCAATCAAACATTCCCAGGAATGAACAGATTTATCCCAAATCCATTCAAAACATTCCTAGAAATGACCACATGAGTCCCAAACCCAATCAAACATTCCCAGGAATGAACAGATTTATCCCAAATCCATTCAAACACTCCTAGAAATGACCACATGAGTCCCAAACCCAATCAAACATTCCCAGGACAATCCCAAACCCAATCAAACATTCCCAGGAATGACCCCATTAATCCAAATCCAAGTCAAACATTCTCAGGAATGAACAGATTTGTCCCAAATCTATTCAAACGCTGCCAGGAATGACCACATGAATCTCAAACCCAGACATTTCCAGAAATGAATGTGTTTGCTCCCAATCCATTCAAACTTTCCCAGATTTACCCCCAAACCTTCCCAGGAATGACTACAAACCAATTCACACATTTCCAGAAATGAATGTGTTTGCTCCCAATCCATTCAAACTTTCCCAGATTTACCCCCAAACCTTCCCAGGAATGACTACAAACCAATTCACACATTTCCAGAAATGAATGTGTTTGCTCCCAATCCATTCAAACTTTCCCAGATTTACCCCCAAACCTTCCCAGGAATGACTACAAACCAATTCACACATTTCCAGAAATGAATGTGTTTGCTCCCAATCCATTCAAACTTTCCCAGATTTACCCCCAAACCTTCCCAGGAATGACTACAAACCAATTCACACATTTCCAGAAATGAATGTGTTTGCTCCCAATCCATTCAAACTTTCCCAGATTTATCCCCAAACCTTCCCAGGAATGACCACATGAATCCCAAAACTCTGCTGAGCGACGCCAGCCAACCCAACCCTGCTGGGGTCAGTGCAGACCCTCCCCCTCTGGGGATTTTTTGGGCACAATCCCCTCCTTTTACTCCCCCATGATTTCATTCCCTGCCAGACACGAGGCGGGTCCAGAAAACCTGGATTTTCCAAGTCTGATCCCAACAAACTGAAGCTGCAGCAGAAATTCTGGAGTGACTCTCCCAGAACTGGCAGAGGGCACCTAAACCAAGGCAGGAGCTCTGCCTCTACTGCCCCAGGTGGTGACAATGGCATTTATTGTCACTCCAAGTGCCACAATCATCCCCCACAGAACAGGACGGGTCAAGCACCCAGAGAAAAATGCAGGATGAAAATTTGGGAAAGGCAGGAGGAGCAGGGAAGGAAAGAACAAAGATCCTTGAAAGACTCTTTCACTGCAGAACCCCCCCAGGAGTACCAGGGCCCTGCTCTTTCTGTCAAATAAACCCTATGAAGTGAATTTTGGGGGCCTCCCACTGCGAACAAAATCAGAAAATGAGTTTTTTTTCTCTACTCCACACGAGGATGTTTGAACAGCAATTCCCACCCTGGATCTGGAGGTTTTGGCAGCTCTGGGATGTCCCTCTCCCTCACCACATCTCCATCCTCAGTGTCAGCAGCTCCAGAGCTGGAATTATGGAGCTGATTCTCCATTTATAAATGGAATAATCTCCTCAGCCACAGGATATTCTGTCCCCAAATCAGAGCACAAACCTCAGCTGAGGGAGCACAAGGGTTTTCCAATTTCCATTTATCCAATGCCCACCCACCCCGAGCCCGTTTTGCTGAGAAAAAGGAACAAATTCTGGCCAAAATTGAGTTCTGGGTATGGAACTGCCCTGGCCTGTGACAGACACCACACTCCCCAACCCTGGAAATGCCATTTTCAAAGACAACAACAGAATTATGGAGCTGGTTCAAGCAGTGCAGGATGGTGCAGGACAGAGAGAAGAATTTCAGCCATCACCGACAGCCAGACACTCAAATTGTACAGAAAGACACCCAGACTGTACAGAAATAAACACCCAGACACCCAAATTGTGCAGAAAGACACCCAAACTGTAAGATATAAACACCCAGATACCCGAATTGTAGAGAAATAAACACTCAGACACCCAGAGTGAAGAGGAACAGACAGTCAGACACCTGAATTGTACAGAAATAAACAATCAAGACACCCACATTTTGCAGAAGCAAACACCCAGCCATCCAAATTTAACAGGAACAGACACCCAGACACCCGAATTTAACAAGGAAAAAACATTCAGACATTCACATTGAACAGGAACAGACACCCAGCCATCCAAATCTCATAGAAACTGACACCCAGATACCCAAATTGCACAGAAATAAACACTCAAACACCCACATTGAACAGGAACAGACACCCAGACACGCAAATGGACCAGGAACAAACACCCAGATACACACAACTGCACAGAAACAGCCATGCAGACACTCAAATTGTACAGAAATGAACACCCAGACACCCAAATTGTACAGAAATGAACACCCAGACACCCAAATTGTACAGAAATGAACACCCAGACATCCACAAAGTACAGGAACAGGTACCCTGACACCCAAATTGGACAGAAACAAACATTCAGACACCTGAATTGTACAGAAACAGACACTGATATTTTACAGAATCAAACACCCTGACACCCATATTTAAGAGGAACACACCGCCAGACACCCCAAAACCAACCAGATTCCCAAATCCCACAGGAACAAACACCCCCAACACCCAAATTTCAAAGAAACAACCCCCCAGACCCCAAATTTCACAGAAGCAAAGGGTTCCCTCATTTCCCCCCTCACATCTGATGGTCTCCCAACATTTCCCACCTGGAAAATTCAGACATTTTGTCCTGTGACCCCTCCTGCTGCACAAGAAATCAGGAGTGAAGGTCAGGAGGGGTCTGTGAGGTATTTTTCCCACTGCCTGCACATTGTCTCATTGATCCATAAATATCCCCAGAGCCACAGAGAACAGATCACACTGGAATGATTTGAACTGAAAGATTCCTGCTATGCTTTGAATGGATGGGGCTCGATTTGATCAGTATCAATAATCCTATTTTACCAAAAATCTCCTTTCTAGTCTGCTGTAACCCAGCTCTGTTGCCCTGAGCACAAACCACAGGTTTATTCTCACTCCAAACTCTCAGCACGAGCCTCAACTGCAACAACTTGTTCAAAGTCACCTGAAATTCCAAGAAATTAAAAGGAAAAAACAGCACAGACCCAGTTGAACACTTCCCACCTCCCAGACAATCAGGAAAAACTCCAATATTTATTTCCTCAGCAGCACCTCCAGCTGATTTGCTTACAAAGAGAAAAAACCAAACAGGAAGGGAGGGATGGCAGCTGGAAAAGGCAGCACTCAGAGGAATTGCTTCCCTTCCCCAGGCATTTCTCTGAGCTTACATCAGTGTTTGAAAAGAAAGGCACTGGCTTCAAACTGGTTCTCCCCCTTCTCCACGACCCCCAGTTCTCTCCCAGCTCCTCCAGAACAGAATTGTTTATTAGGAAAAGGTGTGATTTTTATAGTCTGACTCACTAAATTGAGACCTGATTGGTCTCAAAGTGAAAACTTTTTCTATTATTGTTGAGTTATGAATAGTGTACTTTGGAGAACTATATTTATAAACAATGCTTACAGAAAGAGAGAATTCTTTTCTCTAAGTTTCTTACAGTTTCTACAGCTTCCCAGGAAAATCCTGGCAGAATTCTCTCTCTCTCTGTTCAGAGGATATGTGATTACCACACTCCAGACCCCCATCCAGCTCTGCAGGATCTGGTTTTTCACCCCCAGCTCCATCATTTTCATGGATCAGCTCCTGCCACACCACATTTCCACTGGAATCCCCCCAGTTTGGCACCTGCACTTCTAAAACCAACATTTTTGCTTTCTCCCTCTCCATTCTCCCCTCCCTCAGCTGCATTTTCCTCTCCTGTTTTTTTCAGGCTCAGCCTCACTCCCCTGCTCCAAGGCCCAGATTTTAACAGAGCCAACAAAGTAGAAAAGGAGATAAAAAGAAGAGTGAGGTTATCACCAGCTGGGGAAAAGAGAGGGAAAACTCTGGGGAAAACTCCTGCAGGAAGGTCCTGTCAGGGCAATAAAAAAACTGCCCAACATATCTACAGAGGACAGCATTAAAACCCCATGGGGACTGTGCAGGAACTCCCACTTCCACCCCAAAATGTGATCCTGAGCCACCACAGAGAGCAGAACATCCCAAACCTGCTGAGAACTTGGGCAACAAATGCAAAACCAAGGCCCAGCAGGAGGGAGCCTGGAGAGGGTCGGTCATGAGGAAAAATGAGGGGCCAAAACCAGAATCCAGGTTTAAATTGTGGATTTGGCCCTGTCCTGTCTGTGCTGGCCACCAAGGACTTGATTTTCCCTCAGGACAAGGCAGGGAGTGCCCAGCAGAGCCCAAAACTTTCTCTGCAAACAGAATCCAGGTTTAAATCTGGAATTTGGCCATGTTCTGTCTGTGCTGGCCACCAAGGGCTGATTTTCCCTCAGGGAAGGGAAGGGAAAGCCCAGCACAGCCCAAATCTCCCTCTGCAAACAGAATCCAGATTTCAATCTGGAATTTGGCCCTGTCCTGCCTGTGCTGGCCACGAAGGGCTGATTTTCCTTCAGGACAAGGCAGGGAGTGCCCAGCAGAGCCCAAAACTTTCTCTGCAAACAGAATCCAGGTTTAAATCTGGAATTTGCTGTGTCCTCTCTGTGCTGGCCACGAAGGGTTGATTTTCCCTCAGGACAAGGCAGGGAAGACCAGCACAGCCTAAATTTCTCTCTACAAAGAGAACCCAGGTTTAAATCTGGAATTTAGCTGTGTCCTGCCTGTGCCGGCTACCAAGGGCTGATTTTCCCTCAGGACAAGGCAGGGAGTGCTCAGCAGAGCCCAAATCCCACTCTACAAAGAGAACCCAGGTTAAAATCTGGAATTTGGCCATGTCCTGTATGTGCTGGCCACGAAGGGCTGATTTTCCCTCAGGACAAGGCAGGGAGAGCCCAGCACAGCCCAAATCCCACTCTGCAAACAGAACCCAGGTTAAAATCTGGAATTTGCTGTGTCCTCTCTGTACCGGTCACCAAGGACTGATTTTCCTTCAGGACAAGGCAGGGAGTGCCCAGCAGAGCCCAAAACTTTCTTTGCAAACAGAATCCAGGTTTAAATTGCAGATTTGGCCATGTCCTGTCTGTACTGGTCACCAAGGGCTCATTTTCTCTCAGGACAAGGCAGGGAGAACCCAGCACAGCCTAAATTTCCCTCTACAAAGAGAACCCAGGTTTAAATCTGGAATTTGGCCATGTTCTGTCTGTGCTGGCCACCAAGGGCTGATTTTCCCTCAGGGAAGGGAAGGGAAAGTCCAGCACAGCCCAAATCTCCCTCTGCAAACAGAATCCAGATTTCAATCTGGAATTTGGCCATGTCCTGTATGTGCTGGCCACGAAGGGCTGATTTTCCCTCAGGACAAGGCAGGGAGTGCCCAACATAGCCCAAATTTCTCTCTACAAAGAGACCCTAGGAATCTGGAATATGACCATATCCTGTCTGTGCTGGCCACCAAGGGCTGATTTTCCCTCAGGACAAGGCAGGGAGAGCCCAGCAGAGCCCAAATCTCCCCTGCTCAGCCCAGGGAAGAGCCCAAACCTGTCCCCAAGCTGGCAGAAGGTGACACCGGGCAGGCGCCACCACCTCGGCGTCCCCTCAGGGAGGACACAGGGCGCTGCTCTGGAGCTGCTGGCCCACTTACAAACACACACAGGTTTCTGAGCAGACCACTGGCTGCTCTTTTGGCAGGTGATGCTCTTGTGGCCCTTCAGCTCGAAGGCAGGCTGGCACTCGAAGTGCAGGGTGTCCCCGTGGCGGAAGCCGGAGCCGTCTCTGCGGCCGAAGGCGGGGACGCCGGGATCGCCACAGCTGCCCTGGTCGATCTCTGGAAAAAAGAGCACAGGGCTTGGCTGGGGAAGGGGCTGGAGGAGAGAGAACACAGGGCTTGGGGGTGGGAAGGGGCTGGAGGAGAGGGAACACAGGGTTTGGGGGTGGGAAGGGGCTGGAGGAGAGAGAACACAGGGCTTGGGTGTGGGGAAGGGGCTGGGAGAGAGAGAACACGGCTTGGGGTATGGGAAGGGGCTGGAGGAGAGAGAACACAGGGCTTGGCTTGGGAAGGGGCTGGAGGAGAGAGAACACAGGGTTTGGGTGTGGGAAGGGGCTGGAAGAGAGAGAACACAGGGTTTGGGTGTGGGAAAGGGCTGGGAGAGAGAGAACATGGAAACTGGGTGTGGGGAAGGGGCTGGAGGAGAGAGAACACAGGGCTTGGGGTGTGGGAAGGGGTTGGAAGACAGAATTTGGGTGTAGGGAAAGGGCTGGAAGAGAGAACAGAGAATTTGGGTGTGGGAAAGAGCTTGGGAGAGAGAAAACACAGGGTTTGGGTGTGGAAAGGGGCTGGGAGAGAGAGAACACAGGGCTTGGCTTGGGGAAGGGGCTGGAGGAGAGAGAACATGGCTTGGGAGTGGGGAAGGGTTGGAAGAAAGATTTTGGGTGTAGGTAAGGGGCTGGAAGAGAAAGAACACACAATCTGAGTGTGGGAAGGGGTTGGAAGAGAGAAAACATAGGATCTGGGTGTGGGGAAGAGGTTGGAAGAGAGAATTTGGGTGTGGGGAAGGGGCTGGAAGAGAGAATTTGGGTGTGGGGAAGGGGCTGGAAGAGAGAATTTGGGTGTAGGGAAGGGGCTGGGAGAGAGAATTTGGGTGTGGGGAAGGGGCTGAGGCCCAGCTGGTGCAGCCCCCACAGGTTGTGGCATCCCAACCCCGATTCTCTCCTAAATCCCATTCCCATTTCTGCCTTGTCCCCTTAACACAGAGTTAATCCCCCTCTCTCTCTGCGTGCATTTGGACTCCAAAGAAACCCCAGGGACAACTTCCTGTTATCTCCTGCTTCCCTCAATCCCATTTCCAAATGGCTCCCTGCCCTGCATCACTATTAGCTCCAAAAACTTCTGTACTCCTCCTGAGTGATTATTTACCTGCCCCACACTCTTCTCCCCTCCCAGTCCTCTGGTTTTTATCCCCAAAA
This sequence comes from Onychostruthus taczanowskii, assembly GCF_017590055.1. Classification (NCBI taxonomy): domain Eukaryota; kingdom Metazoa; phylum Chordata; class Aves; order Passeriformes; family Passeridae; genus Onychostruthus; species Onychostruthus taczanowskii. Next base: position 2,054,410 of record NW_024503235.1, read on the forward strand.
ACTTCATTCCTTCATTCCTCCTGAATGTTCCCACATTATTTATCTGCTCCTCACTCCTGCCATCTCCCAATCCTCTGGATTTATCCCCAAAAACTTCATTCCTTTGGAGTATTCCCACATTATTTATCTCTTTACGTTCCTCTCCTCTCCCAATCCTGTTTTTTCGCTCCAAAAATTTCTTCATTCCTCCTGAGTGTTCCCACATTATTTATCTCCTCTCCTCTCCCAATCCTCTCGTTTTTATCCCCAAAAACTTCATTCCTTCATTCCTCCTGAATGTTCCCACATTATTTATCTGCTCCTCACTCCTGCCATCTCCCAATCCTCTGGATTTATCCCCAAAAACTTCATTCCTTTGGAGTATTCCCACATTATTTATCTCTTTACGTTCCTCTCCTCTCCCAATCCTGTTTTTTAGCTCCAAAAATTTCTTCATTCCTCCTTAGTGTTCCCACATTATTTATCTGCCTCACACTCCTCTCCTCTCCCAATCCTCTGGTTTTCATCCCCAAAAACTTCATTCCTCTTTAGTGTTCCCACATTATTTATCTCCTCTCCTCTCCTCTCCTCTCCCAATCCTCTCGTTTTTATCCCCAAAAACTTCATTCCTTCATTCCTCCTGAGTGTTCCCACATTGCAGTGTCGCTCCACACTCCTCTCCCAATCCTCTGGTTTTTATCCCCATCATCTCTCATCAGTCTCGCTGTCTTTTCCTCCCCGCTTCCAATTTCTTGCACCAAATTGGAAATCTCTTTTATGACACTTCCTTTACAGAGGCAAATCATGGGAGCTGAGATTTGCATGACTCCCTCTAATATCCCAATTTGGCTGGAATAACAACAAGCACCCTCATTATTATTCTGGCTCCAGGCAACTCCACATCCAGGTGTATTTTGAGCAGAAGTCACGGAGCTTCTGCTGCATCTCGAGCTGAAAACTCACTGCTAGCTAATGAAGCATCTCCAAAATAATTTAACATAAATTAATATTAAAAGTTTTCATGAAACAGGCTGCGTTTTTTGCCTCTCAGTGAAAGCACTTTGCCAGGATTTACGGATCTTCCTGCACACTTTCCAAATCCAACTGTTTAGGAGCTGCACTTGCATATTAGGGATGGGAAATGAAAATTTTGGGTGTTAAAGCTGCACTGAACTGTTCATTCCTCCCCTCAGAAACGCACAAGGCCAACAGTGCCTAGCATGAAATGAAAATTCAGCTGGAAAACTCAAGGAACAGCAACGAGCTGGGATGGGAGGAGTGGATCTGGAACATTCATCAGCGTGTTTGACAGGGAGCTGGGGATGCTCCCTGCTGCCACTCAGAACACCCATGGCTGTTTTACCCCTTCCCTCCCACACCCTGGAACTGCAGTGAGCAAGCCCTGGGAGCTGCAGGGGGTCTGTCCCCAGTGTCCCCGCAGTGTCCCCTCAGTGTCCCCACTGTCCCCAGTGCTGGGTGCCTGAGGAAGGAGCTGTTGGATGTCCTGGGATCCCTCTGGCTTCTGGCATTTGGTGATGATTCCCCACCCCTAGCAGTGTCTCCCAGGCCAGGCTGGAGCACCCTGGGGCAGTGGGAGGTGTCCCTGCCCATGGACTGGGGTGGGCTTTGAGGTCCTGTGTGATCCAAACCATGCCAGGATTCTGTGACACCAACACACCTCACTCCAGCCACCCCTGAGGACATGGAGCAAGTGTGGATTCACCTCCCAGCCCAAACTGTACCAAAAAGTTCCCATCGTGACAGCCCCAAAACTCCTCCACAAATGGGCAGAAAAAATTCCTGCCTGACCCCATCCTGGCAGGCCCAAAAGTCCTCCACAAATGGACATAAAACTTCCCATTCTGGCAGTCCCAAAATTCCACACAGGGACACAAGAAGTTCCCATCGTGGCAGCCCCAAAACTCCCCCACAAATGGCCATAAAAAATTCCTGCCTGACCCCATCCTGGCAGCCCCAGAACTCCCCACACAGACACAAAAAATTCCCATTGTGGCAGCCCCAAAGCTCCTCCTCAAATGGACATAAAAAATTCCTGCCTGACCCCATCCTGGCAGCCCCAGAACTCCCCACACAGACACAAAAAATTCCCATTGTGGCAGCCCCAAAGCTCCTCCTCAAATGGACATAAAAAATTCCTGCCTGACCCCATCCTGGCAGCCCCAGAACTCCCCACACAGACACAAAAAATTCCCATTGTGGCAGCCCCAAAGCTCCTCCTCAAATGGACATAAAAAATTCCTGCCTGACCCCATCCTGGCAGCCCCAAAACTCCTCCACAAATGGACATACAATTCTCATCCTGGCAGCCCCAAAACTCCACACATACACACAAAAAATTTCCATCCTGGAAGCCCTAAAATTCCACATATGGACATAAAAAATTCCCATTGTGGCAGCCCCAAAACTCCTCCACAAATGGACATAAAATTCCCATTCTGGCAGCCCCAAAACTCCACACATAGACACAAAAAATTCCCATTGTGGCAGCCCCAAAACTCCACACACGGACACAAAAAATTCCCATTGTGGCAGCCCTAAAATTCCACACATAGACACAAGAAATTCCCATCCTGGCAGCCCCAAAATTCCACACACAGACACAAAAAAATTTCCATTGTGGCAGCCCCAAAACTCCTCCACAAATGGACATAAAATTCCCATCCTGGAAGCCCCAAAACTCCTCCACACACGGACTCAGAAAATTCCTGCCTGAGCCATGGCAGCCCCGTCCCCCTGAGAGTCACAGGAGCTTCCCCAGAAGGGTCAGAGATGCCAAAACCCCAGAGCCAGCCCCAAATGTTTCCCTCAGCTTGGGCTGGTGGCTCTGCAGGGATGGGAATCACAGGAATTCTGCACCAAGCAGCTCCAGCTTAGGGAAAAGCAGAGGTTCCAGAGCTGTAATTCCAAAGGAAGCTGGGAATGTGCAGCATCAGTAAAATCAGGACGTGCTGAGGGCATCAGGAGCTTGGAAAAAATGCAGCCCCAAGTGAGGTAAAATCAGAGCATTTTGACCTTTGGATGAGAGAGAATAAAGGCAACACTCAAGGGTCTCCTCCCTCTTCACCCATTCCTGTCACTCTGCACAACTCCAGCTCAAATCAGGGGGTTAAAAATGGGAGGAAAATGAGGAATTAGGGCTCTCAGTTCCCACCCTCTCCTTGTCAGCAGCAGGCAAACACAGCTCACAGGTTTCATCACCTTACAGAGGTCCGGAAATGGAATTTATTCAGAAATTCCATTTTCTGACCTGAGAAAAATCCCCTGGTTCCTGCATTTCTTTGTGTAGGGAGTAAAATCCATCAAATATTTAGCAGGGCAGAAGTTCCATTAAAAAAAAAAAGGAGTGATTCAAAAATATCAAAACATGTTACTTCAATAAGATTGAAACATTCCTCCTGATGAATGTTTAAAGTAAAATCATTTCCACATTAGAATAATAAAAGTCAAAACTAAACAAGAACATCCAAACCAAGTGTTTTGACATTATTGAAAGGAAACAAGTTGACATGAATCTTTCACAGCTTTCTCCATCAAATATTATTCATACAGGAGGAAATTTTTGACAAAACGGCGTTTTCCGAGGGAAGATGTGGCAGCAGGAATTTTGCAGAGCTCTTTGTGCTGTTTGGCTGAGGGTGGTAGGTGGGAAATGGGGTGAGGAATGAGAAAAAAACCTCCTGCAGCCTCCCCAAATCCAGGCTGCTCCTCCCTGGGAGTTCCTGCTCTTGCCTGCCTCGTTTCTGAGGGAAAATGAGGATTTTTGGAGCTGCCAGCAAGTCAAACTCTGGTTTCTGGAAGGGATGAAGGATTTGTGAGACTGAGGAAAGCCCACAAATGTCACCCCCAATCAGGAAATACCCAGGAAAATATTTACCTCTCACACAGGATTTTGTACTTAAATGACCTTGGCTTAATTAATTAAAGCCAATGGTGTCAGGTAGGAATTTGGAGGAATCAAGACCAGGGTGTTTCTGCTGCTTTTTAGTTTTTGCCCACAAGAATGAATAAAAATGATCCCATTTTTATCTCATTCCAGCCCAAAGGATTCTCTGGTTCTGACCCCATAGGATGGAACGGGATGGGCTTTAAGGCCCCTTCCAACCCAGACTGGTCTGGGATTCCCTGAAGGAGGAAAAAATGGATCTAAAGAGGAAACACAACAAGGAGGGGATGAACTAAAAGGGAAAATCCCTTCCTGCCTCTCCCTGCCACCCAAAAGCAGCAGAGCAAGTGCAGCACTGGGCCTGGCTTTGTTAGGATCAGCATCATCACACCCTGTCCTGAGCCTTGGGCCAGGCTTAAACACCAGGAACAGGACCCTGCAGAGCTCAGCTCAGCACGAGCTCCAAGCCCTTCTGTGGCTCCTGCTTTGTGACAAACTCAAGCCATTAAATTCACATTTAATTCCATGGGAAAGCAGAGCAGGAGGGATGGAAACCCCTTGGCCTCCTGAGAGACCCCAACACCAACAAAACAGAGGGGAAGGAGATGCAGAACCTAAAAAAATAAACCCAGAGCTGGATTCCCACCTGGATAATTGGCAAAAGAGCTGCAGGAAGCAGCAGCTCATCCCAGCAAAGTTTGAAAAAAGAAAAAAAAAAAAATCTTTATTTCTTCTGCTGAAGAACCGGAGTTTATTCCAAGCAATAGCATAAAAGTAAATCAATTGTATCAATTCCTGTGGTAAGATGAAAAAGTTTGATTAAAAGCACAAAGGGCAGGGGAGGAAATCTCCAGCTCCAGCCCTGCAGAGCTCCTAAGCCTCTTTAGCACCGTGGGGCTGAATTGCAGCTCTCCACAGCCAAAGCCTTGCTCAGCACTCCCCCGACAATAAACAGCCTTTAATCATCCCCTGCCTGCAGCAGGGGGCTCAGACCTGAGTCAGCTCCTTCCCAATTCCAGCAGAAATCCAAATTAAATTAGTGTGGGAGCGCCCATAAATCTGGTTTTAATTTGAAATTCTCACTTTCTATTAAAACAATGCAACATTGAATTACAATTTGGCTTCGTTCTGGTTTTTCGTGAGGTTTTTTTTCATGTTGAGATGTTTCTGTTCTTACCACAGGAATTTATAAAATTCATTTACTTTTATGCTATTGCTTGGCATAAATTCAGGTTCATCAGTAGAAAAAATGGGTTTTTTTTGAGTCCAAATAGGGGAATATCCCTCAGAAGGAGGAAATGATGGGAGTGTGGATCTTCTTTAATCAATCCTAAATTTCTCAGGAACTTCTGAAAAATGTGGCATGAAGGAATCCTTTATCCCAGCTGTTACAATGGGCTGGGAATTCTACAGGAATATCTGATGGAAGTGGAAGGCACCATCTCCAGGGGAAGTTTTCCCAACAAATCACCCAAGATTAAAGGAAAAGAGGGAGAAGAGAAGCCCCAGGATCCCAAAAATTTCAGCATCCCTCAGCTCTGTGCATTGGGGAGGAAGGAAAGGATTCTCCAGGAAAGTGGAACTTAATCCAAACTCCTTCTGCCAAGCACTGGAAAATCCAGAATTATTGTTCATTAAATGAAAAAAAAATCTGTTCCGGAGGCTGAAAGTTGGGAATGGAGATTTGGGAGTGATCTTGGGGAAAATCAAGGAGCCAGAGCTGAACTGAGACCCAACTGATTTACAGAGGCTGCAAACAGGACAGCCAAAGAAACACCTTTAAAATGAAAAATGTGCATTTGGGGCTGGAAAATCCAGAGCTGAATGCTCCCACTGGGCACTTCCAGCACCTCTCAGGGAGATTTTCCCTCACAATTTCCCTATTTTTGCCAACACCTGACAACAACAAACCTTAGGCCAGACTTGAGCACTCCCATCTTGCTGCATTCTGGGAGTTTCTTTGAAAAAATCCCAATATTAACTTTGATTTCACCTGAAACAGCCCTGCCTAATCCCAGTTTATGGCAGCTGACACCAGTGATCTGCTGGAACCACGGATTCCCCATCCCAACCCCTCCCACAGGCACAGTCTGTTGCTGTCAGCTGAAAATCCCCAAATTTTTTTCCAAATAAAACACCTGAAATGGCAACGGGACAGCCCCCACCCAGGAGAAACTCTTAAGGAAAAATAGAGGAAAGGAACCTCTTAAGGAAAAAAAGGAAACTCTTAAGGAAAAAAAATCTTACAGAGCTTTGATTTATTTAGAGGAGCTCCCTTTTCCCCCAAATCCTTGCACCCAGCTTTGATTTAGAGGAATTCCCTTTTTTCCCCAAATCCTTGCACCCAGCTTTGATTTATTTAGAGGAGCTCCCTTTTCCCCCAAATCCTTGCACCCAGCTTTGATTTATTTAGAGGAGCTCCCTTTTTCCCCCCAAATCCTTGCACCCAGCTTTGATTTATTTAGAGGAGCTCCCTTTTCCCCCCAAATCCTTGCACCCAGCTTTGATTTATTTAGAGGAGCTCCCTTTTCCCCCAAATCCTTGCACCCAGCTTTGATTTATTTAGAGGAGCTCCCTTTTCCCCCCAAATCCTTGCACCCAGCTTTGATTTATTTAGAGGAGCTCCCTTTTCACCCCAAATCCTTGCACCCAGCTTTGATTTATTTAGAGAAGCTCCCTTTTTCCCCCCAAATCCTTGCACCCAGCTTTGATTTATGTAGAGGAGCTCCCTTTTTCTCCCAAATCCCTGCACCCAGCTGGTCCCTGATGCTTTGGGAAAGGGGGAATTGGGCAGGGGGAGCCTGGGCTACCTTCGTAGGTGGCTTTGAAGCCCAGCAGGTTGCTGACACTGTCGGTCTGGAAGAGGAGCCACATCTGGTGCTGGGTGCTGACGATGAGGTCAGGGACCGTGGTGCCCGTCAGGCTGCAAAAATAAATAATAAAAACAAATCAACAGCCTCGAAGCAGCCTCAGATTTACGCGTTCTCAAATAAAGGACGCTGCAGGAGAAGGGAAATGCCAAACTAATTAAGAATCACCCCAAAAAATGGGAGATTTTCAATCCTCTGGTGTTCAGAGTTCTACCCCCCACGCTGAATCTTCCCCCACCACCCTCAGTGCAATAATTACAATTCACTGCTCTTATTGGTACAGATCACCCAGCAGCAAAAGGAATCGTTTCCCTGCTCGCTGAGGCAAAACATCAGCCAAACAAATCAAATTCCCAGAAGCCAAACTGTGCCCTGAGTGACTGAATCCTCTGAACTGCCCTCGCAGCAGTTTCCAGTGGCACAGAAAATGACTTTCCACCCATTGCTGCCCTGAGAGAAGTTTCTACAAGGCTCAAAAAAAATAAAAAAAAAAGGCAAAAAAAGCACCCAGCAGACAAAGCACGAGCTCCAAATGTGCTCAACAACCCCGTGAGCCCTTGAGAAGTGCCACTAATCCCGGCAGGATCAGGGCTCTGCCTTCCCCTCAGGATCCTCCCAGGGGAGGGAAATGTCACTGATCTCTCCCTGTTAATGAGGCTCATTCAGCCTCCGGGATTAATCACCTCGTGGTGGTTCAACACAGCTTTAGAGCTTTATCCCCCAGCCACAGGAGCATCTTTTGCACAGGCAGATGGAGCTCAGCTCCCTCCCTTCCCTGTGCTCCTGGAAACAGCAGCAGCATTTGTGTGGGCAGGGTGATTATTCCAGGAGCAGGGCTCTTGTGTTGCCTGTGTTTAATGTTGTGATTATCCTGTTTCTGCTGAGGTATTATCTGCGAGAAATTCAGAAATTAAGAGCAAGTGGAGAGGGGTGAGAGGGTTTTTTTAATGTTTTCTGCAGGGTTTAAATAAATCCAAATTCATGCCCGTGCTCAGCTCTGGGTTGGGCCTGGCCCCAGCTACAACAGCAGCTCTTGAAAGGCTCCTGGATAAAAGTAAACTCAAAGAAAAGGGACAGGGAATTGCTGGAGCAAGGCCAGAGGAGGGCTGTGAAGCTGATAAAGGGACAGGATCCAGGCTGGGAGAGTTGGGAATGTTCAGCCTGGAGAAGGGAAGGTTGAGTGGAGCCCTCAGAGCAGCTGCCAGGAGCTGCAGGAGATCTGGAGAGGGACTCAGCACCAGGAACTGCGGTGCCAGGACAAGGGGCAATGGCTTCAAACTGGAAAAGGGGAGAACTGGGTGGGATTTTGGGGAGAAATTCCTGGCTGTGAGGGTGGGCAGGCCCTGGCACAGGGTGCCCAGAGCAGCTGTGGCTGCCCCTGGATCCCTGGCAGTACCCAAGGCCAGGCTGGATGGGGCTGGGAGCAGCCTGGCACAGTGGAAGGTGTCCCTGCCATGGCAGGGGTGGCACTGGATGGGTTTTGAGGTCCTTCTACCCCAAACCACTCCAGGATTCTGTGGCAGCTCCCAGGGCTGTGTCACCCACCCAGTGCAGGTGACATTAACTCCTCTCCCTGCCGAGTGCCAGCTCCTTTCCAGGGCAGGATCTCAGGGAAATGGGACCACCCTGGGCATCACAGACCTCTCCTCGCCCTGCCAGGAACTTCTCAAACCCCAGGGACACCTGCAGCAGCCATGCTCAGGCTCTGAACCTGGAGTGGTTTTTGTTTTTCCTGCAATCACAATCCCAGCCAAGCTCTCCCAGCTCTGCCCCCGCCTTTGCTCCGTGATTGCTCTGACCCGCAGCAGGAACTTTATTGATCTCAGGGTGCTGTTAAATGAAGAAGTGATGTTGTTTTAGTGCCTGTTTTGCATCCCAGAGATGTTCAGGAGTGTTATTGTTGATTCTGAGTTTATTTATTAAAGCAGCAGCCAGGCAGGAATGAGGAACACTCCAAGAGGAAAAAACCTCCAGGAAAAGGAGCTTCAAAGCTTTCTGCATCCTTTGCCACCCCACTTTTAACAAGCTGGGTGATTGATTTGGGTGCTTGTTACTTCAGAAAATCAAATTCCTTCTGCAAGTCAGGAAGCTGAGCCTCACAATCTGCCCTGCTCCTATTTTCCAGGGATGGGAATGAGCCCGGAAACAAATGGTCCTTCCCAGCTCTGTTTGGGGTGGAATCTGCTGCTCTGCAGCTCCACTCAAGTGCATTCCTTGATTGGGAAGGCAGCAGGGCTGAGCTCCTCAACAGCCAAGGAGAAGTGAAGAGCAGGAAGGAAATTGGAATTACTGCCTTTGACAGGAGTTTCTGCATTTTGATTCTTCCAAAGAAACCTCACTTTGTATCCAGGTATTATTCCTGATCTGTGACTCCAGCTAAAAGTGGCAGAAAACTCTGGGAAAAGTGATCCATGGACTTTCAAGCACATTAATTAGCACTATGGTCTTCACAGCTCTCTCCCATTTCATTATGTTTCAATTAATCCTCCCAGATTATTAATAATAATAATAAAAAAATCCCTGGAAGGATTAGCAGCAGGAATTTACTGGAAACTTCCTGGGAAAAGATTCCAGGCATCTCAGATATTCCAAATTTGCATCAGCAAAATGCTGAGGAGATAACAAAGACTAGGAAAAAAACAAGGAGTGGTTAAAATCCAATCTAAGGAAAATCTTCATCGGTTTTAGGCAAACCAGAAGGGCTGGAATGGGAAATCATGTCAGGAATTTCTTCCAAACTGCTGCCACGGCAGGGATTTGCAGATTGTGACCAAGCAGCTGTGAAATGTTCTGGGACACCTGAATTACACCTGAGCAATGATCAACCCTCACATTCCAGCTGGGGTTCCTGACCAAGGATCACCCCTGTCCATGTGCTGGGAAGAAACAAAACCTCAGGGAAAAGGTGTTTGGGAAAGACAAAGAAATATTGATGTGTGAAAATGCAGTGGGAGGCTGCTTCTCATGGAAAAACAAGAGGAAGAAGGAGAAAATACAATAAAATACAATGAATTTCTCCGTCAGAGAAAGGCCAGAGCACAGCAGCTTTGCAGGAGAAGCCTGGAGGGAAAGCAGGACCATCTGCACATTCCCTATGCTGAAGAAACCCCCACAGAACATCAGATTTGCAAGAAAAGGATGCAAAAAAAATCCCAAATCCCAGCCTGGAAGAAGCCTCGTTTCCCCAAATGCACCCTGGGTGTGAAATGATGGGGATGTCACTCCAAGATCTTGGATTGACAGCTCAAAATTATGGCAGCAGGAGAGAGAGAGAGAGATCCAAACAGCTCCTGGCGCTTTTCCTTTTGGATCCCAGCTCTTCTCAACTCCCTGGAGAGCCTCAGCCTCTCCCTGAGGGGGAGGGAAGCACAGAGGGGACAATTTTCTGTTCCCAAAGTGACAACCAACCCCAAAACCAACTGCATCCCTGCATCCCAAGCCCTCAGCCCCACCTGGCCAGGTGCATTCCCACAGGAGGGAATTGTACTCACACATAAAGCACAGAGGGGACAATTTTCTGTCCCTAAAGTGACAACCAGCCCCAAAACCCACCAGATCCTTGCAGCCCCACCTGGCCAGGTGCATTCCTGCAGGGGGGAACTGGGAATTGGTACTCACATATAAAACTCAGAGGAGACAATTTTCTGTCCCCAAAGTAACAACCAGCCCCAAAACCACCGATCCTTGCATGCCAAGCCCTCAGCCCCACCTGGCCAGGTGCATTCCTGCAGGAATGAATTGGTACTCACACATAAAGCACAGAGGGGACAATTTTCTGTCCCCAAAGTGACAACCAGTCCCAAAACCCACCAGATCCTTGCAGCCCCACCTGGCCAGGTGCATTCCCACAGGAGAGAATTGTACTCACACATAAAGCACAGATTTCTGGTCTCCGACCTGGCCTCCATCCCCCACCGTCAGCGTGTCGTAGCCTCTCTCCAGCTCGAATTCCTCGAAGGTGAGTTTGATCACCTGCCAAAGACACGGCACAATTAACACCATTCATTCATCAATTAACACCAAGCCCTGCCCTCCTCATGGATCCTGCAGCAGCTTCCAAGAGCATCAAAATCTCCAAAACATTCCCAAAAGTTGTTTGTTTTTTTCTTTTTTTTTTTCTGCTTGCCCAGGTGACTTCACTGATGTCAATATTTGTGTGTTGACATCTCCACGAGCCTTTTCCCACCCTTTCCCTCCCCAAAGCTGGAATTCTGGAGGTGGGTTTGGATATAAATGCAGAGTATTTTACTTTGTGGCTCAGGAAATTCTCCTGGTTCATGGTCAGAGCAGGAGAGGATTTATGGATTTATGTGAATTGTCAGAGAACTCTCTCCTGCTGTCTGCACACACAATCCTCAGCATTTTCACTTCCCTGATCCCTGTTGTTTCTCTCCTGTTCCACCCAAATTTTGGATTTTTGCAGCCTCTCTGTATCATTTAGGAGCAGAACTCTCAGGGAAGTTGGTGCTCCAAGGCTCTCAGCTGCTTTAGGAACTCTGCTTTTCAAATCTAATTTAGGGGGCAGAGTCCTTAACCCAGCCTGGGACAGGCAGAACAAAGAGATAAAGAAGAGATTAATTAAATTAGAGAAGAGTTTCACATCCCCCATCAGCAGAAATCAATGGAGTTTTGTTTCTTGGATTCTTTACCTGACCAGCAAAAAGACAAAAAAAAAAAAAAAAAGCACAAAAACCACTCAAATGCAGGAGACCTTTGCAAATACAAGAAATCTCCTGACTTTTAACAGGAGATTTTTAACAGATTAAATCCCCAAATGTGGGTTGCTGCTTCTTTCAGCTGCTTCACAAAACACAAAAATCACCAAAAGCCAAAAGGGAGAAGAAGGCAGGGGAGTGCCAAGGACCACAGAGCTCTGAGGCCACTTCCCACCTCAGTTTGGGACAAGGAACCAAAGCCCAGGAAACCCAAAATCTTGTTCTTGTCCTTCCTTGCTTTTACAAGCAGCACCTCCTGCAAAACCTGAGCAGGTGTGGATTCCCAGGGGGATAAAAAACCCCGAAGTTCAAACCAAAAATAAGAGAAAAAAAAAAGTGTTTATACAGTTCAGGCTGAGCTGGCCTGTGTTTTCTTTCCTACAGATGAGCACGGTATTTTTCAATGCACAGAAAATGAAATGTAGAGATTTTAGCTGTTGTGAAATGAGGGCTTTTTTCCCCAGAGCCCCAGGATGGTGAACCAGGAGCCCGGGTGATGCTTCAGACAACTTTAATTTGTGTCTAGTACCCAAATATTAACCTGTGCAGGCTACAAAAGCATGAAGTGCTGGAATGAAGTGATTAATCCAGAGAACATCGAGCTGCAGACCTGCACACACCATTACTTCAGCCACTCAAGGAGCTGCATCCTCAGCACTCTGACCCTAATTAAACAACTAATTACATCCTAGCACGCTCAAGACTGCAACCTCGTGGCACAGGATTTGGATGCTGAATATTGTATTTATTTACCCGTTTTCCTGTTTTGTGGGGTGGTTTTTTTGGTTTTTTTTTTTTTTTTGGCGTTTTGTTGTTGTTTTGTTGAAGTTTTTTTGTTTGTTATGGTTTTTTCTTTTTTTTTTTTTTTGTTTGTTTGGGGTTTTGTTTGGTTTTTTCATTTCCCCTCTGAAAGCTGGAAATGTAATTAATTTAATTATTGAATGATTTATTAAAGAGCCAAGGAAGCAACCAGCACCCCCAAACCTGGAGCTGCTGAAGGGACAAGGAGCAATCAGCAAAGCCAGGAAAATGGGCTGGGACTCCAGATTCCGAAGTCATTGGAAGTTCAGTCACACTCTGAGGAGAAAAACCCACAATAATTCTCTCCAGGAGAACAGCAGCTGGTGCAGTTCTGACCTGAAGCTTTACAAGCACATTCCTCATTTCCCTGCCCCCCAGGCTCCAGAATTTCCACCTCCATTTGGGATAAATCATCCCCTTTTCCCCCCATCACCTTGGACATGGCTTTTTTGTTTTTTTGGCTCCAGGTGGGAACAACCCCAGGAGAAACCTCAACCAGCAACATCCATTATGTCAAAAAGGGCCAGAAATAGCTTTTATGCAAATTCCCCAATTATCATATGCATTTCTCAGCTCCCCAGTGATTTATTTTCCCACTGTGGTTGGAATTAATTCCCAGGGCACCAGGGCCCAGCTAAAAAAAACCCTGAATATCCCCCAAATAGATTTAATGTCCCCCCTCTGCAGAGGAAAAATTCCCAATTTGAGGCCTCAGCTCTATGGATGCAAAGTTCCCAGTTTTGAGGGGAGAATTGCAAATTTGGAGGGGATTTTGGGGCTCAGTGGATCTCAGGCTCTTTCTCTGCCAAAGATACAGCAGAGGACCTGTAAATAATTCCTAAATTCAGGTCCCTGCTTCTCCCAAAGCTCCACGGAACAGGACCTGACCCAAAGACCACTGGAGTCCATGAAAAGATTACAAAAAAAAGATTACAAAATATTGTTTTAAAATATTTTATGGGAATTATTGGAAGTAATTCATCCCCAATCCTTCCCTCAGCCAGGCTGGGAATGGGAAATGCTGGGATCATCCCTGAGGGACAAGGCAGGGAGAGCTGTGGCCTTCCCAAAGGATTTGGTGCTTTTCTCCCTACTCCAGGAGAGCTTTTCCCAACCTGTAAATCAAAATTTCCACTGTGAAACACCTAAAACCAAAAAACCCTTCCAAAAATTGACATTAATTGAATTAATTAAAGCCATTTATCATTTCAAAGGAGAAGGCAATGGGATCTCCTCTCACAGCTGGCAAATTTCCATATTTCAGTGTATGAAAGAGCAGAACCTGCAGTTCCTTGTGCTGTGGAATCTCTGATCTGAGTTGGGAAATCTTAAAATTAATGGATTTGACGAATTCCAATCTCCTTTAGGATTTAGGAAAGGATCAGGACAAGCAGGGAGAGCTTCCCACAGGGGTTGCTGCTTTTCTTCCCTGATTCAGGAGAGGTTTTCCCCTCTCTGTAAATGACACTGAAACACCTAAACCCCAAAAAAAAATCCCTCAAAAACTGACATTAATTGAATTAATTAAAACTATTTATCATTTCAAAGGAGAAGGCAATGGGATCTCCTCTCACAGCTCAAAAATTTCCATATTTCTGTGTATGATGGAGCAGAACCTGCAGTTCCTTGTGCTGATCCAAGCTGGGAAATCTTAAAATTAATGGATTTGACCAATTCCAATCTCCTTTTTGTACAGGTGTGACTGCCCTGGCCTGGGAGAGATCAATCCCTGTCCATTTTCCCCTGGCAATGGGAATTGAATTGAGGGCAGTGTTTGGTGCCCTCACAGCTTTTTCCAGTCTCAGCTCGTGACAAGGAGAGACAGGGCTTGTATTTAAATTCAAACCAGTGCAAAAATGTGAATAAATTTACAATACTGCATAAATAACATGAGATAGACCCAAACCTCATTCCTCTGCCCCTGGGGGCTGAAACCCTGCTGGATAAGGAAAAAAAAAGGGAAAAATCAGCATTCCTGGCACAGCCTCCCGATGAGCTGGGCTGCTCGGGCACCTCCCCACCCTCCAGATATCAAAGGGGCTTCGATTACAAATAATTACTCTCACTTTTAATTACAACCCTTAACAAAACGAGTCTTCAGCAGGGAGGGAAGGTCAGGGATTTCAAGACAGCTGGGGAAACACAGGGAAGAGTCAGTGTGGGGACAGAAACTGAGCCTGGGGGGCTGAATAAACCTCGAATGTGAGGCTGAGAGAGGCTGGAAAAGCTTTCCAGAGAAGCTGTGGCTGGTTCTGGATCCCTGGAAGTGTCCAGGGCCAAGGTGGACAGGGCTTGGAGCAACCTGGGACAGTGGAGGAGCCTGGATGTGTTTGGAAGTGACTGGATGTGTCTGGATGTGTTTGGAAGTGTCTGGAAGTGTCTGGATGAGTTTGGAGGGGTCTGGATGAGTTTGGAAGTATTTGGAAGTGTTTGGATGTGTTTGAAGGGGTCTGGATGTGTCTGGATGTGCCTATATTTTTCTGGATGTGTTTGGAAGTATTTGGAAGTGTCTGGATATGTCTGGAGGGGTCTGGAGGTTTTTGGATGTGTCTGGAATTGTCTGGATTTGTTTGGATGTATCTGGATGTGCTTGGATGTCTCTGAACATGCATGGATTTGTCTGGGTGTGTTTGGATGTGTCCGGACGTGTATTTGTCTGGATGTGTCTGGAAGGATCTGGATGTGTTTGGATGTGTCTGGATGTGTCTGGATTTGTCTGGAAGCATTTGGAAGGATCTGGATTTGTCTATTTCTGGCTGTGTCTGGCTGTGCACACACACTCCACCACCATATCCCAGCATCCAAATCTATTCCAACTTTTGTTCCATAAAACATCAGGGCAAAGGACCCCCTTTGTTCATCTCCTCCTCTCACGGCTCTGGTAAATTCTCCTCAATGGCTTGGAACTGAAAGGAGCAGGTTTGGATGGGATATTGGGATTGAACCCTTCTCTGGGAAGGTGAGGAGGGGCTGGGCTGGAATTCCCAGAGAAGCTGTGGCTGCCCCTAGAAGTGTCCAATGTGGAGAAACCTGGGATAGTGAAAGTGTCCCTGCCCTTCTTTGAGATCCCTCCCAACCCAGACCTGGAATCCCATGAAATAGAAGTCTAGAATTCCACAGAACACCAGAAACCCTTTCTCCCTGGAGCTGCAGAACTGTCCAGCCCTGAGCTGGTGCTGAGGACCCACCTTCACAGAATTCCCAGAATGACCAGGTTGGAAGAGACCTTGAAGGCCATTGAGTCCAACCCAGCCCCAACACCCCAACTCAACCCTGGCACCCAGTGCCACATCCAGGCTTTGTTAAACACACCCAGGGATGGTGACTCCACCACCTCCCTGGGCAGAACATTCCAGAACTTTATCACCCTTTCTGTAAAAATTTTTTTCCTGCTATCCATAACCTGTATTCCCCTTGGTGCAGCTCGAGGCTGTGTCCTCTGGTTCTGTCAGCTCCTGGAGGCAGAGCCCAGCCCCAGCTGAGCCCAGGCACCTTTCAGGAGCTGTGCAGAGTGACGAGGGCACCCCTGAGTCTCGTTTTCCCCAGGCTGAGCACCCCCAGCTCACCTTGGCGGGGTTGAGGGCGGTGATGACCCACACGCAGTAGGCGTTGTTGTCGTACTGCACGGGGTAGTTGGGCGACGTGATGACCCCGCTGGGCCCGCGCAGGTACGTGTCACACATCCTGGCTGGGGACACAAACGGGGACACTCAGCACCGGGGAGGGCCTTTCCGGGGGGAGGGAGGAGGGATGAGCTTGGGATGGAAGTGGGAGGAGGTAAAAATGGCTAGGTTGGTGTTTTCGCGGCCGGGTGGTAAAAATGGAGGGATTCTCTGTGAAGAGTGGGGCCATGAAACCCTGATCTCAACAATCCCTGATCCCAACAAACCCTGAACCCATCAACTCTGATCCCATCAACCCTGATCCCAACAAATCCTGATCCCATCAAAGCCTGATCCCAACAATCCCTGATGCCAACAAACCCTGATCCCATCAAACTCGGATTCCAACAATCCCTGATGCAAACAAACCCTGATCCCATCAAACTCTGATCCAAACAACTGCTGATGCCAACAATCCCTGATCCCATCAATCCCTGATCCCAACAAACCCTAATCTCATCAAACCCTGATCTCAATAATCCCTGATCCCAACAATCCCTGATCTCAACAAACCCTGAACCCGTAAACTCTGATCCCATCAACCCTGATCCCAACAAATCCTGATCTCAACAAAACCTGATCCCAATCAAACCCTGATCCCAACAAAGCCTGATCCCATCAAAGCCTGATCCCAACAAACCCTGATCCCATCAACCCCCAATCCCATCAACCCCGATCCAAACAATCCCTGATCCCAAGAATCCCTGATCCCAGTAATCCCCAATCCCATCTCCCCTCAGACCAACACCCAGCCCACTCTCTATGCTCACACTGATTTATTCCCTTGTTTTCCTCCTTTTTTTCCTCACAAAAATCCTTCCCCATCCAGGCCAGGAATGACACAACTCCCTCCTGATGTCCCCAAAAAAACACATTCCCTTTCTTCCTGCAGATCAAACCCCCAAAACACTGCACAGCCAGGATTTATTAGGTCTTTATTAAGTATTTATCAGCCGGTTTCCTTCTGTGGGCTCAGAACTAAGGTGGAAACTCAGCTCTGCATATTCAAAACATCTCAGGTAAAGGAAAAGCTGGAAAAAATGCTTAAGCAGGGAAAATTTTGCCTGTGGAATGCCTTTGATGTAATATTTAGCTGAAATATTCCACCAAAAAAAAAAGTGGGGGAAAACATCGTGGTTCTGGAAATATTCTCTGCTGTGATGGAGCCTCAAAATTAATTTATTTTTGAAGTTTAGTTATTTATTTAAATGTATAATTTAATTTTGGAGAGGTATTTGCATTTGTGGAGTCTGAAAAGGTTTTTTTTCTCTGTAAAATGTAGAAAATAATCTCCTGGCCAAGCTGTGGGAACATTGGGAATGGTTGGGAAGCAGTTTAGGAAGGAGCTGAGGTCACTTATCCAGGATGCTGAACCACTCCTGCCTCATCCTGGAGCTCCCACAGTGTACAAGAAGGATAAATCCCATTATTCCCATTTTTCAGGTGGGATTAAGTGACTCTCCCAGAATCCAGAGGGAATCTGCTGAAGATGGGGAAGCTGCAGAACTTTCCCCCAAAGTTTGCTCATTGGGGATTAAGAAATTATTGAAGCCCAAGGGGTTAAAATCTGGGACTGGCTCTGGAATTTGAGAGAAAGCCAATTAAAAAAAAATGGTACAAACTGGGAGGAAAAAGTGGCAGAAAGCTGAAATAAAAATCCAACTTTTTAAATAGGAAAAAAACCCCCAAAACATGAAAGTCAGCAGCTAAAAATTTAAGATGATTCACAGAAACAGAATAATGCTGGCAAATCCTTTCTTATCTCTTGCAGGAGGACACCATAAATTTCCTTTACAGTGTCACATATTTATGCCAAATATCCTCTTACACTGATTCAATTTATTCCAGGCTTGTTTCAAGAATTACACGGGATTCCAAAGCCCTGAAAAAAATCTGCAGATGAAATTAAAAAAAAAAAAGAACTGGGGAAAAAAACCACCCTATTTATGATTTTAAGAGCTTTAAAGGGATTCAATTAAAAATATTACAAGTTGTTCTTTATTAGCATTACAAATATCACAATGTGACATTTCAGAGAGGGAATGAAAACAAAATGGCCAAGGGCAAAACGGAAAAAAAAACTCCATTCCCTGATGGCTCATGGCACAGGATGAGGCTCCTGGGGAAGCACAGCTCCAAAATTCCACATTTCCAGTTAAAAATCTCCCTCCATCTCTGCTTTTCCAGGTTTTATTCCAGTCTTTCCTCTAAGGAGGAGAGGGGAGAAAACACCTGGAACAGGGAGAGGGATGATCCTGCTCAGGTTTGACATCCCTGAACAAAAGGAATGTTCAGGGAAGGGAAGGGAAGGGATTTAGGGACAGTTGGGAGGGGTCTGAGAGGGGAGAAGAGGGTCCAGAAACAGGGGCTGAGGGGCTGAAAAAAGCTTTAAAGTGAGGGTGGCGAGGCCTTGGGGAAGATTTCCCAGAGAAATCGTGGATGCCCCATCCCTGGAAGTGTCCAAGGTCAACCTGGGATGGGGGAAGGTGTCCCTGCCCATGGAACAACATTTTCTGTAAGGTTCCTCCCAACCCAAACCCCTCTGGGACTCTCTGACCTGGCCAAGGGATGGCCTGAGGGCAGGATGGGTGAGAAATGGACATGAAGGAGCTGGGAATTCCCACAAATCCCAAAATCCAGCCAAGCTCAGCCCCCTCAGGCTGCCCCTGGATCACTGGGAGTGTCCAAGGCCCACTTGGAGCAATCTCGGAGAGTGGAAGGAGCAGGATGGTCCAACCCAAACCATTCTGGGATTATTTGACCTGAGGGCAGGATGGGTGATGGAAAAGGGACATGAAGGAGCTGAGAATTCCTAAAAATCCCAAAATCCAGCCAGGCTGAGCCCCCTCAGACTGTCTCTGGACCCCTGGTAGTGTCTAAGACAGTGGAAGGAGCAGGATGGTCCTCAAGGTCCCTCCAACCCAAACCATTCTGGGATTCTCTGACTGACCCAAGAGCAGGATGGGAGTTGGAAAAGGAACATGAAGGAGATGGGAATTCCTAAAACTCCCAAAATCCAGCCAGGCTGAGCCCCCTCAGACTGCCACTGAATCCCTGGGAGTGTCCAAGGCCAGCTTGGAGGAACAGTGGAAGGAACAGGATGGTCCTCAAGGTCCCTCCAACCCAAACCATTCTGGGATTTGATCTGAGGGAAGGATGAGTGATGGAAAAGGGACATGAAGGAGCTGGGAATTTCCACAAATCCCCAAATCGAGCCAGGCTGAGCCCCCTCACACTGCCACTAAATCCCTGGTAGTGTCTAAGACAGTGGAAGGAGCAGGATGGTCCTCAAGGTCCCTCCAACCCCAACCATTCTGGAACTCTCTGACTGGCCCAAGGGCAGGATGGGTGATGGAGAAGGAATATGAAGGAGCTGGGAAATCCCACAAATCCCCAAATCCAGCCAGGCTGAGCCCCTCACCTCTGCAGACGGGCCGGTGGTCGCTCCAGGCCACGATGATGTCGCTGACTCTCTTGCAGGTGATGCTCTTGGAGCCCTGCAGGTCGTAGCCCTCGTTGCAGGAGAACTGGATGCTGGAGCCCAGCCTGGAGAGGGGACACAGGGGACATCAGCCTGCTCCTGCCTCGTGCATCCAGGATTTGGGGCCAGAGCCATCTCCTGGCCCCACGAGCAGCAGGAAGGGAGGAGGGAGCAGCTCTGCCTCCCCTCTGCCATGTTTGTCCCAGGTGCTGATGTCCAAATCTCAGTTTTAGTGACATTTCAGGGGGATTTTCATCCACAGCCCTGGGAGAGGACACGCTCAGTGTTCTCATAAAGTGAAATAAAAATCTTTATCAACTGCTGAGAGTTCTGCTCTTTGATCTGTGGTTTGGATTCTGAGCTTTGCTGTTCCAGCTGCTTTGTTCACTGGGTAACACAATCCAGTCTGCAGCAGCTGGGAATTCATCCCATGGAATTTAGGGGCTGTTGGGATTCCCTTTCCTCTGCCCTCCCTCCTTTGCTGGATTTGAGGAGAATTTAACAGACTGGGATTTGATTGAGAGACATTTTCCATGAGCAAAACATCCCTGAGCAGCAAAATCAGATGAAATATTGATTCCCCACAGCCACCAGCAGCTGGGGCATCCCTGCAAAGGAAAACTGGGAACTGGAAAGGAACAACAGCTCTGGTTGAAACTTTCTAAATCCCAATTAGCTGGCACCACACAGACTCAGTGACAAGGAACCTCAGTCACCTCAAATTCTCTAAGGGCAGGGCCATGCTGGGGCTTGAGCTAATTTGAAAAGTGATTTTGTTTTTTGGCTGTTTCAATTTTCCAGGGGAGGGATGACAGCACAGAGGGATTCTACAGCCTGGATTGGGAAAGGATAAAAATACTCCAAGAGATCTTTAGAGAGCCTCACGTGGAACAGCACACACAGGCAGGGTTAACACACGTGTTCCCCAAAACTGGGCAGGATTTTGGGAGGGGGACAGAGCAAACAGAGCCCCCCACACCAGGAGCACGACCAGGGACACCCAGGAGCTCATGCACAGAACACACAGAAAATGTTCTTACCTAAAATCGTTGCCTATCCTTTTGCCTCTCTCGGGAATCCCAGGGTCTGGACACAAATTATGTCCCTGGGACACACCAACCTGAGTTACTACAAAGCAAAAAACAGCACATACAGAGACAGAATAGCAAAAGGAACATTCTTTCAGCAGCTGTCTTGGTGGATGTGGCGAGAAAAATGGCAACTGGGAGCTCAGAAACCTCAATGTTTTATTCCAGAAAAACAACAGCTTTGGAAACAAATATCCTGCTCAGTTTACACACCCGAGTTTTCTAGGAAATGCCAGCTAGGGACACAGTTTTCCCTCCGTTCCACTACAGAAATACCTCTAGAAGAAGTTACATTTTTGGTATTTTTTTCCATTCTGCTAAATGATACCAACCACAGAGCCCGTTCGCTGTGATTAAAACTCCACCTGCCACCCTCCAAGGTGATCTCACAGCCCTCCAAGCCCAGCCCAGTGTGCCAGGGAAAGAAAACAACTCCATGAAAAGGCAGGTGTGTGATCCCAGGGAGGAAAACCAAGCACAGAACGAGAGGGAGAAAGGAGAGGGGAATGCAAGTCGAGGGTTTGAAAGCCAAGTCATTTAGTTGGAACATGGAAAAAATTATGGAGCAACCTGGATGCCAGCAAACATGAAATCCATGGAGTGGTGGCCAGCACTGAAGAAAGCTCCCAGCTCCATCCTCCCCATTTCTAGCCCTCTCCAACCTGCCCGAGGTACAAAAGAGGGTTCAGGGTGGGGGAACCTGGGGGGTTCCTCAGCCCTGGCACAATCCTGATTTCCAGGCTAAATTCCAGTACAGTAACAAGGGACAAGAGGGGGATTTTGCCACAGGAATTGGAGGGGATTTGGTTTTCTTTGCACCCAAACCAACAGCACATTTCTCAGCCATGACGCTGAATCACTGGAACAACCCCGTTTCCATTCCACCTCTGCCCAGCACTGCATTACAGGGAAGAAAATCCCAATTTTATTCCTAACACAGTGTCCCAAAGGCCACTGCCAGGGGGAGGGTGACACTGAGGTGACACCAGCCTGTTTCTCATGGCAGACAGAGGGCTCAGCAGCTGCAGCCCTGCAGGGGCAGGGGGGAAGGGGAGAATCCAGGGGGAGAATCCACCCACACTGGACACACACAAAGCCAAGACCATCCAATATTTGGGAATTTACCACTGGGGAATCCCTGGTGAATCCCCAGCTACAGCTCTTCCTACAAGGAGGATGCTTCCCAACTTTTGCTGATCCCAAAAATACTCCAGCTTCTCCTCAGCACTAACACCTCCTCTGATGCCCTTTCAGTTCTTTTTAGGAATTTCCTTTTTAAGGCCCTTTTTTCCTCCCTTCCCTCTCTGCTGGAGCAGGAATTGTCCCCACACATGGCTCTGCTTTCCCTCATGATGCTCTCCTGTGTGTGTGGGAGGGCACAGAGGTGACAGAGACATGGGTTCATGGAAAACAGCCTCCTGTGGGATTGTTTTCTCATTTTCCACATCCATAACCCCTGGTTAAGCCCAGTCAGCAGCACCAAAGCAGCATCCAGCGTCCCTCCATTTTCTGTAGCTCCAAACTTTGCTTTGCCACTTTTCACAGGCCCAGAGGATTCCAAACCACCCCAGAGCGTGAAGGAAGAGAGCCCATGGATTCAACTCCCAGCTTCTGACAGGAAAGGTTTGGCTGAACAAAGTCCCCAGGTGCCACCATCCTCCTTGGGCTCCTTCCCTGCACCCAAAGGTGATGCCTGTGCACAGGCAGCTCCAAACAAAGGAAAATTCACCTCAGGATGAGAGGCCCAAGCAGGGTTTTATGTCCCAAAGCCATGTGGGAGTGAAGGAAAGTGCTCAAATTCCTGATTTTACTCTGTAAACCACCCCCCTGACCAGACACACCTGTAACAACCAGTTTCCAGGGCTGCACCTCAACACTTGGGAACTCTTCCTCAGAGGAAAATCCCATTCCCACAGCAAATTCCTCCTCCCATGGTCAAAACCCCCCCAGACCACCCTTTCTGTGCCCCTAGAGTGGGTCACTGCTGCCACACCCAGTGATTATTTCCCATATCAGATAAAAATGAAGCCTGGAATTCCAAACTTTGGGAAGAAATGATCCCAGATCCCCAGGAAAACAAAGGCCCAGAGGAGAGTTTGTCACCCCAGTGCTGATGTCTAAGCCCAGCTCATGTCTCATTAGCTGGAGATTCATTAACACCTAAAAACATGTGTAGATAAAGCAGAGAACAGGGAAGATAAAACTGAGCAAGGGGGAGAGGGAAGATAGCTCCATATCCTGGGAGTTGGGGAATTTCTCTTTTAAGGAGAGTGAAAGAAAAGGAGGAGATGGATTAGATGCTCATTTACAGAAACTTTTTTTCTCTAGTTTCTGTTTTGAACACACACACACACACACACACACACACACACACACACACACACAGAACAGCCCAAAGGTTATAAACTGGCTTTGTCATGCTGAAAATTTGCTGTGTTCACCTTCCCAAAGTTCCACCTGGGCTGATTTCATTTCCAAGTGAACCCTTCAAGGTTACTGGAAAAACAACAGATCCCAAAAATTGTGATGAACTGCTCAATTTCTGTATTAGAAGCTCAGGAATTCTCTCCCCCAACCATGGGATTGATTTTCCATCCCATCATCCTCCTGATTTTTTCAATTTCTTTCTCCTCGTGAATTCAGTGACAGCCAGTTCTGATTGTTCCGTTTGCAACTGGAATTCACTGCTAAAATCCTCTTTAGTTTTATCTCTCTTAATAAGAAAACTTCACTGACAGATTCCCAAAGGATAATTTCTCACTGAATTTCAGAACTACAAAATCAAGCAGCACCTAAAAAAAACCTTTGACAAAGCCCCAGCATTTCTCAGCATGAGCAATCCCGTGAAAGGAGGTGATGCTTTCTCCTGGCAGGAGGGGTGCAGCAGGAATTAGATGGTTTAAAGGGTTAATCTGTGTGGTCACACCAGGGTCATTCCATGCAAACTTCTGGGAATGATCCCAAAAATCAGGCCTGAGAGCTTGGCGCTGATTTAGGGGTGCGGGGCTCACC
This sequence comes from Onychostruthus taczanowskii, assembly GCF_017590055.1. NCBI lineage: Eukaryota > Metazoa > Chordata > Aves > Passeriformes > Passeridae > Onychostruthus > Onychostruthus taczanowskii. The sequence continues at coordinate 2,077,922 of NW_024503235.1, forward strand.
CCAACGAGGTCCTGCTGCATTTCCAACCCCCAAAGACCCTTCAGCACCCAAAAACCACGGATTCAATGATTCCAGAACCTCAGTGACACCAACCCAGACGGTGAACACTCATTTTAGCAACACCAAGAGCGAAAAGGGCACTGGGAAAATCCAATCCCAGCTGGGAATGTTCCACCAGGAGAGCTCCAAACCCCGATTTCCCACCTTGTGCTGTCCCAGAACAGCTCAGGAAGTGAAGCTTCACAAGCATTCCCAGAAATGCAGAATTCCCAGAACATTTCCAGGCAAGCACAGCTTGTCCCCAAGCCCCAGGTGTCCCACAGATACCTCCCCAAAATCCAGGAACTCCCACACACTCGAGACCTAAAAACTGCTCAAGCCACCCCAAAAATGACTTTGCAAAGCAGATTTTGACCGAGCTGGACACGCACAGAATTCCAGTTCTTCACCCAAGCCCTTCCAGGCACCCCCACAGGGCCTCTGCAGCTGGACCTCACCCAAACGCCACAAAAACCACTTGGATGCTGGTTTTTTAAATTCAAACCACCACAATTTTCCCACTGTGGGACCTGGAATATCCACATTTACATTCTGCATTCAGCACCAGAAACAGCCTCCAAAATACGGCCTAAAAATTTCAAACTATTTCTTCAACCTGCTTTATTTGCCTCTCGGTATTATTTTCCCTCCAAAAGTGATTAAAGCAAGATTTCCATATAATTTGACTGATGGTGAGCAGTACAAGGCACTTAATTAAGATTTCAAACAAACACATTGCACTACAACTGAGCCCCAGCAGCACCTTCCCCCAGAATTCTGTATTTTTATGGATTTTTTTCCCCCTGCAAGAACACAAGCAGCTGTTACATCACTACATTTTGCCTCCATTCAGCCACACAAAACACACAAGGTTTAATCTGACCAGGCAATCCCAAATCCAAAACCTCTGCAAAAACCTGCAGGATTTAAGAGTGGATTCTTCCAGGGAGGATTTTAGGCCAGGTTTTACCAAAGAGCACTTGGAAAGAAAACATTGCTGGTAGGAATAATTAAAAATAAAGCAGGGACTTCAAGGTTAGACTTGGTCTTTTCCAGCCTTAATGATTTTAGGATTCTGTGGCACACCTTTAAGTGTTACCAAGAGACACAAAAAATTCCTGAATTTCTGGTTTTTGAGTCAGAGCAACTGGAAATTGCTCTGGAATAGGAAATTTCTTTAGCCAGCCTGTCCCACCTGTGGAATTATCTGTGATGCAAACTCAGCTCATGGAAGTTTGGGAGCACAGAGGGGCTCAGCCAACCCTGCAAATCCAGCAGGGAACAGAGCAGATAAGGCTTTGCAAAAAAACCAAAATAAATAAAAACCTGATTTTCCTGGCGCCATCTCCTTGGGAATCAGCACTTCTGCAGCTGGAAATTCCCTGTGGGAGCAGAAGGCTCCAAAATGGGGATAATCAGGGCTGAAAATCCAGACCTGATGGAGAGCAGGGGCACGGGGAAGGAGCTGGAGGGTGACAAGGACCATGGAATGGGGCCACCACCCCCATCCCCATTTTTCCAGCTCAACAACTTCCAGCCTGAGCTGTCCTCCATCAGCAGGATGAGATTTGAGCTCCCAAGATGCTGCACTGGCAGCTCCGAGCCCCTTGGGATGGGATAAACCAGGCAGGGGGGGATGAATTCCTGTTTTTTCTCCTCAGAAGTGCAGGATCTGCAGGAAAGGGAAGCGCAGGTGCTGTGTCCTCCTCACCTCAGGGCATTAAAAAAAGGGTAAAACTGCTCCAAAGGCCATTCCCAGGAAGGAGAAATGGGAATTCTGTGTATTGTTAACACCATAATACTTCATTAAATCAATGATTTCACTCCTTTCCCCACGTTCCCCAAAATCCAGGGCAAAACACCCCCCACTCCAAACACACCCCTCTGTCTCCACACCCAGCCAGGGGGGTTCCCAGCTGGATTTTCGACTCAGTTAAATGCACTGGGATGTTTATTCCAATAAATTCTTCCTGGCAAGGAATGCATCACCCAGCCAGCAGCAGCCTGGACTCCATTTTAAAGGATAATTTCCTTTAAAATTGAATTATGTTCCCCTGGACACGCCCCCAGTGTTTTCTGCTCTGGAGATTTTGGGTTGTTTTTTACCTTTTTTTGGGCTTTGCTCCCAAAAAAACAGCCTCTAAAAATTCTCCTGGGAGCTGGGAGGGAGACTCTCCTTCCAGACAGACACTAAGCCACGATTCAGATCCAGTCCATGCATTTTTCTGCATTTTGTATGCAAAATCCACCCGGCTGAGATGTGCAAACTGCTCCTCTCTGATGGGGTAATGGGCTGTGCAACAAAATGAGCAATTCCAGCTTCTCCCCTAAAATCCATTTGGAAAAATGCTCCATCCTGCTCCCATTTGAATCCATATAAAATATTAACTCCCAGTCAGATCCCTCCTGTTTCATTTTATTAAGAGCTCAAGATTCAGGGACAAAACTCACAAGTTTTGCTCCTGATTTGGGAAGAACCCGATGGAAAAGCTGAAAGATTTCCCTCCTGCCCGAGGGAGGCACAGCAGATGTTCTGCCCCTGACACACCAAGCACTACACACAACCTGAAAAATCAGCATTACAAACCCAGAATTATGATTTTTCTGCAGGGAAAAGGAAATAAAACTCAAACAGAAAAAGGAAGACGCTGTGACTACCTCTGTAAATTTTCTAATATTTTGTTTTTAATGCTGTTCCTTATCCCTGCTCCTTATTTACAGCGATAACACCGATCCCAATCCCAAAAGTCTTTGTTTTCCCCACTAAAAGAAGCCCAAAGCCACGACCCTGGAGCACAGAACCAACCAAATGCAGAGATCCAACCCCCTGCACCCTTCCAGGAGTTAGTAAATGCTTGTGACCAGAGCACTGGGAGGAGGGAGTGATGCAGAAATGCAGAGGGAAGAGGGAAAAGCACCCAAACTTTTCAGAGTGGCGAAGTTTTAGAGATTATTGGAAAGTCCAATGAAATGTTCCAGGAGATTGTTATCAAAAAGACAGTGAGGAAGAGCCAGAAAACTTACACACAGATGTCTTCTGGTTGTTGTCCTTGCTGGGCATGAGCTTCACCCCTCTGGACTTCAGCTCCATCTGCTTCTTGACTGCAAGGAAAGATGAGGAAAAGGTTTAGCTGAGCTTCATGGATTTTCAAGTTTTTATTTTAAAAAGAAAAATGGGAATCACCCACATCCTGCATCCTTCCTTTTGGGATCAGCCAGCTTATCCTGACTGCTCAAAACCAGCAGGGGTTTGTTTTTCCATGTTAGGGCTTTGGAGAGGGATTTATTTTCCATGTCAGGGCTTTGGAGAGCTTTAATTTCAAAATAAAAATGGGGTCCAACCCCTCCCATCCCTCTGTAATCCACTAAAAATGGGAGACAGGCAAAAGGGAAGCTCTGAGGAACTTCAGGGATGCTGAGAGGAAAATGCTGAGCTGGTTCCCCCCAGTTTTTCTGCTGCAGGAATTTATCCCATGAACCCATTATACAGCAGAGCCATTCCAGGGGAGCACTCATAACCTAAAAACTGCAGAGCTGGTGTGAATAAACAGCCAGAAAAGGCAGGAAAAATAGCAGGGAAAAGAAAATTAAACCCCATTATTGGCAAAGGGAAGCATCAGCTTGGACCCCCACAACTGGGGGACTCCTCCCAAAGTGTGACCATTCCCTCCCTGCTCCAAACCTCCACCAGAAGAGGAGAAAAACCAGGAAAGGGAACAAGAATTCATCCATCTCCAAGAGCCCCATCCTTTCCCAACAGGCAGCTCCCCACATCAGGGAGCAGCAATTTGTTTTCCTACTCTGGACTTGGCTGCTGCTGCCTCCACCCCGAGGGTTTGACACAAACCCCACCTGGCAGAACCATCTGGGAACAGCACAAACACCTGGATTTGGGATCATTCCAGTTTCCAGAGGCAGGAATTGGGATAAAAGAGTCTCTACTGTGAGGAGTTGGGATAAAAGAGCAGAAATTGGGATAACCCAAAAGGAACTGGGATAATTCCAACAGGAATTGGGGTAACCCAGCCCTCACTGCAGGAACTGGGAAAACCCAACAGGAATTGGGATAATTCCAACAGGACTTGGGATAACCCAACAGGAATTGGGATAATTCCAACAGGAATTGAGATAACCCAACAGGAATTGGGATAATTCCAACAGGACTTGGGATAACCCAACAGGAATTGGGATAATTCCAACAGGAATTGAGATCAAAAGCCTCCACTGCAGGATTTGTGATAACCCAGCCCTCACTGCAGGAATTGGGATAAAAGAGTCCCCACTGCAGGAACTGGGGTAACCCAACAGGAACTGGGATAATTCCAACAGGAATTGGGATAACCCAACAGAAATTGGGATAATTCCAACAGGAATTGGGATAACCCAACAGGAATTGGGATAATTCCAACAGGAATTGAGATAACCCAGCCCTCAATAGCAGGAACTGGGATAACCCAGCCCTCACTGTGAGAAATTGGGATAAAAGAGCCTCCACTGGCAAAAAATTGGAATAAAAGAGCTTTCACTGTGAGGAATTGGGATAACTAAGCCCCCACTGCAGGAATTGGGATAACCCAGTGTCCAAACCACTTTCTGGGAGCCTTTTCCTGATGAGCCAGCCCTTATCCTTGGAGAAACCCACTTCAAACCCTTCTCCTCGTGTTCTTCATCTTGTCAGGCTTTCATCCCTAAATTAGCACATTCCTAAGACAAAGCTGTCAAGAAGAATTACCCATGTAACTAAAGAGGGGGTTTTTAATCGTGCTGGGCTTTTTTGGGCTTAAAAAGAACCTGTTTGGAACAGCTGCTGCAGGAGGCTCAGACAGGGAGATGCTTCTTGAAGCTCACCTGAGGTGCTGCTTTGAGGGAGATGCTGGGTGCAGCTTTTCACTCATCATTTCCTCACAGCTTTTGGCTTTCTCTTTAAATAAAGCAGCAAGAACTTCAAAAATTTTAGCTGGAAAATATTCATGAGGAAAAGCTGCTGCTGTTCCTGTCTTCCTCAGCAGCTTCAATCTGTTCAGGGCAGCTGCCTTTTTTTATTAATTTAAGAAGGGAAAACTAATTAACAGCAGGCTGCTGTCAAAGCAAATTGAACTCTTTGTTTCTTTTTACTCCAAATTCACCTGCAAGTGCAGCAGGAGGAAAAAAAAGCAGCAGGTTTTGGGATGCCCCAAAGGTCCACGTGGATGGGAATCACGGGGTATTTCCAGCTTGATCTCAAGGTTTTTAATAAATGTGGTATCAATGGATCAAAAGAAGGACTTGGGGCTACTAGAACTCACATTTTTGGGGTAAAAATCTATTTCTGCTTCAAATAAAATAGTGACAGACATTCCTGTGGTGATTCTCCAGCTTTTTCCAAGCAAACACAGGGATAACTCCCCAGTCCCAGCCCAACATTCCCTCCCAGGCAACAAAACCCAGGCAAATCCAAGTTTCCAAGGCTGAATTTGGATTTTGATCTGAATTTTCCAAGGATGTGTGTTGGGATTCTGCAGTCTCTAAGTCTCTGCTCTGTGGTTTTGCTTTGGGGCACGAGCAGTGATGGAGCAGCTCTACAAAATAATCCCCATTTTGGTATTCTCCACAGCTTCCCACTGCACATCCCATTATCCAGCCCCCAGGGAATGTTCCCACTCTGCACACAAACAAAAAGCTCAGCTCAGATGATCTGTGCACCACAAAGGGAATTTAGAGGCCAAGCAAAGCTTCCCAAGCATTGGTGAACCCCACCAGAGCTGATGGTGGCACCATGGATGGGATGAGACATCCTTGGAACTCTTCCATGAGGACACAGCAAGCTGCAGGGATTTCCCCAGTGCTGAACATCCCAAATCCAGGAGAAGGCAGTGGAAGGTGCCAGGGGGTGCAGCGAGAGGAATTTTAAGGTCTCTTCCAACCCAAACCATTCCAGGATTCTCTGGCACAGGGAAATTCATAATTTGGATACAGCCAGGCTTGGAAATTTTTCAGGGACACATTTCTAACTAAGGTTCTCCCAGAGCCATCCCATCCAACATCCCCCTCCAACCCCATTCCTGATGGAAAACCTGGCTCCCAAACCCCTCAGCAATGGGAACAAAGCACTCAGCACTGAGCACCAATCCCAAAATTCAGAGCCCAAGCTGCATCCCCAGGAAACATCTCCTCCCCTAATTGTACCGTGTCCCTTTCCAGGAGAATTGATAAAGATAAATTGGTGAAGATAAATTGATAAAGAGGGATCACTCTATCCTCTCCTCCTCATCCTTCATTCTGGAGCCCTAATGATGGAAGTCAGACTTTACAAATGACTCCATTTAGATCAGAACCAGGCACAGCAAAGCACCACTTGTTTTGTCCTTTTTAAAAAATTAAACAAATAAGAACAATTCTCCCACTCCCTGCCCTCAAAAATCTGGTATTTGAAAATCTACTTTGTTTGTAAATTGGAATGTGGAGCAGTACTACAAAGGACTGTGTCAGGATAATTGGATGAACAGAAACTCCTGTTTTCTGGAGGCTTTTGCTGCTCACACACATCCAACAGATCTAATGGAATACTCAGCATCCTGTCAGATTTGAGAGATGACATTACAAAGCTCTGCCAGCATGGCAGGCAGGCCGGGCTGTTCCTTTCAAAGCACTTCGTGTTGCTCTAAATGAGGATTTAAGCAGACATTTATTTATTTTAATTTGGAAAACAGCGCTTCAGCAGCAACAACAGGAAAAAAAATCTATTCCATGAAGCTCTGCTCTCCTTGTTGGGGGAACTGCTGTTAAATCCAGATCCTGGCTGGGTCTCTCCCTCCTGCTGGGATGATTCAGCAGCAGGATGCTCACAGGGGTTCTTGTTCTTGGTGAAGAGAAACCCCCATAAAGTGCGACTCTTTGGAAAAATTCCTCTTTTGGCAGCCTGAGCGATGGATCTTTGGGAATCAAAGCCTGCACAAACACTGGGATTGTCCAGAATTGCCCAGGAGACTCCACAGATCTCATGGCAGGAGCTAAAAATCCCTTTGGAACCCAAGGGTGTGATCCAGGATGAGGAGGGGGAGATCCAAGATGGGAAATGGAAGATCCAAGATGAGGAGGGGGAGATCCAGGATGAGGAGGGGAAAGATCCAAGATTAAAAGGAGAAGATCCAAGATGAGGAATGGAAGATCAGGATGAAGAGTGGAAGATCCAAGGTGAGGAAGGGAAGATGCAAGATGAAAAGGGGAAGATTGAAAATGAGGGGAAGATCAAAAATGAGAAGTGGAAGATCCAAGATGAGGAGTGGAAGATCCAGGATGAGCAGTGGGAGATCCAGGATAAAAAGTAGAAGATTCAGGATGAGAAATGGAAGATCCAAGATGAGGAGTGGGAGATCCAGGATGAGGAGTGGGAGATCCAGGATGAGGAGTGAGAGATGAGGATGAAGAGGAGCAGATCTGTCCAAACTGAAGCCAAACTGATCTATCCATGGGTAGAGCTACTGATCTTCCCATGGACAGATCTGTAGATCAAAGCCATGGATGGGGTTGGGACCACCCTGGGATATTGGGAGGTCGCTGGCCCTGGAAAGGGTGGAAGCGGATGGGATTTAAACCCATTCCAAACCATTCCAAGATTCCATGACACCCTCACAAAGCCATTTAAGTGTCTCTGGTGACCAGCAGAGAGCTGCCCAGCCCCTCCCTGAAGGAGCAGCTCTGTCCTGTGCAGGGCTGGAGCTCATCCCATTTATCTTCCTGCCCGAGGGAAGGGAAGCGGCCGGGGCGGGGAGATCGATAAAAGCTGCAATTATGTGTTGGTAACAATCAGCTCCAGAGCAATTAGGGAGCCAAGTTCTGCCATAAAACATGTGCAGAGAGGTGCAGCAGCAGCCAGGGCAGCATTCCCATCTCTCCAATTCCAGCCCTGCATTTGCAGCCCCTCTGATGGGGTGGACACTTGAGGTGCTGCCACCTCACCTGATTAAAATCTTTTGTATTATTTTCTTCCACCTTTTTGAGGAGACAGGATGGGGAGGAAATTAAAAAAAAAAACAATCCTGTGCACAGATTTCTCCCAGTCCCTTTGATTTCCTTACATGGGGAATGGGAAAAAAGCATTTGCAAAAATCAAGATTCACCTTAATGAAAGGGAAAAGGGAAAGGGGAAATATTTAACTCTCCCTAGAAGGGAACAAAACGAATTTGCTGTATTCAACAACAACAACAACAAAAAAAAAAACCCTCTCCACAGCCTGATTGCATCTAACCTTGCTTTTACATTCCTAAAGTGATTTCCAAATGAGGGCACGGATTAGGGAGAGCAGAGAGGGAGCAGACAGAGAAGGTGTTCTGCAAAACTCGGGATCAATTTAAACAAGCTGGAAGGGAAATTGTTTTCTTATAGATTATCAGCAAAGCCAGACCCTGTCCCAGAGGACACAGGGGGTTCATAAATGATGTACAGACACGTCTTTGGAAAAGAGACAGCAAATTAGAGCCACCCTAAAGCCTCCCTTGCTTCTCCTGGCCGATCCTGATTCGGCTCTCCTGATGAAAAATTCATTTCGGCTGCTGCGCTTCCCGTGGAATGACATGGCCTGTTTTGTAGGGATTTATCTCCAGTGAAATATTTATGTCCAGGCCAGGTTGTGGAAAGGGTTACAGGGAGGTTTTTAAAGTATCAGCATCTCCTGTCCTACAGATCCCACTGCCTGCAGACACCTTCCCTTCCTTCCCTGGGAATCTTCACTGCTTGGCTGTTTGTTTTGCTGGATTTTTAAGCATTGAAAGGCAGAAAGAAGCTGCTAAACACCACAAAAACCGGCAGGAAAAAAGAGGGCAGGTCCTTCTGTCAGCTGGGCCTAGGTCCTGCCTGGATTCCAGCTCAGAATGGGGAGTTCAGTTCATTTTCCAACACTCAATCCCCAGTTCATTCCCTCTGCCAACGCCGCGCACGAGACGAGAACCCCCTGACATTCATCTGATCAAGGGGAATGAGAACATTCATCCTGACTTTGCTGTGGAGGGAAAAGGCTGACTCAGACAGGGAAAAGACATCCAAAGGGAAACTGCTTTTTCCAGGTGTTGGTGCTGCACAGCAACAACAAAAGGTTTGGGGTTTTTTTTTTCCTTGCAGTTTAAAGTCATTTATACGTTCAAGGAAAGCAGGAAAGTTAAATAATGATGCGGTTCGTGTGTTGAGGCCATGACAGCCCTGTTAACAACAACCTGGGAACATCCAAACGAGGCAGCTCTGTGGATTTATCCAAGGAAAATTATCTCCCTTTCCCTTGACTCCTCTCCAGAGCTTTTTCCCAGCAAACCTGCAGAGCTCCCCAGAGCCCAGCCTTGGGAGAGGACCCAAAACCATTCCTGCTCCTTCTCTGCTCTCCTGGATCCTGCCTCCAGAGTCAGCTGCACCACAACTCCTTCAAAAACATCCCAGGGAGTGGTGGGAACGCTTCCAAGGAATCCACTCAATCCATTCTGGTCCCACTCTGGTCCCACCTTCACTGCCAAAGGATCTCCTGTCCCTCAACAGCACCTGAACATCCCCATCCTGAAATCTTTATCCCAATCCTGAATTCTGCCCTGTGAGGGTGGGAAGGGGCTGAGACGGATTTTCCAGAGCTCCTGAATCCCTGGGAGTGTTCAAGGCCAGGCTGGAGAGGACTTGGAGCACCCTGGGACAGTGGAAATGTCACTGGATGGGTTCTGAAGTTCCTCCCAACCCAAACCAGGCTGGGTTTTTCTACGAAACCCGCACTTTGGAGGATTCCAGCTGGAAAATAACAGCAGCAGAACCATGCAGGGAGGCAGCTGGGGATTCCTGGCAAAGCAGGGGTGGGTGAGGCCAGGCAAGGGCATTTCTTTATTGCTCCTTACCTTGGTACTGGGCACTGAAGCCCTTCTGCCTGTGGTTGCCATCAGAGGTGAAGTGCAGCCGCAGCCAATTTTTACTGCTGATCACAGGGGCAGGCAAATTCATCCCAGTGAACCTGCAAGAGAGCAAAGCAGCACAGCCACGTCAGGAGCTGGGAGTGACACCCAAACCCACCTACAGCCACATCAGGACCAGGAGTGACACCCCAAACCCATCTACAGCCACGTCAGGACCAGGAGTGACACCCCAAACCCACCTACAGCCACGTCAGGAGCTGGAGTGACATCCCAAACCCATCTCTGCAGGCCATCCTGCTCCCCCAGGAGTTTGGGAACTCCTCCATGGGTACCACACAACAAAGGAGAGCATCCTCCCCACGCCAGGGCTGCTTCCAGCCCCACATTCCTGCAGGGATTCCCATCTGAGAGATCCATGTTTGTAATTACAGAGGTTCCCCATCCTTTTTCCTAAGGCACAGAACATTCCCAGGCTCATCTCTTCACATTTGGTTAACCCCACTACAAAAACCTGTTTATTTTAACTCAGGAAGAGAAAGTTTGGCAAGAACCTCTTTATTTTTTATTTATGACCAATCCCGACCTGAGGAAGATTCCAGCCAGCAACAGAGGTGGGCAGCTCCAGAGCCCAGCAGCAGTCCTTCATATCTGCTCATCATTTTATTTCCTTTTAAAATATGATGTTGTTTACTTCATTTAACTCCAGCTCACAATTCCTGGCTGAGTTTTGTCCCAAACCAAGTTCTAGACTGGAACACTTCAGACTCAGGCTGAGATCCACAATGGTGACATTCACCACTGGGGACATGAATGCTCTCTCTGTTCCTGCTAATGAAAGTTAATTATTTTAATTCCCAATTATCACTTACTTTAAAATTACTGCAATTTCAGCACCCATTATTGGCATTCCAACACCTTTTATTGCCATTCCAACACCCAGTTTTGCCATTCCAACATTCTTTTTTGACATTCCAATGTTCTTTTTTGACATTCCAACGCACCCTGCTTTTTTTAATGAAGGCAAAAGGATCCTGGGAATCTGTTCCATCTGAAGGGTAATTCAGATTTGATTATTAAACATTTTTTAGCAGCAGCTCTAACAGCCCATGGAGCATCTGAAGAGTCCTTCAGTCACCCAGCCCATCCAGAGGTGACCTCAGCTCCTCCAAGTGGGAGCCAGGCTGGAATTGGCAGCGTTAATTAATGGCAGAGGGGCTGCCCTGTGCTCCCAGCCCGTTAATGAGCTGGCAGGGTGATTAGTGCATAACTGAAGCATCTCTGCCACCTACAGTACAATCCAAACCCTGGATTATCCCGTGCCTGGATCCTGCAGCGCTCTGAGATGATTCAAGACTGGGATTTGAGGTTGTTCCCAATCACTTCTCCATGGATTGTCTCCACCCCTGTTCCCCAGCCCTTTCAGGAGGATGAGGTGGAGCAGAAATGGATCCTCTTTTTGCCATCCTTGGGGAACTCCAAGGCTGCTGAACCCATTGAACTGGAAACTTCCTCAAAGAACCGAGTTCAAACGAACAGATTTGGGGCTGAGATCAAACATGGGATGGCTCAAACCCATCCTGAGGAAGTTCCCCTGGCATGTTGTTATGACAACACCCTTAAACTTAATGTTCTCACCCCCCAAGGGCCATTCCATTCTTCATTCTGCAGCAGCAAACCCCTCAGAAATAATCTTTAGCTATGCAGAGCCAAATTTCCCTTTCACAGCTGTAATTCAACTGCCTGAGATAAAAACCAGACAACAATGAAGCAAAGCTGCCTGAATGAGGCTCAGCTTCTCCTGTCCTCCATCCCTGGTTGTGGTTTTGATCAGCACATCCTTGAAGGGTGGATTCACCCCAAACCTGATTTGTTTTTCCTTTGTGTGACACCGAAGCCTCCCCATTAAACAAAATTCCTTTATTCAAAACAGGGAGGGGTTAATGCCACCAAAACTCCTCTTTTTGAGAAAAAGCACTGAAGTGAGGCCTTCTCAACTCTTTTATTTCTTTCCTTGCTCTCTCACTTCCCACTGAATCCAGGCATTAAATATTTATCCCATTCCCTCCCCTGGCACAATTAGTATGGCTGTACATGGCTGGCACTGATTACTCTGCATTCACGTCCCATTATCTATTTACAATCCCAATTCCTGCTTTAATTTGTTTCCACGCAGAGAGGAAGAAAAGGAAGGGGAAAAAGAAATCAATAAAGTGTCACAAAGTGAGGCAGAAGCACTGGAGGAGCAGGAGGAGATGTTTGCACACCGATTTTGAGCACCCTGAGATTTGATTATCATCAATTTGGCCATTAGTTCTTCTTAAATGGACACAGATACGATGAGAATTCCTGGTGTGGATGCTGCAAACCCAGTGCAGGAGTCAAAGTCATGACTAAAGGCAGGAATTCCATCTGAAACCCTGTTATTTCAGGTGAAATATATGGAGATGATGGATTTAAACATGAATTTGAAGGAGCCCTGCTTTCCTGGTGCTACCCAAAACTGGGGTGCAAATAAAAGCAAAGGACATCACTGGGGCTGTTTTATCTTTTTTTCCCCTCCCACTGAACTGATTTTGTTGATTTAATTAAACCTCTCTGTTAATTTAATCTCTGTTTTGACACCCCTTTGGATCTCTGCTGATAATCCCCAACACCAGCCAGGCTGGGTCCTGGCTCCTCCTGGAGCCTCCAGGATGAATCTCCTGGAAATTTCATCTTCCTGGAGATCAGATCCACCTTTTCCTTCCCTGGCTGTGTTAAACCCAAAGTCAGACCCACTGGAGTGGCTGGGAGGAGTAGGAAGAGGAGGAGGAGGAAGGGAGATCCCAGCAGCTTTTCCATGGGTGGAGGAGCCAAGGGGAGATCCCAGCAGCTTTTCCATGGATGGAAGAGTCAAGGGGAGATCCCAGCACCTTTTTCATGGATGGAAGAGTCAAGGGGAGATCCCAGCAGCTTTTCCAGAGATGGAGGAGTCAAGGCTAGCAGTCAACACGAAATCCAAGGAGAAGAACACACCTGGATCACCCCTGGAATGCCCAGGAGACGATGGAGCAGCTGGGATAATGGAATGTGTCCCTGCCCATGGATGGGGAGGCACTGGATGGGATTTAAGACCCTTCCCAACCCAAACCATTCTAGAATTCCACAATCCACAATTGGATTTGGTGCTGTGGATCCTCAGTTTCACCAGAATTGTTGAGGACACAGAACTAAGCCCAGCCCACTGTGAGCCTCCTTTTCCCTCCCAGCTTTTATTCCACTGATATCCTGCCAATTCGGATGGAGGAGCCAAGGGGAGATCCCAGCAGCTTTTCCATGGATGGAAGAGTCAAGGCGAGCAGTCAACACGAAATCCAAGGAGAAGAACACACCTGGATCACCCCTGGAATGCCCAGGAGACGATGGAGCAGCTGGGATAATGGAATGTGTCCCTGCCCATGGATGGGGAGGCACTGGATGGGATTTAAGACCCTTCCCAACCCAAACCATTCTAGAATTCCACAATCCACAATTGGATTTGGTGCTGTGGATCCTCAGTTTCACCAGAATTGTTGAGGACACAGAACTAAGCCCAGCCCACTGTGAGCCTCCTTTTCCCTCCCAGCTTTTATTCCACTGATATCCTGCCAATTCTGACTCATTTCCCACTCACTACAACTCAGGGACACCTCTCAGCAGCTCTTCATCTCCCTGTGTATTATTATTCACTTCACCTGTATTTTTAACTTTTCATCCAAACCTCTCCTCAAATTATCAGGAGAGCTGTACCATTAATTCTGAACATCTTATTTGAGCTTGTCTGCTCTCTTAAACAAAATATACTTAAGCACCTCTAGACCTCATTTCTGGGTCGCAGGAGACTTCTCCTCACTGTGGACTTTTACAAGGAAAATGAATCATTAGATCAGTTATTGTTCCTCCTTTCCTTCTGCAGGGATGGGAGGAGCACTCCTGCACCTCATGTGGGTCTTAAAAACATCCCAGTGGGGAATTCCAGCCTTAAAACATTCCAGGGAGGAGGGGACTGGGAGGTCTGAAGGGGGCACATCCTTGCAAGGGGAATCCCTGACTGCTCCCAGAAGTTCCTCTGCCTTGTTTGTAGGGTGTTTTTTTACACAATTCCCTACAAGCAGAGGTGTTCCATGAGCCAAGCTGCTGCTCCCCGAGGTGTGTGGGTGATGTGGGGTCTGTCCCTGCACCTCCTGAGGCACTTGCAGGCTCTGGAGCAGGGTGAAGGTGAAGGAGTGCTCCTCCCATCCCTGCAGCAGCACAGGAGGAACAATAAATGACCTAATGATTCATTTTCCTTGTAAAAATCCACAGTGAGGAGAAGTCTCCTGCGACCCAGAAACGAGGTCTACAGGTGCTTAAGTATGTTTTGTTTAAGAGAGCAGACAAGCTCAAATAAGATGCTCATTAATTAATTAATGGCACAATACAAGGTCAGGCCTTGGAGCTGCCCACGGAGGTTTGGAGCTCCCATTCCTGCAGGTGTCCAGGGCAGGTCTGGATATGGCTGGGGACAAGAACTGGTGACAAGTTGGGCTGGGTGACCTTGGAGGGCTTTTCTAACCTCAATTATCCCGGAAAGGAAAACAGATTCTTCCTCCTCCTCTGCCAGCGCTGCAGCCACAGGGAGACCTTTGTGCTCCTCGCAATTAAAATAATTAAATAATTAATCCCACCCTCGCTGCTAATTACCCCAATAAAAAGAAGCCAAGCGACACAACCAAAGCACTTCCCACACACTCCCACCCTGAAACCAGAGCTTGGTTCCAGTCACACCACAGCGAGGTGACAAACACGATTAGATTTATTCCATTCAGAGCCAACCACCCCTAATGCAGCACAACAGAATGCAACTGAGGCTCTCTAATGCTGCACTGCAAATCCTCCCCCCCAAACCTGCTACAGCTTTATTAGAATTTCCTCTGAAGCCTGGATATCAGAGCTGCAGAGATTGTTTTCCCCGGGCAGGCAGGGGGAGATGTGCTGATAAGGAGCAGGGCTGTGTTTATCAGCGGATAAATAACAACCAGCCCTCCGCGCAGGGCAGCCTCACTCCCGCCTTTGTCACCCTAACAATGCACTTAAATTCCATTAAACCTGGATTTTACTACCAAACAAGCCTGGGGAGGCAGGGAGGGGGATGTTTCAGCCCACTAAAATCTGCAGAGGGAGCCCAAGAAGCTGCAAGGGAGATTTTTGGAGCTGCATCCTGGCGCTTTTCCAGCTCACCGGGCACAGAAGTTGCTCCCTTTGGGGACCGGAGCACAATCAGGTCACCTCAGCTGCGCTCCCAGACACGCAGGAGGGGCTGAGCTGATCCTGGCTGCCTCCAGGATGTCACATTAATAATGGAAGAGGCTCGCTGGAAGTGACAAACTCGGTGGAAGTGACCCTGCCTGGTGGCAGCTCTGTCGGATTAAGCCCTTTTCTGACCTGGAGATGGGGCGGCTGAGATGCATTTCAAAAACTTTTTTATTCCATTTTCATTTAAAAAGTAAGACAATACAAGTGTTACAATTCACACTATGACAATCAAAAACCAGCTATTTCCTAGTCACAATACCATTAGTATTTCTTAACCTATCAACTTTTACCACACCATACTACAAATACCTTAAAACCAATCATCTAAAATTACCCTTCATAAATCCTAATACATCTTTTATAATTCCATTTCTCCAACATATCTGGTCTTTTCTACAAGACCATCCTTTAAAACTTGTTTCTTATTCAATTTCTCTCTCAACAACAAATATCCTATTCCACAACATTTCTAAACTCAACGTTTACATACAAATACACACTGTGTGAACCTTCTATCAGGTTTTAAGAATTTTTTACAAATCCATTCCCCACATTAGCTCCTTCAGAATCACACCAGGCCTGGGTTCAGCCCTGTCGTGTTCTCTCCTCCAGCCTGTCCCTCCTGTCAGGCATTAATGTGACATTAAACAAAAGTTGTTTCCAGCCCCTCTGCTCAGTCCCCAGCACCTCAGAGAAGGAGTTTCCCCAACCAACCCACACTTCCAGAGCCAGGATTCAGCTTTTCCACCACAAGCTCATCACAAAAAGGCATCATTTAACTGCAAAATCGGTGGGAAAATATTCCAGCAGCAGGCAGGATGGACAGAGCAGGCATGTGCCCGTGGAATGAAAATCCTGGCACGCAGCACAGGAATCCCTCCCATCAGAAGTGTTACTGTCTCCAGTTTAAACCAGTAATAATTAAAGCCCCTGAGGTGGGTGCAGGGCCAGTGGGAGGCAAAGAAATCACTCAATTCCTCTCCAAGGTCATCCAAGGAAATGAGGCCTCCCTGAAGATTCCCCAAGCTAAAATATCCATGGCCTGGATGTTGTAACTCCAGAAGAAGAGAGAGGGAGATCAAATATTGGGAAAGCTCTGGGAGGGAGCTACAAAAGGCAGGAAATCCAGCGTTAAGGCAAACATTGGAAGAGATTCAAAAGGAGCAGAAGGGAGGAGGAAAAGCTGCAGATAAGGATTGTCTCACACCGGGACGTGTTTACTTTATTAATTCCTGATCCTGCTCTCCTCAGAGCAAGGTGAGAGGATTGGGCAGTGTGAAATACGCCATTCACTTGTGTTAAAATTTTAGTAGTTTAATAGTAATAAAATAGTAATAAAAATGAGGGCAGTAAGAATTTGGACAGATAAAGTTAGGACAATAAAAGATAATAAAAAGCAAAGAATTATGGACTTGGGGTGCTTTGCTCTGCTACAAAGCACACTTTGCTAACAAAGGATTAACCCTTAAAAGCAACGGCCTATTGCATATTCATAGATCTCATACATGATTCAAACATTCTTTTCAAACTGGGGTGTTTCTGCTTGTGAAAAATGTCTATTTTATGATTGGCTTTTTGCAAATATTCAAATGAATATTGTATGTGTTATGTTAGAAAGTGATGCTGGATTAATTTTCTTAAGTCGTGTGGTAAATACAGTTTTAGGTTGGAACATAATGTTAAAATAGAAACTATGCTATGTAAGATACTTTTTTAAAAGAAAGGACTTGCACCAGATAGCAGCCACCTAAATCTTTCAGAGAAAAAGAATTTATTGCCCAATTATCAGAAGAAACGAACTTCTTCCCACCTTGCTCAGCCCTGAAGATGCTGTCAGGATTCAAAGGAAGAAGCTGACACTGACCAGACAGAATCCTTTGTTTGAATGGAATTTATGCATCATGTATGAGGTGTATGAACATGCAACAGGCTATTGCTTTTAAGGGTTAATCCTCTGTTAATGTGGGTCCTTTTTCGGGCTTATTTTACCCAGAAAGAGGTACCTGGACTGTCTGTAACTCTTTGTTTTTATTGTCTCATATTGTCCTAAATCCTAATTGTCCAAATTTTTGTTACTCTAATTATATGCCTATTTTTATAACCATTTTATTACTATCAAACTTTTAAAATTTTAAAAACAAATGATTGGCGTTTTTCACAATGTTTAACTTGAGCTCCCCCCCCTCATCTTGTAAATCCATCTTCTCTGGTTTCTCGGAGTCTGGACTTTCCCAATGAGGAGGCAATAATTCTTCTCTTAGAATCCAGTTGTATCTCCATCCAGAGGATAATGAGAAGAATTTCTTGGTTATCTTTTCTATTCCTTGGGTCGGTTACAAATAGTATCTTACATCACATTGTTTCTATTTTAATATTATGTTATAACCTAAAAAGCTCTATTTACCACCACGTAAAAGAGCTTAACTCTCCAACATAACACATATAATATTCATTTTAATATTTGTGAAAAGCCAATCATATAATATACATTTTTCACAGGCAGGAATGAAACAAAAGCTGGGAATCTTCCCCAGCAGGGATCTGTGGTCACACACGGGGGTCAGCACCCAAATCCCCGTGGCACCGAGGGGACGTGGCCAAGGTGACACAGCTGGGGTGGCCCCGAGCCCGGAGCTGGCTCAGCTCAGCTCCAATCTGCTGCAGTATAGACATGCCTGGGGTCACACCTTGCTCTGGAAAAGTCATCTCACATGCTGATTTGTCTGTGTTTTCTGCATGGAAAATATTCCTGGCCCCATTTTTTTAAGCTTCTTTTTATGTTTGGTTGGTTTTGGTTGGTTTTTTTTTGGGTTGTTTTTCATTTTTTCCCCCCTCAGGTCCTGCATTTACCCAGAGAGCAGTGACTGGAGGATTAAAGGTGAGCACTTTAATCCTCCTCACAATTCACTCACGCCACCAAGTGCAGCAGCACTCCCAGGTTGTCTCTGACCCCTCTCAACTCCAGGGAGCACCAGGCACGAAGGCTTCTCCCATCCCAGCTCCTTCCTCCTGTGCCTCAACCCTGCCCTTACAAAAATCCAGTTTTTCCTCAGGATCCCAGCGTGGTTTGGTTGGAAGGAGCTCAAGGATTATCCAGCCCCACCCCACCATGGCAAGGGCCACCTTCCACCAGAGCAGGGTGTTCAGAGCTCCTTCCTTCCCCTCACAAGGGCAGCTTGTTGCTGACTTACACTAAAAAAATAAAAGACAGCACCAACAGAGATTATCTGGGATCACCGAGATGAATTTTTATGAGGGAACAAAGCCTGGGTAATGATGATGTTGAAGGAGCAGCCTTTTGCTCCAAATGGTCCCCCTGGTAATTCCTGCGGTGTCTCCACAAGTTTAATACACGGGATTATTGCAGGGAAGTCTCTCAGAACGCAGCAGATCCTTAACTTGCTTTGACATTGTCATTTTACACTGCATTATTCCACGGGAGAGCTGCAAAGCAATAAATCCTTCCTCTGCCAGGATGTGGGAGCCCTGTGAGAGGTGCCAGCAACAAATTGTTCAGCTAAATTCTCATTTCTGCCCCGAATTCCACCTTGTCCTCAATGACTCTTCAGAAAAAAAAAGAAAGAGTCACCTGCTTAAAGCCTACAGGAAGCTCTGAGATTTCATTCCCTGATAAACTCATGCTGGAGTTTTAATTTAAAGCAGCAGGGACAAGAAAGGTGCTTTTCAGTAACTTCCACTCCATGAAACTATCAGAGAAATAAAACTTTGGTTTTCCCCTTTTACTCCTTTCCAACCCAGCTTTGGCTCTTCCTGCCAAGAAAGACATTGTGAAAAGGTGTTTGCAAAGTTCTATTTATTTAGGGAGCTACTGAGTAACTCCAGCAGGAGAACATAAAACAAGCCTGGCCTTATCATTTTGGGTGAATTCTTCAGAAAAATCCATTTTCAATGTGTTTGCTATTGAGAGAATTGCTGGAATTCACCACAAGTGAATAAATTGTTGTTTCTGAGGATCAAGTGGCACCTTCTCAGCAGCAAAGTGAGTCCATCCAATCATTCCAACACCCACCCAGCAGCAAGTCCTTTGGAGATTCCCTGGGTGAGGGCTCTCAGGAAAGGGGAAAAAAAACCTCATTTTAAATTCCACCTGCCCCTGTGCTCCCACCTCCAGGCAGCCAGGAATTCCCAGGTGGGTTTATCAAGATCCCAGGTGGGTTTATCAAGATTCTCAGTGAGTTTATCAAGTTCCCAGGTGGGTTTGTCAAGTTCCCAGTGCAGTTTGTTTCCTCCTTAGCAAAAGATGCCTGATGCACTCTGGCCATTACAAAATGCTCATTAAAATCTCCACACTGTGCACAACTCCTATTTCACACCCCAGACAGGGCACAGCCTGCCAAATCCAAAAAAAACCTTCCACCTGCCACTGGTAAAACATGGGAAGGAGGCAGAGAATCAGCCAAGGTCACACAGATGGATCGGAGCAAACTGTGGAGTCCAGAAAAACCCATAAATCTGAGGGGTTTCCAGAAAACCCCATAAATCTGAGGGGTGATTTCACATCCAGAATGCTACACAAATCCTGGGGAAGCACCTGAAACTCCCTGCTCCACCCAAGGCTGGGAGGAGGGGGGTGGAATTTGTTAATTCAGGCAGTTTCACACTGTCTCCTTGGTATCAATGGGTTTAGCTGGTGGAGTTGGACACAGGAGGAGCAGAGATTTCACTGGAACAAATCCCAGGGCAGCCTCTGCCAGGAACAGCTGCTCCCTGTCTGGGAGAAGCAGAGCCATTCTTCTTCCCAAAGTCTTACAGAACCAGCAAGAAAGGACTCAGAGCTGAGTGCCAGGAGCTGGGGACAAATCCAGCATGGGCAGGGACACCAGGAAGACCCTTGGGGAGGAGCCTCCTGGGGCTGATGGGTCCTAGGGAGAATGGGAATCTCCAAGGATTTAATCAGTACTCCTGAAAGCAGCTGATGATCACACAAAATGTTCATTTAACAGGAGACCCTGCTCTGCCCTTGGAATTCCTCGGAACAAATCCACCCTGATCCAAACCTGGTCTTTCTCCTCCAGTCAGTTTTTCTTTAGTTCAAACAAAAATTGTTATTTTATGGAGCCCTGGACAACTGCAGGTGAAAGCACTGCAGAGAGGGCA
Source organism: Onychostruthus taczanowskii (assembly GCF_017590055.1). Classification (NCBI taxonomy): domain Eukaryota; kingdom Metazoa; phylum Chordata; class Aves; order Passeriformes; family Passeridae; genus Onychostruthus; species Onychostruthus taczanowskii. The sequence continues at coordinate 2,098,253 of NW_024503235.1, forward strand.
GCTATAAAAAAAAATGTTGTTAATATTTGAAGGACAATCCACACAAAAACATGAGAAAAAAACCCCAATTGTTCCAGTTGTCCATCAAACTGTGAGCAGCATCCTGTACCTGTGGGTACAGATCACCCTTCATTATGACAACTCTATCAAAGTGCACTTGAGTCATTTCATATTTGCTGTGTCACAGTTACATTATCAACAAGTACGAGCAGAAATGGATTTTTACAGCCAAGAGATTAAATTACACACCCTCCCCTCACTGCCTCTCTCATGAAAATCCCCGTTACAAACAGCAGGTGAGTTAGAACACAAAGCAAGGCAGTGTTTGGTCTGTTCTGTTGACAAATATTACCCAAATATCAACCCCAAACCTCAGCAGGCAGCAGAGGGAGGTCACCTCCCTATCAAGGAAAAGCAGGCAGTGAATTCCACCTGAACACAGCTGCTCTCAGGAAATATTCCCAGGATCAGCCCTCCTGAACCTTTGTTATCTCACCTGCCCACATCTTATCTGGGGACTCAGCACTCCCACATTTGCATGCAGCATTTCAAGTCACTCCTCCCAAATCAGCCCCTTATCAGCTCCAGCATCCCCTGCCCTTGCTCACAGGTGGCTCTGCTGTCCTTTATGTCACTCCCTGCTCTAGGGGTGCCACCAGAGCCGGGCTCCACCTGAGGAGAGCTCAGGATAAAGCAGAGGGATGATGGGGACAAGGCCCAAGTGCTGGGAGGCCATGGCCACCACCTGCTGATGGCACAGGGAGGGATCCTTCACTTCAGCTCATCAGTTCCACATCCCCAGCCCAGAGAGGGAACAAGGACAGCCACGAGCCATCTGTGACCTGGCAAGGTGATGGCCTTGGTGAAACCACCAGAGAACATGGCAAAATTCATTTCCTTGTGAATGAAACACAGAGAGAGCTCTGGAACACCTTCACCTAGGGATCAACCACATAAACTCATTTGTGGGGATAAATCCCAGAGTGGGGCAGGTTTATGGGACCACAGAGGGTCACCTGCTCCAGCAGGGCCACCCCAGGGCACAGCAGTGTGTACAGAGGGCTCAGGAACACCTTCACGTGGGGATCAGCAACATAAACTCATTTTGGGGAGATGAATCCCACAGTCCCAGAGTGGGGCAGGGTTAAGGGACCCTGGGGGATCAGCCACATGAACTCATTTTGGGGAGATGAATCCCACAGTCCCAGAGTGGGGCAGGGTTAAGGGAGCACAGAGGCTCAGCTGGTGCCACCTCAGGCCCAGCCCAGGGCACAGGGCCCAGCAGTGTGTGCAGAGGGCTCAGGAACATCCCCAGGGAGGGACAATCCCCAGGCAATCCTCTCTGGGCTCTGTTCCAGTGCCCACAGGGCAGCTCTGCCTGCTGGGCAGGAGAATTGCTGGGCTCAGGCCCTGCCCGTGGCTCTGCGGCCATTGCTGGGCCTGGAGCAGAGCCTGGGCCTGCTCTGACCTCTGCACGCAGGGACAGACAGGGATGGACAGAGGGACACAGGGACGGACAGGGGAATACAGCGACAGACAGGGTTAGATGAGGACATTCAGGGTCACAACAAGGTCACCCTGGGACACATGGGGACACTCAGGGTCATCCAGGAACAGACAGGGTCACCCAGGGCTGAGGGCCCCTCTCAGCATCTCCTCAGCCCCAGCTCCCTCAGCCTTTCCTGCTCCAGGCCCTTCCTCAGCTCCACAGCTCTCCAGGAGCTCCTGGCCCTGCTGTCCCGAGGATCCCAGAGCTGGACAAGCACTCCAGATGTGCCTCTAGGGCTGACAATTTATATTTTTAATTCCCACTGAAGACAACAACCTGGAGCCCAGCTGATCCCACCTGCCCAACGTGAAGCGACTCCTGCCTTCACTCCTTCCTCAGAGGACAAAAACCCCAGAAATGCTCTTGGTTCCTTTCTCCCAGAGGCCCTGGGGTGGACAATAACAATAAAAATATGCCTGCAGAGCTTTCAGCCTCAAAGCCTGATTTTCCAGGCACTCTCCTGCAGTTCCTCTGTAATGGCATTTTTTATGGCCTGGCCGAAGGAACCTAATCTTGCAATTATTCCATTTAATGCCATGTAATGGCTGGGCAGCTTCCTGGGATATGAGAAAGGAGAAGTGTGGTATAATTGCATTAAAGTGGGAAACAGGAGTAACTACTCACACTAAAAAGGATGAGGAATAAAAGGCAACATGGTGTGAATTGTAGAGAAAGGAATGGGTTTACGACATGCAGCCGAAGGTCTGGAAGCTTTTGAGAGGCACCATTCCCCTCCTGTCCTTTTCCCTTCCCCTCAGGACAATAAAGGAGGAAAAGAAGAGAGCTGGGAGCATAAAATCCACAGGGCTTGCAAAAGGGATAAACTGGGTTTGAGGATGGAGTGAGCAGGTCAAGGGCAAGGCACCTCCAGGGAGATTCTCCTGGTGCACTGCAGCATTCCCAGGAGAACCTGGCAGCACAAGGTCCTAAAGATGGGGAACACCTGCTGAGCAGCCCCAATTCCCAGGACAAAGACCTCCCTGATCCCTGACTTCACAGCATGAAAAAGGAGACTGGGAAAAATAAAAAGGGAATAAAAGTTATTGTTTGAAAAACCATTGGGGTGACCCTCCGCAGTGCAGGAGGGATAACAGTGGGTGATTAATTCCTGAGGGGAAGGGCTCCTCACTCCAGCTTGCAAAAGCCAAAAGTCAAGTGTCCCAGGCTCTGGAATTCAGGCACAATGAAGATTCAAGGAATTCTCAAGGAATGGAGGGAAAGGATTTTACCTTAACAGAAAAAAAAAAAAACCAAAAAACAAAAGGGGGAAGGACGTGTCCCATGTGTTCCACATCTTCCAACCCATTCCATGATTCCATGGGTCTCTTCTCCTTTGCGTGAGGAAAAACCACAAAACACACCACAAAACCAGCTGAGGCACCAAGTTTGGGCTGAAGGGAGCCACCTGAGCTACAGAGGGACCTGTTGGGATCCAAACAGAGCTTCTGAGCTCAGCTCTACACACCTGAGAGCACCTGTACCTGTAATAAATGCAAAAATTCACCCAGATATCACCAGATTATAAAATACAGTATTTTCTATTCACCTTGTGACTTTTAAGGCCCCATCCCTGTGCTGAGACCTTTTCCTGCCACCCCAAATCAGAGGGAAGAGTCCAAGACACGAAGCTTTTAAAAGCTGGATTCTCCCTGTGTAATTATGAGTACCAACAAAGAAAATGCTGAACCTTTTCCCTTCCTCTGCTCCTGCAGGAATGGGAATCTTCCAGACATTTCAGCTTCTCCCTCCGTCAAACTCCACACAGATCCTCCACACCTTCACACGTCTGATCCTTTCAGCTCAGCTCTCAAATGTCAACATTCATTTACCTCCTAATTAACATCATTACGAGCAGTGACATTTTTCTCGTCTTCCTGCTTAGTTTTCTTTGGGTTTTTTTTTTTGGTTTTTGTTTTTTTTTTTAGTGTGTCCTGATGTTTTCTGTCAAGAGGCTGTTTTCACTTCCAGGTTTTTTTAAAAGTAACAGTAAAAACTTGTTATTTCCAATGAGGAGCTGCTGTGTATTCCAGGGATTGCTCCTGACAAGGAGGGGCTGGGAGTGCTGCTGGGAGCGCTCTGGCAACAGCTTTACCTCAACTTTCATTGCAATTCACGGAGAGTCTTCTGCTCCTGTTAATTTTCCTGGCTTGCCTTTGACGTTATTCCTCCTGGCATGGAATTTTCACCCGTCTAAGCAAACTGGAGCCAATTCCATCCCTTCATCAACACTCATTACTTAATAGGGCAGGCAGAGCAGTGGCCAAGGTCTGTGAAGGGTTTCTGGGCATTTTTGTGGCATTTCATGGTTGGTTTTATGGTTGTTTTGTTGTGGTTTTTTTTTTTTTTATTCTATTTTGCCCCTTTGGATACAATATTATCTGCTAAACACAAGCTTTGCAAATTCTGCTTTTCACTGCAAATCCAAACAGGTCCACAAGCAAGATTTAGTTTCTGCCAGGACTGGTGGCAAAATCTCTCCCTCCTGATCAGGTCTGGGCAGCCTCAGGACACATCTGGACCCTCTGCCCAGAGGAGATCAGGGCACTGAGAAGGTCCCAGCCTTCTCAAAGCCACGGGCCTTGTTCAGCTTCAGGCAGGAAAATGGACACAAACCCTCTTGAATCACCAATTCCATGATGCCTTTATGGGTACTCCCATGATTAAACAAATACCTGGAGCAGCCACAAGCACAGGAAAAGCTCTGCAGTGTCTGAACATGTCCAAAGCCTGGTTTTCCTGGGCTCTGCTCCCCACAAATGATTTGTCCTTAACAATCACTGTTCCACGTGAAAATCCTCTAATAAAAGAGGAAACTGGAGCAATAAAGGTGCTTTATTCTGCTCTCTCTGGTGCAGAGACCCCATAAAAGTGGTGGTGGGTTAAACCCAACCCCGTGCTGGAGAAAGGATTGATGGATGTGTCCCACCCCAGCAGTGCCCTGTGTTTATTCCAGCACTTCTAGCCCAGATTTCCCTGGACCTAAATGACCTATTTTGATGGAGTATGTAGGTAATCCAGGGACATGAACAAACATTGTGCTGAATTCAGATAAATGGCCTCGATTCAAAGTGAATTTTATAAATGACCCAGCCCAAGTGGGACAGCTCTGCCTTTATGTGCATTTTAACACAATGCACCCCTTAAGGCAATTGGGGCTGAACAGCATCAATTCCACATTTAAATATAATTCCTGGGGAGGATCTGGAAAGAACACAGGGAAAAAAAAAAAAAAAAAAAAAAAGAGGCTAAATAAACCAAATCAGGGAAAGAGCAAAAGAGTTTTATTTGTAGCTCCTGAACTGTGGGAATTGGGGAGGCTGGAAAGTCTCTTAGGCTGAATTATTGAGATAATAAAGCACCTGCTGAAGGGACCTGTGACTGCTGGAATGAAATTATTTCACTGCCCCAGAATAATCACCAGGGCAGGTTCTCTTTGGAGAGCAAAGGAAACAAGGGAAGGAAGAGATAAATGGAATGCAAATCACCCTCTCCACTAAAAGGGAAAGCAGGGACATGAAAGGAACGAGGCTGGTGGGACAAACGGAGTTTATTTACCAGGCTGAGGCCACTGGAAAACAACTGGAGTAAACAGCAGGGGAACTGGGAATCCAGCTCTGTCCAGGCTGGATTTTGCCACGAGCCTGATGAGCCCTCGACCCCTCTCTGCCAGGGTTAACCAGCCCAGCAATTACACAAGTCCTAATTGTGCTGGAATTACACAATCCCAGAGTTATCCATGTGCAACTCAGGGATGACTCCCGACTTCCAAGGCTTCTGCTCCCCCATCTTCACCTTTCAGAGACAAGTTCCACAGAACAGGGGCTGTTTCATAATTTAGTACTTATGCAATCGGCTACATATGAATATTTAACACTACTGGGAACTTCAATAAATCACCTTGTACTCGGAATGAGTGGTCAAAATTCCAATTTGTTTTATTCATAGTCCTGTCCTCAGTCACAAGAATTCTGACAGGGACAGCCAAGCTCACCTCTGCCTGTGTAGGACTGATTTCACCTTTTGGAAACAACCAAACAAACCACTGGGAATTTCTTTTCTTCCCAGACAAACCTGCAGAACGTTATTGCATTCCCATCTGCTAAAGCGTAATTAATGAAGGCTTTTAAACCCACAGAACCTTTCAAATTAATGAAAAGTCCACCCAAATAAATTATCCATGGAGTCCAAGGGCTGTGGATTTAAATAACAGTGGTTCTCCTGACAGGAACCAAGGAACAGCTGTCACAGACAATTATTTTTAGGGTTGCTACTAAACCATTTTCCCATTATCAGCTGCCACCTCGCAGCGGCGAACGGCGGCTCCACATTTTATCATGACAAAAAATCCGAGGGCTCCGCTTCCCTCCTTGGGTGTTACAGGTTTGTAAAACGTTGGGTGAGAAACGGAGCCAAAATCCTGGTGCTGGAGTAGGGGGGCCCTGGGTGAAGGGATGCGATGTCACCACCATGGCCATGACATCGCCACCATCACTGTGACATCATCACAGCTATGACATCATCTCATCCCTCCAGACAGCAGGGTAACAGGAAGAGGGTGTTGCTCCTTCTGGTGGGCTTGGGAGACCTCATGTCGCCATGGCAGTGATGTCACCATGGCACATCCCGAAACTCTGTCCATGGAGTGTTCCTGACTCCACCAAACTGCTCCATCACCATGGCCATGACATCACCATGGTTATGACATCAGCACATCCCTCCAGCCAAAAGGGTTACAGGGACCAGGCCTGGCTCCCTCTGATTTGCTCAGGGGACCACATATCACCATGGGACATCCCAAAATTCCATCCATGGAACGCCCCCAACTCATCCAAGATCTGCTCTGCCCCCATGGGAATGACATCAGCACCCCCCACACAGTCACAGGGACCAGGCCAGGCCTGTCCTGCTCGTCTTTGGGACCCTCATGTCCCAAAGGCCCTGTGATGTCACCATGGCACATCCCAAAATTCCATCCACAGAACACTCCCAACTCATCCAAGATCTGCTCCGCCCCCATGGCAATGACATCAGCACCCCCCTCCAGCCCACACAGTCACAGGGACCAGGCCTGGCCTGTCCTGCTCAGCTTTGGGACCCTCGTGTCCCCAGGGCCGCCGCCCACGCCAACGTTCCATCCACGGGAACTCTCCCACGCCAACACAAACTGGTTCCACCACGCTGACTATGACATCAGCACACCCCTCCAGCCAACAGCATTGCAAGGAGCTGGCCTGGCCTGTCCTGATTGGCCGCTGGCAGCTGATGTCACAGTGCCGCGGTGACGCCAGGGTGGTGGCCCGGCCTGTTGTTGGCCCGCTGTGGCTCAGTGCGCTCCAGCGGCCGCGCTGAGGGGCAGCACAGCCCGGCGCTCCTCCGCAGCGTTCCAGAGGAACTCCAGGCAGCCGGGGAGCAGAGCAGGAGCAGCCCAGCCTGGCCGGCCCCACGCGGCCATGGCCCGGCCGGTGCGCTCGCGCCGGGGGCCCAGCACCACGATGCTCTTCCGCATCACCATCCAAAGGCCCGGCCGCATGCTGCGGCGGAGGCCCATGAGGGCACGCTCCAGGCTCCGGGTCAGGAGGGGAAGGCGCCTCGGGAAGAGTGTCCGCTTCAGGTCCTCCGGGCGCGCGCTGCCGCCTTTCTTCCTCTTCATGGAGAGGCACCGCCGGCGGCTCCAGAGGACCTACCCCAACCTTACCGTGGTGCAGACGGCCAAGAGGCTGGGCAGGATGTGGCAGAGGCTGCCCGAAGAAGACAAGGAAATGTACAAGGAGGCTGCCGAGCGCCTGAAGGGCAGGAGGATCCGCCGCCGCATGCCCAGGAGCCGGAGCAGGCCGAGGATGCCCGTCCGCAGAAGGGCCATGAAGGACCTCATGATCTCCTTCACCACCAAGGCGGCCAACCTGCGGAATTTCCTCATGTCCTACCTGTGACTGCAGTTCCTGCCTGTGACTGCAGTTCCTACCTGTGATGGCAGTTCCTACCTGAGATGGCTGTCCCTACCTGAGATGGCTGTTCCTTGGAAAGTCCCAATAAAGTTCCAAGTTGTTATTGCAGTAAACCCTGGCCCGCTGTGGTGTCTTTGGGCAGGGCACGAATTTGGGTTTAGCAGAGCTGGTGCCATCGTGGTTGGCAGGGAGGCTGAGGCGGGGTGGGGATGGATGTTCCTGCACATCCACAAGGAGAATAGCCATGACTTCTCCAAAGCATGAGTTAAAATAGGCTCCTTCTGCAAAGGAGGGATTTTGGTCCTCCAACAGCAGGTCCTGGAGCAGGGGAGGAGGCACAGTGAATGCCAATTGGGAAGCAAGAGGGTGCAGGGAACACACAAACATGGCTTTTCCCAGGAAAAAGCCTTGGGAAGGGGCACAAACTCAGAGCCCAAACCCGCACAGCTCCCTGACCCTGCTGGAGGAGCCTCAGAGAGGTTTCTCCTCTTGACCACAGCCTTTGCCCATGTTCCTTTAGGGATGATCACAGCCCATTCCCATGCAAGGTCACATCCCAGAGTCCCAGTCAACACCACATTTTCCCCAAGCCCCAAAAGTCTCCAGCAAACAACTGCTGAGGTGTTCCTGTCCCTTATTCCACACAACATTCCACAGGAATTCCACTGACATGGATAACAGCTCCTGAAGTGTTCCTGTCCCTTATTCCACACAACTCCTGAGGTGCTCCTGTCCCTTATTCCACAAACAGGATTCTGTCAGGTCTTTGCACACCCCACAAAGCAGCTGGGAAACCTAAAACCCTGGGATATGGTCCTAGGATACGGGTACAAAAGCTGGAGATATTAAGGGAAAACTGCAAGGCTGCCATGAGCTGGTAGCAGAGTGTTGAAGTGAGCAGCGACAAGAAATTTCACTTTAATGGTTCTCCTGCCTGCACGGCCGCTGAGAGCCTGACAGGATCCATCAATTAAAATCTATTCCCAGCTGCAGCAGCCGTGGCTCCAGCAGAAGGAGCAGCTATTTTTGGCCTGTTACAAATATGAAGTGGTCAGAAAGGCCCCAGATATCACCCAGCCAATTACGCTTTCCACGGAATCTTTGCGCTCCCCCATCCCTCAGCCTGCAAGCTCCATAAACAAGTGGCACTCGGGCAAAATCAGGCCCAGGGAAGTTGGAACATGGGTTCCACTCAATTGAACCCATCACACAGGACCGGTCCTGAGGAATGGCTCCAAATTCCTGCAGCTCTGCCTGCAAATATCCATTTTTTACAAGGACACCCAAATAAACTCCAAGTCTGGCCATTGCCACCAGTCTCTTCAGCTGAAACACCACCTGAGAGGCTGAGGGACAACTCTGCCAGCCCTGAACACACAATAAAATTCCAGTTATCTGCAGCAGGAAATCTTGTAGTGACAGGAAAACAGGAAGGGATGGGAAACAGTGCGCTGGAAATTGGTTGTTATCCACCTGGATGTGTTTCCCACTAATGGTGTGGAGACTAGAGATGGAAATAACTGTGAGAGCAAAGCATTAACAAGGAGAAATAACAGTTTGGGAGATGCCTTCCAGCAGCAGAGAGGAAACAATGATCTTGGAAGAGCTGCAGGCAGCTGATGGAGGAGGGGGGTAAGTGATAAATATGGATATTATGAGGGGAACATATCTGGGGGGCCTGGGGTGGGTTCCTTCCTCTGCTTTCCACACTGTAGTTAAAACCTGCAATAAACCAACTGCAGAAAATGGTTTCTCTCAGTATTGGCACAATTTTGGCTCGTTGGGAGCCTCGGCACCTTTTTCATGTGCTCAGAACTAGCGTTAATGGTGTTACAGACCCAGGAATGTCACTTTTATCATCATGCTGCCTGCGTTGTCACTGCTCGGGGAAAAATGATTTTAAAACACCTTGGAAATTGCCTGGACAACCTTCCCTTCAGGCCAGCTACATGGAATTACCTGAGAGCTGTCCAGGATGGGATTTGCTGTCCCTGTCCTTGGGATTTGCCGTCCCTGTCCTCTCCATGTGGGGGCTTCAAAGGGGACGAGTTTCAGAGCAGAAGGGAAAAGCCAGGAGTGACAGATTTTTATCCAAAGCCCTCCAAAATCCGCTTTCCTGTGCCTGACCAGGGGCACAAACACACATCTGCCACCACAGGTGTCGGATCACAGATGCAAGACAAACATTTGGGACTTCAAAGTTTGGGTAAACAACACAAAATTTCCTGTACCCTCCCGCACCCAAACTAAAAAATCCAATTATTGAGCACAAAACCACCGAGACGTGGCTGCTGCACTCGTGGCCCCATTGAGAACATGAGAGCTGTGCCTCTGCAGAGATCTCCTCTTGTTCTGAGGGAACAATGGCACTTCAGTCCCCCTCCCTCAGCCAGCTCCACTCTCCTCATGCCAGCAATTTTCCTTTTTCTGTGCACGAGATGCTCTTGTGTGGCAGCAATAGCAGGAGAAGCACTGGAGGACTCGTGAACAGCAGATTTATTTAATAAATTTCTCAGCACTCATGCTCCCACATGTGGCTTTGTCTGTGTTCAGGGACACACCAGGAGTATCCCACAGCTTGGCACCAAAACAAACACCCCAAACCAAGCCCTGCAATTCTTTCTGGAGGCTGCAGTGAGGATCTGAGCCTTTGAAGGAGCAGCTTTGGGGTCGAGTTTGTGTCAGTGTCCCCAGAGGGTTATGAGAGTCAGCCCAGTCATTCCCAACAACAAGAAGAGATTAGAGGGGGACCCTCTTCTCTCTCCTCACTCCTGGCCACCCAGAAAGATTTTTGGGACCAATCCACAGCAGCCAAACCTGGCAGAAACCTGCCTTAAACCCCCACTTAGGAACAGATTAATTCTGGATGACTGCAAGGCTTTGCAGGTTCCTTGTCACGCTTTAACTGAGATGTTACAACTTCCAACACCCTTTGAAAAATCAGAGCCTGGAAGAGTTCTCTGCTCATTAACTGCCTGCCAAAGGATCCTCCTGCTCTCAAGAATCAATAACCTGCTTCTGTTCACAGCTTGATTTTAATGGGACCAAAAAGCCACAAGAGCTGAGAGCCACCAGGACCGCGGCGAGCGGAACAACAGCTCGGCTCTTTGAAGCCCATCTTGCAGGCAGGAAGGCACAGACTGAGCATCCCCGAGCTCATCCCCATCTGCACAGCTCGGGCTGCAGAGGCAGCACACCCTGCCCCCCTTGTTAGCTTTGATTTACATCACAGATCACCGCAGGAAGGAGCTCCTTCCACACCCGGCACGGCCCAGCCCGCGCCAGGGATGCTCCCAACGCCATTTTCCAGCTCTCCCACTCCCAGGGGCATCACAGATGATGGGGACAGGGAATCTCCAGTCCTTGGGAGCAGGGAGTCCCCAGTCCCAGTTTGAGATGAGATAATGGAACAGTTTTTCCAAAGTGTGCCACCCCCACCCAACTCCAAACCCATCTGTTTCTTTTAGTTTCCCCCCCAAAAAATCAGCAGCTGAGTTATCAGAAGTGCAATGGGAGCAGCAGCTTGACAGACCCAGTTTTGGCTTTCCCAGAATTCATCATTTACATGGATGAAATACGGGTTGGCTCGTGAACTTCCTCATTCCACTTAAAGCCACAACATTCCAGTTCCATCAGGCAGGGATGGGTTCTGGCTGCAGCTCTCATGGGGAGGGTGTCAAACACCCCAGAATGTGTCAAACACCCCAGAATGTGTCAAATACCACAGAATCTGTAAAATATCACAGAATCTGTAAAATCCCCCAGATTAAGAATATCCACATTATGGTTGGGGTTGGAATTCAATTATCTTTAAGACCCCTTCCAACCCAAATCATTCCAGGGTTAAAAAATATATTCATTTATTTTCTATGTGAAAAATAAATCTGTCATCAGATAATCCCAAAAGAGAGCCCAACCACCAGGTAAAATGGGATTAATTATGTTTAAGAAATTGCTTGATTTGACAAAGTTCATTTTCTATCCCTTTCCTATCAGCTGCACAGTCCCAGTGGCTGCTGGGGGAGTTGGGTGTGACTGAGATGGGGATGGCAAAGCTGTCTTCTTAAAACTGGTGATGAATTGATTTGGATGGTCCACCAGGGGGTGAAGATGTGATTCTTCTCCTGGGCACTATGGAATCATGGAATATTCTGGAAGGAACACACAAGAACCCTCCTGGCCCTGCACACATACCCCAGTGAAAGGAATGAGGGATTTGTCTTTATAAACCAACTGTGGGTCTGCTGATAAATAAAGTTAGATACAGAGGGATGAAAGAAAGAATGGGAAGAACCATAAATTCCACAGGAATTCCACTGACACAAGGAAAATTTAAAATGGGGGGTACACTTTAGAAGGGGGTCTGTATTAAGTGATTTGGGAAGTCTCTACCTCTCAAATACCTCAGCCAGTGAGGAAAGAGAAGAGAGGGAAATGCAGCTGGGAAATTGGGATAAAAAGCAGGCTGCACCCTCTAAAAATTTGGAAGACTCCATGGAAATGCCCCATGGCCTCTCCCTTTATCCCAATGAAGCTCCAGGACTCCTCTGTCTCCTTTTTGGGCACAAACCTCTGGGGTTTGTGGATGAATTTTCCTGGCACCAACAACCCCAGCCTGTGCCTGGCAGCGTGTGAAGAGAAGAACACTCTCCCCACTCAGTCCCTGCGAGGTTTTTATGGCCAGGGGTGACCAAACCTGTCAGGGTGACCCCAATCCTCAAGGAATCACTGCAGAGTTCCCTGCCGGTGCTGGGTGAGAGGCAGCCCTGCCTCCCAGCCACACCAAACTCATCACTCTGCTCTCCAGAGCAGCTTCACCAGTGGCCAAAGCCCTGGCAGGGCTGAGCATCACAACCTGAGCCGAGCAGGGTCTGGGGCTGCTCCATGAAGAGCTCTCAACACCCCAGGGCACAGATCTGAGCTGCCAAGGCAGCAGAACAAGAACTGCACAAGGGCAAAATGTCCTTTTAAAGAAGCCTCTGAGGGTGACCTTAACAAAACGTGAATTCTTTCCAACTGCAGAAACTCTTGAGTGCTGCCAGTGGGTTCTGCTTTATTATTTCCTGCTTTTTAAAGCTGCTTTCTGTCTGCCCTTTGCTACTCTGAGCTTCTCTTGCTCTCCCAGCTCCTCAGAGATCAATCTGCACCTTCTCCACTCAGCTGACGTGAGTTGTGTCACTGCTCACTAGCCTATCATTCCTTATTTGCAAGGGTCTGATCAGATAAAAAATCCTGAAACGTTCTCCAGTCAGAAATGAAGCAGAATTCTGGGAAAGGAGCAGATACTGAGTCCACTTTCTGCTGGGGAAAATAAAAATCCACCTTTACCACATGGGGCCAGTGATGTTCTGTGCCTCCATTAATGGTGTGGGAGATGGGGCAGAGCCCTGCACAAAGCTCTGGGAGCAGCTGAGGGACCCCATGGGCACATTCCCACCCTGGAGAAAGGGGAAAAGGGACAATCCTGAGCAGTTCAGAGGAAACTCCACGTCCTGCCCCAGAGGAGGGGAGATCCCATGGAGCTGGCAGAGCCCTGAGCTCGTGAACCAGGCAGGTTGTGCCATCAGTGCCACCAGCAGCATCCTGGGCTGCAGCCAACCTGGAATTCTGTGGAATTCCCATGTTCCAGGAGGATCTGAGCACCTTTTTTTGGATGATCTGAGCATCTTTTTTTGCAGGATCTCCCTGCTCACCTCAAGCCAGGGCACCTGACAAGAACCTGCAGGACAAGAGCAGCCCCAAGCAGTGACAGCTTTATTTGTGCTGCTGCCTTTAAATCAAACCTGGTGCAGCCTCAGAGCAGCCAAATCCACCAGGAAATTCCCAGAATCATCCACAGTTTAGATGAACTCTCTCCCTTTTCAATCAATAAAGTGCCATTAAGAGCCTATTCTGAGCTGGATGTTGCTGATGTTCGAGGAGTGCAGCCCTGGCAGAGACTGCTCCAGATTTTTTCCCTGATTTGGATTAAATTTGGGTTCAATTTGGATTAAAATTTGGATTTTGCTGGGAGGAGTCTTCAAAACACCAACTATGCAAACTCTGACTCCTCCTCACCTGCAAGTCCAGGGGAATTTTAAAGCTCTGCCAGGTCAGGTTCTGGTCTGGGATTTCACAGACTCTGGAATTTCCCACTGCTTTTACTGCTCCCTATAAACTGTTTTGGGATCAGAGGGAAAAATATTCAAGTGGAGTAAGAAACACGAAAATTCCCAATTCCAAAATGTTTCAGGCTGGTTTATGTTCCAGTCAAGGAAACCTCCAAGTTTCAGGATACAACCAGGAGCCCAGCCAAGGCTTTTACATGCCCAGAGCAGCTGGTTATGAGCAACATTTTTAGAAGGAAAACCTAAAAAATCCCATTTGGAATCTCCTAAACTTCCCACCAGGAAACACCTTGGAGTCAGTGGAGCCTTGCTTGTCTTTCCCAGAGATTTGCTGCAGTTTTTCCCGAGATTTAGGAAGATGGATTCTTGGCAGTTTGGCAGAAAAAACCAAAATAAGTTACTTTCCTGGCAACTTGCTAAAATCAGAACTTGCATAAAGGAAGGGGAAAAATGCCAAAAGCAAAGCAAGGCCTGGCATCCACAGCAAATGCAGAATCCGTGAGTTTGTCCCTTTGGACTCAATTAGTCCAAATTTACAAAGAATGACACCCATAAAGATGTTAAACATTAACAAAACTTCTGCTAACTCGCTTCAAAATGAATTTTAATTGCAAGCTGTTTGATGCATTGCAAAATTTAATGAGGGTTTTATTCTGCCCACAAAAATTCCGATATATTAATTTCAGGCTAAAAATCTATAGTTCCTTAAAAGCCTGAGAGAAAAAATAATCAATGACAGAATGTTCTAAATGCCAGTCACTCAGATCGTTCTGCTTTTGAGTTTCTGGGGGGGCAGATATTGAGCACAGCCCCTCCTGCTTCAACATTTCTGCTTTCAAATGGGTTTTTGAGGGAATGTGGCAATACAGATCACGGAATTGTTAAGGCTGGAAAAGACTTTTAAGATGATCAAGTGCAGCCATCAGACTCAGGAGCTTTTTCTCTCTTCAACTGGAGACGAGAGTGAAATCAGAGGGTGAAATATCAGAGTTTCAGAAGAGCAGCAGATTTATCCTCAGCTTGTGCAAATCAAGCAAATGGGAGAGAGGGGGGAGCAGGGGGACGCCCTAGATCAGGAGCCCCTTCCCAAGCCCAGCTCTCACCCAGGGAACCAGGGCACATTCCCAAATGCCAGAGCTGGGCTGGAATGGGCATCCAGGCACTGCTGATGAGCAGGGAAATGCAGAGCCCGGGGAGGTTTCACTGGGAATGTTCCAGTTTGCACTGGGACAGCAGAACTGGCAGCACCACCAGCAGGTGTGGGCACCCACCTGGGCACAGGGCACAGAACACACCTGGGCACAGGACACAGAATCTACCTGGGCACAGCACCCAGCACCCACCTGGGTACAGGACACAGAATCTATCTGAGCACAGGGCACAGAATTTACCTGGGCACAGAACACACCTGGGCACAGGACACAGAATCTACCTGGGCACAGCACCCAGCACCCACCTGGGTACAGGACACAGAATCTATCTGAGCACAGGGCACAGAATTTACCTGGGCACAGGACACAGAATCTACCTGGGCACAGGACACAGCTCCCAGCTGGCACAGGACATAGAATCTACCTGGGCACAGCCCCCACCTAGATCCAGGATCCACCTGGGCACAGGAAACTTCTGGCACAGCATCCACCTGGGCACAGCACCCACCTAAGAGCAGCACCCACCTGGCCAGCACCCACCTAAAAGCCGTACCCACCTGGGCACAGCACCCACCTACATACAGCACCCACCTGGGCACAGCATCCATGGGCACAGCACCCACGGGGGCACAGCCCCCACCTAGATCCACCTGGGCACAGGAAACTCCTGGCACAGCATCCACCTGGCCAAATCTGCCTGGGCACAGGGCACAGAATCCACCTGGGCATAGGACACAGCTCCCACTGAATACAGGACACACCTGGGCACAGAACACACCTGGATAGAGAATCTACCTGCCCCAGCACCCACCCGGGCACAGCACACACCTGGGCACAGGACACAGAATCTACCTGGGCACAGCCCCCACCTAGATCCAGGATCCACCTGGGCACAGGAAACTCCTGGCACAGCATCCACCTGGCCACAGCACCCACCTACATAGAGTATCCACCTGGGCACAGCATCCATGGGCACAGGACACACCTGGGCACAGGACACAGAATCTACCTGGGCACAGCCCCCACCTAGATCCAGGATCCACCTGGGCACAGGAAACTTCTGGCACAGCACCCACGTGGGCACAGCACCCACCTGGGCACAGCACCCACCTGGGCACAGGACACACCTGGGCACAGCCCCCACCTACATACAGGATCCACCTGGGCACAGGACACAGAATCTATCAGGGCACAGCCCCTACCTAGATCCAGGATCCACCTGGGCACAGGAAACTTCTGGCACAGCATCCACCTGGGCACAGCACCCACGTGGGCATAGCACCCACCCACATACAGGATCTCACCTGGGCACAGCACGTCCTGCCCAGCACCCACCTGGGCACAGCACCCCCTGCCCAGCAGCAGGAAACCCAGAGGAGCAGCAGAGACCCCGAGCATCCCCAGTGCCCCCCTGTCCATCCCTGGGAGCAGCTCCTGGCCCCGTCCCTGTCCCAGCAGCCCAGCCCTGCCCCTCTCTCCCAAATCAGCTTTGCCATCTCCAGCCTCCCCCTCACCCATCACAGAGCAGCTCTGAAATCTCTTTCAAGATTTCCCTTTGGTTTCCCCTTGCCTTTGATTTGCTTCCAGGCTCCAGAAATTCCAGTGTGGCTTTGAACAAATATCCTTTGGATTTTAAACTTACACAAAGCTTCTGTGACTGGGCAAAAACCCCCAAATCCTCTGTGAACGCTCCCCTTCCCACAGGGCTGTTTGGAGCACAGGGCACTGCTCCAGGATCAATGGGGGTAATTTATTCTCTGACATTACACAGGGAACAACCTGATTTCCAAATTCCTTCCTGCCAGCTTCCAGCCTGAAGCACTTCTGTTATTTTTTCTCCCCTTTTAAGAACAGCTGACTTATCAAAACCAGGTTTTTCCAAGAGAAAAGCACAAGCTAAGCCACATTACAATAATTGAAGCTATTAATTACCTTTATGCTTTTCTTTTTTTAAGGGAGATCTTTAATGCAGGTAATTCTGGCTAAAAGAGCTAATTTGAGCTGCTCCATCATTTAAAAGATGATTATAAAATTAATTCAGAAAGAGTGGAAGAAAGACAAAGGGACAAAGGAGAGCAGGAAGAGATGGGTATTCCCCCTGTGCTCCAATTGGGAATTATCAAAGGAACGGGATTGTTTTAAAAGAACAGGGAGGGCTGATGGTGTTTTTAGGTTTTTTTTACAATTTATTGCATTTTCCAGAGAAGCTGTGGATGTTCCAGCCCTGGAAGTGTCCCAAGCCAGGCTGGATGGGGCTGGGAGCATCCTGGGATAGTGGAAGGGTTGGGTGGGATGGGAATGGATGGGCTTGGAGCTCCCTTCCAACCCAAACCCTTCTGGCATCCCAGAACTCTACACATCCTCCTCTTTTACAGATGGAGAAAAGAATTCAGGAAGGGACACTGGGAAGGAATTCCTCCCTGTGAGGTGGGGAGGGGCTGGAAAAGGTTTCCCAGAGCAGCTGTGGCTGCCCCTGGATCCCTGGCAGTGCCCAAGGCCAGGCTGGACAGGGCTTGGAGCAGCCTGGGACAGTGGGAGGTGTCCCTGCCATGGCAGGGCATGGAATGGGATGGGATTTAAGGTCCCTTCCAACCCAAACCCCTCCACGATTCTGTGGGAATTCCAGCCAGTAAAGCAATCCATGGACATGAATTGCCAACAGCACTTTGTTTATTCCTAATCCTCCAATATTTACTGATGTCCTGGGCATCTTCCTGATCCCCACTCCAAACCCAGCCACCAGAAAGGTCCCTGGGAGGCCAAAATCAGCCCACAGTGAAACAGCCAAAAGTGTCACAGCCAAGCCCAGCAGGAGCTGAAGAGATCCCAACCTGCCAGGACAGAACAGAACTGTGCCAAGGAGCAAAACCCAGCTCAGGATCTGCCTCCATCTGGGCTCTGGGCAGCCTGATCTGAGCTCAGATCTCACTGAAGTGCCTGCTTTGAACAGCTGATGGAGCAGCTTTGTCTGGGGCACACAAATGTCCCCGTGCCAAGAGCCAGCAGTGGTGGCAGCTCCCAGGGCAGGCAGGCAAACACTGGATTTGGAAGCCTGTGAAATTCATGATTATCACAGAAATCCCACCTGTTCCTGCTGACAGCCATTCCCAGAGCCAGCTTTTGGACCAATTCCTTAAGGAAACATCAAGCCCTGGAAAGGAAAACCTTCCCCTGTCCTGAGGATGCTCAGTTGGGTTTCACCCCTCAGGTCTGACCCTGCTGAGGGGAGGCTGCAGTGACCAACCCCAAACTGAAATTAAAGCAGTTCCCCCTCCCTCCAGGGATCCAGCAGCTCCCAGGTGAACCCTGGATCCAGACTGGAAAACAGACTCTGCACTTCCCTCCTCATCCACTGACCCCTGCCAGGGCATCTTCAGCTTCTAAAGCAGCAGCAGCAAAGCAAACAAGAGGAAAAAGGGTTAATTTTTGCCACATTAACTGCAGGGTTGGTACTTGAGTACAAGAGGCCCCCAGGCCTGGACTAGAGCTGGTAGAATGGAGAAGTTTGGCTGAATTCTAAATAATAGATATGGGGTTGTACTCCAGATGAGTCAGGACATAGAGATGCCAGATATTAATGGAGATGTCAATGAATAAATACAACACAGTAGTGTAAAAACACACTAGGAATGACAGATACAACAGCCCAGCTCTGAAAACAGACCAGGAATAACAGACACAGCAGCCCAGCTCTGAGAACACATCAAGACTAACAAATCCCAGCTCTGGAAACACAACTCCAATTGCTAACTTCGTTTTTTCCACGCTGTGGCCACACTTTGTTTCCTCTGCCCTCTCAAGAGGAATTGCACCAAGACACGTTGGTGTTTCCCTACTCTTTGAAACGCTGATCTTTTCCTCCCCTGAGGCCCAGACATCCCCTAAAACATCATTTTAAAGGCAGAGGGATGAATTCAGCACGGAATGGATCCATCAGTGGTGATTCCCAGCTCCAGGGAGTGATGGAAAGCGAGCCCAGGGAAGGGACACGTGCTGGGATCCGGGGAGCAGCTGCAGCAAACCCAGCCAGGCAAAAGCCAGCAGGCAAAGAGCATTTAAACCACATTTTGTGAGGCAGCTGACGTCTGAAAACAAAGTGATTCCATCCTTGAAACAACTTGTAAATAGCAGAAAAACATCCCTGAGTGGGGCCTGGAGAAAGCCCAGCAGGGAGAGGCCTTTGAAAGCATCCGAGGTGTCTGCGCTGCTCCCTTTGAAGCTGCAGATAAGGGAGGGTGTAGAACACGAGTGTTATCAGCTCTGGCAGACACATCCTGACACCAAAACGCAGCTCCCTGGATTCCTGTGCAAGGAGAGACCTCCCTGCACAGGCACAGCTCAGCCCAACGGCGTGAAAATGACAGGAATTGGTGTCTGAACATGAAAAAAAAGGCACAGACAGCTCCTGGAACAGCTCGGAGTGAAGGCACTGATCTTCCCCACCAACGTTTGTCCAAATCCTTGCTTTAGCTGGGAGGAATCAGTGTTCTGCTGTGACAGTGTTTTAAAGAGAATTCCAAATATCCGACTTTTTACAACCCCAAACATCATCTGCACTTACTTAAAGCTTCCTTCCCCTGCCAAATCTGGGTATTATTCACTGCTTTACAGTCTATATTTTGGGTCACATCCTGAAGGAGGCTCCAATATTTTTCTCAGCTTCCAGCCAGGCATGTCAGACTCAGTCTCAAAAAAACCTCTTTTTAGATTACAGCTATTGAGGCTCCTTGCAAAAACCTGTTGTTTGGTTTTGGTTGTTTTTTTTTTTTTTTTTTTTTTTTTTTTTTTTTTCCTTGCAAAAACCTGTTGTTTGGGGTTTTTTGTTTGTTTTATTTTGTTTTGGTTTTGGTTGTTTTTTTTTTGTTTGTTTTTTTTTTTTTTTTTTTTTTTTTTTTTTTTTTTTTTTTTGTTTGGTTTTTTTTTTTACTCTTCCAACATGTGTTTGCAGGACAAACACCAAAAACAAATAAGAATGAATTAATGACCTTCAGGGATTTTTTTCCCCCTCCACTGTCACAGGCTTCCCTGCCCTTCATCCCTTGGGATTCAGGCTCACACAACAGTGACCCTTCTGTGGGGATCTTTGCCCCTGAGTTGACCAAACAACAAAGAAGGGACAAATTGGGATAAAAAAGGCAATTAAACCATTATCAGGGTCACTTTTCAGCCTAAAAGCATCTCCTTCCCAATCTGAATATTCATTAAAAGCTTTACACTGTGCAGCAAATGGAATTCATCATGTTAATGCATGGAAAAGTAACTTTGGGGGGAGAGTGGGATGGGATGTGATCCTGTTTGATTGGATTGAAGGGGAGAAGTCATGGGGCCTTGTCCCAGGGGTTTGTCTGTCCCTGCCATGTCCCAGGGCAGGATTTGGGAAGCAGATGATTCCCAGAAGGAGGAATGGCAACCAGGAGCAGGGAGAAGTGAGTGCTGCTGCTCCACGTTCAGCCACGACCTGGGGCAGGAGCTGAAACCTTCCCTTCCCTCCAGGAATATCCACCAGCTGTGGAACTCCTCCAAATCCCTCCTTCCCCTTCCTTCCAGCATTCCCAACTAATTCTGCAGTGCCAGGAGCTCTGGGACAGCGTGTGAGCACAAACCTCTCTGTCCAAAGCATTCCCAATCCTTGAACTTGTCACCAGCACCGAGGATGCTCAGGGATGGTTGGAATTCCCTTGGGAAGCCATCAGCTCTGCCTCCTGCATTCCAGAGCTCCAGCAGGGAGAAACAGCTCCCTGACCAACAATTTCCTGCTTTTCACAGAGGAAATCCATGTTCAAATAAGGCCTGGAATGCAGGAATTCCAAAGGTTGGAATTTCCTCACCACCTCCTAGGAACTGGAAGTGCTCTGGTTCCAGCTTCTCCAGAATGTTCTCTGCAGGGAATGAACCTTCCAGGAGAAAAGGAGATCTTGCCAGATGACCATTTCCCACTAAAACAAAGTTTTAGGAGTTTGAAGCCTTTGTGGGATTCGTTTCCAATTAAAAGCACATAAATGCTCGGGAAGAAAAACGATGGAATTAAATAAGGAAGTCAATTTTGCAGATTCCAAAGAAGATGTAACTGACATTTCAAAAGCCACTTCATCCACATTTCCCAGTCCTATGGAAAACACATCCTATGGAAGAAAAACATCTGAAAATTACAGATAAAGCATCCAGGAGTTCTTGTAAAATAAGGAAGCTCCAATCATTGCACAGGGAAAGGAAACTTTCCCCATTTTTCTGGGTTTTAAGTGGTGATGAAAGAATTTCTTTCAAGGCACACAAAAACCTTCCCAGCTCCAGCCTCATGCACGCCCAGGGCAGGATAATTCTTGTCAACTCGCAAATAAAATCAATTAGAGCTTGGAAAATTTCTGCCAGAGAGTGGCAAGTGTGAGATGAGAATCATTGGGAAGCAATCTGCTTTTCAGAATCCCTGCGAGGAACAGCAGCTGCTGGGGAGGCACAGGGGGCAGAGAGAGGGACCATCCTCTGGGAAAGCCTATAGGATCCTGTAGAAAGCTGCACAGGGAGCAGGAACACATCCCAAAGCACAAAATCCTGCCTCTGGAGCCAGAGCCCTTGCACGGACTTCACAGGCAGCTCCGAGATGAAAACCGGGAGCTGAAAGCTCCGAGGCCACCACGGCGGGATCAGAAGCTGCTTTGATATAAAGAGAAGGGGTTGGTTCATTAGGAGCTCACACTGAGGAGCTTTTCACCACCCCATCAGCAGCTCCATGTGAAGCTGTGACCTCCAGGACCTGCAGCTCTGAGAGCACAAGGTGTGTGCAGAGAGAGGGGACGGGATGACGGAATCTCGGAGCATCCCAGAGCTTTAATGACTTTTGGGAACCACTTAGGAGACAGATTCAGGTGCTGGGGAGGGAAGGGTCAGCTGCACGTAGGGATGGGAAAAGGAAGTTGAGAGGAGCTGCTGAAATGCTGATGGCTCCTGCAAATACCTTCCCCCAAAGTCTTCCCAAATAGGGAAATCAGAGAACATGGAAATGAGGGAATTTCAGGAATGCTGCTCCAGAAAGGGCTGATGGATCCAAGGGGTCTCAGGAAAGGAGAGAATTTCAGAAATGCTCCTCCAGGAAGGGCTGATGGCTCCAAGGGGTCTCAGGAAAGAAGAGAATTTCAGAAATTCTCCTCCAGGAAGGGCTGATGGATCCAAGGGGTCTCAGGAAAGAAGAGAATTTCAGAAATGCTCCTCCAGGAAGGGCTGTTGGCCTCAAGGGTTCCCCTGAGCTCAGCTCCAGGAAAAAAAACCCTAAAATCAACCAGAGGAACCTGGAATTCCAAGGTTCTTGGTTCTCCCAGGCTCACCTGGTGCACGGGCACTTTTGTTTTCACCCACTGCCCATCATCTGGAGCCTGTGTTGCCTTCACATCTGGCACAGCAGTGCTGGAAGTGAGTGCAATGATTCACATGCACGTGTTGGGGCAGGTTCCTTTTCCAGGGAATCACGGGGTGAAGCCAAAAGGAATTCTACAGAAATGAAGTGAAAAAAACCAGAGGAGAAGAAAAGATTTTGTGCAAGGGAGGAAAATGCAGCGCCAAGGTTGGAGAGGCAAAAGGAAGACGAGGCACTGAGGGGGAGGAACTGAACTCAGACAGGAATAAACTCCCTGGATTTGGCCGTTCCTCACTTGCAGCCTTGCTTCTCCCACCACATTCCCTCAGCATGGGACTATCAACAGAAAACCAAGGAGGAGAAACTGGATCCCAGGGGGAATGACAAGGGAAGGCTCAAGGAGTGGGAGGCATTGGGGCAATGTGACAGCTGATGCAACTTTCCTAAAATAAACCCAAAAAGGCTCAGAGCATTTTGTGATCTGAAGCCCACGACACCAGGATAAAGCAGCAACAGCAGCACAATTCCCAGTGAAAATCCCAGTCCCTCCCACCCAGCCAAAAAAACACACCATGGATAGAAAAGATCTGGAAAGCCTCATTATTGAAGCTAAAAGTAAATTTCATCCTAAAAGTAAATTTGCCACCTAAATTTTCCAATCAGAAACATCTCCTGAAGCTCCAGAACATCCCAGACAGATCAGAGACACATTTTGGGGTGTTCTGGGTGCTCAGGTTTTGGGGTGTGGGGCTCTGAGCAGGTGCCACAAACCAGGAACAATCAGCAGCAATTCCCAACAGCCTCAGCACTGGGAATTCCCAGCTCCAGCAGGTCCTGACACAAAGCCCTGGGAGGACCTGAGCTGCTCTGGGGGATTTTCTTCTTTTCCAGGATTTCGAGGGAGGAATTGCACTGATGCTGCCAGATCTCCCAGGGACAAGAGAAGGGAAAGGAACCCCAAGGATGGAAGAGAAGAAGAAGAAGTCTGGGGGTGAGGATGCCAGAGAAGCCCAGAGTGGACTGGACTGGAAGGGATCTCCAAGATCCTCTGTTCCCACGGGATCAGGTGCATTGCACACCCTGGGGACAGGGCAGGGTCACACCTGGATGGCCCAAAGGAGAACAGGGCATCTCCTGCCGTGCTTCCCATTCCACCTCCCAGCATGGAGACCCCACCTGGCCCTTCCTGATCCCACAGGCTCATCCCACCCTGCTCCTTCCCCCTCTTGCTCCCTGCTCAGCTCGACAGGATTTTATTTCTCACCTCCCAAGGCAATCTGGGCCCAAGGTCCCCTGGCAGAGCTGTGGGAGCAGCTGAAAGAGCTGTAAAAGTGATTTTATTAATCTGTCTCAAACAGCTCCCTTGGAATTCTTCCTGCAGGATTCACATCCAACAGGTTGGGGAGCAAAGGAAACCCAGCTCAGGATTCTCCAGGCTGTGGGATCAATGAGAAGGCACTTAAAGCAAGCTGGCTCATAAAAAAAAAAAAAAAAACCAAAAAAAAATCCATTTTTAAAGCTGGGAGGGTGAATGGTAATGCAGGTTTTTCTAAGAGCAGGTCAAGTCAAGGTTACTTGAAGTGCTGAGTTAATGGGCTCATAAATATCATCATTAGGTGCCAGTCCCTAGCTTGGAAACACACAGGAATTATCTTCCTGATGAAATTGAATTTTGTTTATTTGTGCCCAGCCCTGGCCATGACTAAAATTACTCAGAATGCTCAGAAAATGAAATATTTGAAATATTCAGCTGCGAGAGGCTTCAAGAGAATTGGCTGCAAGTCTCTCTGCCCTATTACCAATAATTAAAATCAGTTTTTTCATAGGCAGAAGGGGGAAAAAGGGGCTTGAGCTCTCTTTTCCTGCTGAATCACATCAGCATGGTTAAAGATGAGATAGGAGCACCAGGTTTTTTCCCCCTACGGGCAAAAATTATTGAGAACTGACTCATCTGAATTTAATTACTGGGCCGGCTCGGAGAGATGAAATTCTAAACAAGACTTCTTTGCAATTCCACTTGTGGGGCTGCAAAGTTTCCTTCAGGAATGAGAAATTAGATGCCCTGGAATGGGCTGGGGCTGGGGCTGGCTCGTGTGGATGGGAAATTCAGGAGATGCCCTGGAATGGGCTGGGGCTGGCTCGTGTGGATGGGAAATTCAGGGGATGTGAAATTCAGGGATGTGGAATTCAGGGATGGGAAATCTGTGGATGTGGAATTCAGGGATGTGAAATTTGGGGGATGTGGAATTTGGGGATGTGAAATTTAGGGATGTGAAGTGCAGGGATGTGAATTTCGAGGATGGGAAATTCAGGGATGTGAAATTTGTGGATGTGAAATTTGTGGATGTGGAATTCGGGGATGGGAAATTCAGGGATGTAGAATTCAGGGATGTGAATTTCAGGGATGGGAATTTCAGGGATGGGAAATTCAGGGATGCACCACACAAAGCAGGAACAGCTTCTGCCGGGGGGAATTCCTGCTGCTGGGGCCAGGGGATCCCAAAAAGGGCTGAGCTCATCCAGGGAATGTGCTGGGAGGAAAGGCAGCCCCAGGGATGCAGCACATGCACACCTGGAGGGGGAGCAGGGATGCAAATCCATCATTTTTCCCTCCAACGAGCCCCAGAGTGACGCCTGTAAAACTTAAACCAGGCTTTAATCTCAGTTTTAAGGACTGTGTGTGCACTGCAGGCTCAGCTCAAAGCCGGGCTTACATTCCCCACAATTTAAAGTTTTTTTCCCTGCTGTGTTTACAAGGAGTTTATTAATTTTATTTTATTTTTTTTCCCAGCAGGTTCCCTCTGCCAGGCTTTGTTTTATTTTTGACATGACAAGACACAGCTCTGCTTTGGCAACACCTCCAGGCTGAATAATGTTTTTTAACCAGCTCCATCCATCTTCCCAGCCAGCACAGCTGAGTGCCTACGAACCAACAGTGCCCTAAAATATTAATGCATTCTAATAAAACCAGCCCGGGCTTTTTTTCATCAAACAGCAACATCTAATTTTCCAAGGGGGCCTGAGAACAGTAAACAATTGGGACGTGGTAAATGGCAACTTCCCTCCCATCAATACAGCCTAAACACTCCAATCCTGCTCCCTCAGAATTGCCAGCCAGGATAAATCACTCAAATAAATGGGATTTGCAACAGGATCCTCACAAATAATCACAATTTAACTCGCTGCTGATAATCCCAGGCAACACCTGATTATTTCAAAAGCTTCATTCTTCCCTTCCAGAGGGATGTTGGGTTTAAATTCAACTTCCAGGACCTTCCACTTGCTGCCAGTCAGGACTTTTAACCATTTGCAGGGTGCAGTTGATCACTGTGTCCTTTGCTATAAAACCAACAGGAGGAACACATCAAATTCCCCCTGCAGTTCCTTATTTCTCCTGCCTTCAGAGCACTGGGGTGCCTTCTCAATATTGAAAATATTGGCTTTTACCCCAGATCAAAGCAATATTTCTGAGAGCACTTTCCAGGCAGCCCGCTGGGATGAGGGAGGGTTGGAATTCTGTCTCCTGTCCCAGGGACAACTGGATCTGGTGAAACATTTCCACAAGTTCCTCAACACCAATGGGTTTAGCAATCATCAGAACATTTAACAAAACCAAGGCTTGAGTGTGGCAGGGCTTGAGGGGTTCTCAGAGGTTGGGTGATTTTGTTTGGGTTTTTTTTTCAATCTTTCTTCTTCTACCCATCCACACCACGACTCTCATTGCAGACAGCAGGACTCAGAGCAGCCAATGCTCACTGCAGAGTTTGCCAAGCAAATCCCAAGTTCCAGAAGGAAACCACGGGGAATAACTGGCAATTTCTCCTCCTTCAGGTCCAAACTGCTCCCTCTGAGCACCCTGTGAATTTGGCTCTGCCCACACAGACCACGAGTCCCCTACAAGGAATGAACACAGCGGGAACCTACCAGAGCGAGGATCCCTCCGTGCCAGCAACTTCCAGGACATCATATCCATCCTCCAGCTGAAAATCCATGAAAACCAGGGCAATGGTGTCCCCAGGCTCGGCCAGGATGGTCCAGGTGCAGTCTGCATTGTTGCCATACTCCAGGGGGAAGTGAGGGCTGGAGATGATCCCGCTCTGGCCCCGCAGGGTCCCTCCGCACGCGTCGTCGGCTGCAACAGAGGCGAGGGGTGAGCCCTGGGGTGCCCAAAGTCCAGCCCAAAGTCCCAGGCAAACCCCAGAGCTTGGGGCAGGGAGGGTCACTGCCACTCTTAAGGATGGAGGTGCTGCCTCAGGTTTTAGGTTTTGTGTTTTTCAGGTTCTGTGCTGCTTTAGTGTGCATTTCTGAGCTTCATATCAGGGGATGATGAGCTCTCAGCACAGAGCAGGGAGACAAAACAATTCCTGCTCCAGCTGGGGACCAAGGAGAACCACCCAAATCTCAGGCCCAAGAGCACAAACAACGTGGGCTGAAGAGAGAAAAACAAGAGGGATGGGACTTCATAACCTAAAGCTGTAATTGGGCAATGAACTCCAATATACAAATGGAGCAGAACTTATAAAAGTGAGAGACCTTATGACCAGTCATCCATTTTTGGGACCATTTTGGTTCATCTTGGGTGTAGCCCTGGCTGGGCTCTTGTGCTGCCCACGGTGGATCCATTGAGGAGATCCTTTTAATAAATCCCTGCTTTATTCTTTAACTCTGTCCAGCCTCTGTTCTAACTCAGCCTTCACAAGGAATCAAACATGTAGAGGGATGCAAATTCAGCCGCAGGCACAGCTCCACCAGAGCAGCTGAAAAGCACATTTTGTGCTGCCTTTGGAGCCATTCCCTGGATCTTCCTCCTCCCTGGAGCAGCTCAGGTGCCACCAGCCCCAGTGCTGGACTCCAGACTGAAGGACAGCGTTGAAATCAAACACGAGTTTGGCACTTCAGGGTGGAAATGCAAAGCTGGGCTTTTCCTCCAGCTGGAGAGGGGATCTCAGCAATGGAAATGATGCCAACCCTCAGCTCCAGCACCAGCTGGGGTCAGGATTAATCCCTCCCTCCCTGGGGTTTCCTCCACAAATGCTGAATGAAGCTGGGCAAGGAGAAGACTCTGGGAAATGCTGTCAGAGCAGAGGGAACTGCTCCTTCCAGCAGGGAATTTCCTCTTGTCCTACCAAGGTGTTGCTTTGGCCGTTCTCAAGGTGGAATTTCAGGGAATTTCAGTGGAATTTCAGGGAATTTCAGGGAATTTCAGTGGAATTTCAGGGAATTTCAGGGAATTTCAGTGGAATTTCAGGGAATTTCAGGGAATTTCAGTGGAATTTCAGGGAATTTCAGGGAATTTCAGTGGAATTTCACCTTTTAGAGGGTCCAGAGGAGGGCCAGGAATGGTGAAGGGGCTGGAGGGGCAGCTGAGGGCACTTGGGGTGCTCAGCTGGAGAGGAGGAGGCTGAGGGCAGAGCTCAGAGGGGCTGCAGCTCCTCCTGATGGAATATTGGGATGGATTTAGGGCAGGGTTCTTCCCCCAGAGGGTGCTGGGCACTGGCCAGGCTTCCCAGGGAATGGGAACATTCCCAAGGCTGCCAGAGCTCCAGGAATGTTTGGACACCACTCTCAAGGTGGGATTTTGGGGTGTCTGTGCAGGGTCAGGAGCTGGAGTCAGTGATTCTCCATCCCTTGATTCTGTGAGTATTTTCACCTCCAATGAAACTCAAAAAATAAAATTAAATTTAAAAAGTGTTATAGAAGTGACAAAGACCATCTTAATTTGGAGAAAAGCATTGCAATTGATCATAAAAAAAACATCAGGGATAAGCAGCCCTCTCTCAAATCACTCTGAGCCCTCCCATCAAACACTCCTGGCCCCAAACCAGCAGGGAAATGCCCCAAAAAAACCCCACTGAGAGGCACAACATCTCTGTGCCTTGTAACCCATCCAAAGGAGCATTAAAAACATCCCAAGCAACCAACATTTGCTCACTTGAAGCCCCAGCTCCACGGCCCAGGGGCTGATTGATTGCACAGGCAGAGTCAATAAAAGGAATCAATAGGAGATGCTCTGCTGAAGTACACAAGGAATCGAGGGGAAGAGACTTCAAGAGCAGCAGCAAATGTTTTTGGTAGAACAACACAGATATTTGTGTATTTACACACTCCCCAGCCCCCGTGGGAGCACAATTAGCAAGGCACTCTCCGGGCTGATAAAGGAATTTTGAAGTTCAACCGGCAGGAAGTTGGGAATTGTTTTCAGTAGAAATTGTTTTACCTCCCCTGCAGCATCCCCAAGGCAAGGGCACATCCCAGCCCTGCACAAATCCACCTTCCCTGCAGCACAGCACCACAACCACCCTGGCATGTGCCCCGGGACAGGGAATCTGGCACTGGGAAGCAGAAAATCCAGTCCCATTTCCAGTGTTTGAGCTGGAAAAACTGCAGGCTTGGGTAGGTGCTTGATTTTCTGGATAATCATGGGATCATGATTGGGTTGGGCTGGGAAGGAGCGTTGGGATCATCTCATTCCATGGGCAGGGACACTTTCCACAATCCCAGCTTGCTCCAACCTGGCCTTGGACATTTCCAGGGATGGGGCAGCCACAGCTTCTCCAGGAAATCAATCCCAGCCCCTCAGAAGGAGGAATTTCCTCCTAATATTTAATCTAAACCTACTCTCTTTCAGTTTAAAGCCATCCCCCTTGTCCTGCCACCTGTAAAATTGGGTTTTTCCCCCACTTCATTTTATTTTTAAAATTTAATTGTCCAGGGACCAAGAAACTGCAGCTAAAGAAGCTGTGCCCCATTCCCAACACCCCAAGCCCTTCACAACCTTCCCATTATTCCCCCAAAGCCCAACAGCCTCGAGGAACCCATTAAAAACTCATTAACCACAACCCCGATTTTCAAGGGCTGGTTTTTAAGGATTGGTTTCTAAGAGTTAATTTTTAAGGATTGGTTTTTAAGGGTTGATTTCTAAGGGCTGGTTTTTAAGGGTTGCTTTTTAAGGGTTGTTTTTAAAGGTTGTTTGTTAAAGGTTGGTTTTTGAGGTTTGTTTTTTAGAGGCTGGTTTTTAAGGGTTGCTTTTTAAGGTTGTTTTTTAAGGGTGGTTTTTTTAAGGGTTGGTTTGTAAGAGTTGGTTTTTAAGGGTTGTTTTTTAAGGGCTGCTTTTTAACCCCCCCAAACCCCATTTCCAGGGGGATCTCATTACCTCTGCAGACGGGGAGAGGGAAATCCCAGGAGGCTCCTTGTCCCGAGCTGGCCTGGCAGGTGAGCAGGGCGTGGCCCTCCAGGAAGAATCCAGGGTTGCAGCTGTACCTGACCCTGTCCCCGATGCTGAAGGTGGTTCCTTGCTGGACCCCGTTCCGCAGCCGCCCCGGGTTCCCGCACGTGTGGCTGGGCAGGGCTGCAAGGGAACAGGGCTGGGTTAGGGACAGGGAATTGTCACGGGGCTGGGGTGAATCCTCAGGAAAAATGGAATAATCGAGAATAATCCAATTGAGGGAAGCCGGGCTGGGTTAGGGACACGGAATTGTCACCGGGCTGGGGGAAAGCCTCAGGAAAAATGGAATAATTGAGAATAATCCAATTGAGGGAAGCAGGGCTGGGTTAGGGACAGGGAGCTGCCACTGGGCTGGGTGAATCCTCGGGAAAAACTGAATAATCGTCATTGAAAACAGAATAATCCACTTGAGGGAAGCAGGGCTGGGTTAGGGACAGGGAATTGTCACAGGGCTGGGGTGAATCCTCAGGAAAAATGGAATAATTGAGAATAATCCATTTGAGGGAAGCAGGGTTCTGTTAGAGACAGGGAGCTGCCACTGGGCTGGGTGAACCCTCGGGAAAAATGGAATAATTGTCATTGAAAACAGCATAATCCATTTGACGGAAGCAGGGCTGGGTTAGGGACAGGGAGCTGCCACTGGGCTGGGTGAACCCTCGGGAAAAATGGAATAATTGTCATTGAAAACAGCATAATCCATTTGACGGAAGCAGGGCTGGGTTAGGGACAGGGAATTGTCACTGGGCTGGGGTAAATTCTCAGGAAAAATGGAATAATCATCGTTGAAAACAGAATAATCCACTTGAGCAGCCTCCAGACTTACCTGGGGTTGTACCAGAACTTGTCAGGCCCCTTGGAGTCAATGTTTAAATATAATTTTTACCAAACATCCAGATAAAGAAGGAAAATCACAGAATCTCAGAATCACCAGGTTGGAAGAGACCTTCAAGACCATCGAGTCCAACCCAGCCCTGAATAAACCTCAACTCACCCCTGGCACCCAGTGCCACATCCAGGCTTTGTTAAACACACCCAGGGATGGTGACTGCACCACCTCCCCGGGCAGAACATTCCAGAACTTCATCACTCTTTCCATAAAAACCTTTTTCCTGCTGTCCAGCCTGTAGCTGAAGGCTGCCCCAAATCCCTCCCCAAGCTGCTGAGGCAACAAGATCCTCTCCTTCCTGAGCAATTTCTGAACCACAGGAAGGAACTTGAGGATCAGGCTGTGGTGGGTGCTTGATCTCTGGAAATCATGGAATGGTTTGGGTTGGGAAGGAATTTAAGGATCATCTCATTTACCCCATTCCATGGGCAGGGACACTTTGGACACTTCCAGGGATCCAGGGGTAGCCACAGCTTC
This sequence comes from Onychostruthus taczanowskii, assembly GCF_017590055.1. Taxonomy (NCBI): domain Eukaryota; kingdom Metazoa; phylum Chordata; class Aves; order Passeriformes; family Passeridae; genus Onychostruthus; species Onychostruthus taczanowskii. The sequence goes on from NW_024503235.1 coordinate 2,128,941, forward strand.
TCTGGAAAATCCATCCCAGCCCTCCCAGGGAGGAATTTCTTCCTAATTACTGAATTCTCCCTCTCAATTTTATATGATTTGATTGCACTTGGTTATTTAGCTTGAGTTGATTAAATCCAAAGATCACATTTTTCAACAAGCTGCAGTTCCTGCAATACAAGCAGGTTTGTTTTACACCTTAAATCCACCCAAAACCCAGCAAAACTGATTGCCTGCAAAAAAACCCCCAATGTTTCAGCTCACCAGGATTTGTAATTCCCAGTGTTTAATCCAGATTTCACACACGTGCATCAAACCAGACTCAAACACAGCTGGACCCAGCTCTACTTAAAGCAAAACAGAGCTCAATAAAATCAGGGGAAATGTGGGATACTCCAATCTAAGATGGGAAAGCTGCAGCTGAAACGCCAATAAATCCTCAGGCAGTGCCTCTGCACAGCACTTCCAGGGAATTTAAATAAACCCCCAGGTTTCCACCAGCCACTCCAAAAAAGATCAACTCCAATCATGGTTTTAGAGGCTGATAAAAACCCCAAGCAAAGACAACAAGGCCTAAAAATGAGTCCATCAAACTGAAATCAGGCCCTTGTGCAGCATCTCCAGCGATGGTTCCTTTTCATTAGGGCTGGGGGAGCAGGGGAGGGCCCTGCTCACACTCAGTGCTGGAAAATGAGTTTGTCAGGGATGAATTTCCACTTTGCTCTGCAGCTCTGCCCAGAGAAAGAGGGAGAGGAAAAGGAAAATGATGTCCTGGCACACACAGAGAGGGATAAAACCCAGGCAGAGCTGGGGTGTGAGAAATGCCAATCACTTGTTCTTAAAATTTTAAAAGTTTAATGGTAATTAAATGGTCATAAAAATTGCAATATAATTAGAGTAATAAAAATTTGGACAATTGAGATTAGGACAATATGAGACAATGACATTTTTCACATGGGGAAATGGGACATAAACCCCCAGTGCTGAGGGAAATCCTGCTTTGGGATGGGGAGTGGGATCTTCCTCCCTGACAGGAGGGGAATGAAGGGTTAATCCCAAATGCACACAGGAGCAGTTCCCAGCTCCCAGAGAGACCACCTGGGTCTGTGGTGAGCCCAGCCCTGGAAATTCTGCACTGAAACATCACCTGGAAGGGGATTTATGTAAATGGCATGTTCAGATCCACTCCTGAGCTTCTTCAGGCAGGTTTGGGGTTTTGTGCTGTGCCCACGAGCTCTGCTCACACAGAGATTCCCCAAGCCCAGATTTGGTGTTTTTCAGCTGTTCCCATGAGCACTGCTCAAACAGAGGTTCCCCAAGCCCAGATTTGGGGTTTTTCAGCTGTTCCTCTGAGCTCTGCTGACACCTGAGTGTCCCCAAGCCCAGATTTGGGGATTTCTGCTGCACCTGCAAGCTCTGGTCACACACAGAGTGCCCCAAAGCTCAGTTTTTGGGGATTTTCAGGGTTTTTTTGCTGTCCCTCTGACTCTGGTCACACCTGAGTGTCCCCAAGCCCAGATTTGGGGATTTCTGCTGCACCTGCAAGCTCTGGTCACACACAGAATGCCCCAAAGTCAGGTTTTGGGGATTTTCAGGGTTTTTTTGCTGTCCCTCTGACTCTGGTCACACCTGAGTGTCCCCAAGCCCAGTTTTGGGTTTCTCAGCCATCCCTCTGATCTCTGCTCACACACAGAGTGTCCCCAAGCCCAGTTTTTGGGGCTCCAGCCCTCCCATCCCTCCCTGCACACCAGGAGGGGCAGATCCCAGCTCCTGACACCATTTCTTGCCCCCAAACTCGTTATTTCCATCCACCCCCAAAGCCCCTGGAGCTGGGAGGTTCCACCAGGAAATTTTCCTGCCCAGGCAGGTTCTGGGAGCAGGGGCTGCTGTCAAATCCAAGCGGGTGGAAAAGCAGCCCAGAACTAACATTTCATTTTTTGTAATGATACTCAAACCCCCAATTTAATTAAATTACCAATGCCACTTTTTTTTTTTTAATGAACCCATTCCTGCTTTTATGCTTCCATCCTTTAAAATTAATGAGTATAACTCTGCTATAAATAAAAATCCATCATTTTTAAAAGTCAATCTCTACCACGAGCTGCTCTCTACTTAATGAACTGTGAAGAATCAGACAACCCTGACCTGCATGGGATCTTAAAATCAGACTTGAAAAACAGATCTCAGATTAAAATTCTGCTTCACTGAGCTGCCTGCACATTTCAGATCTTGCTCCAGGAGGGGAGGCACAGCAGCTTTGGGGGGAGCAGCATTAACCCCCCACTGCCCTGGGTCGCTGCAGGGAGCTTGGACTGGGGTTTTTAAATCACCCAAGTGCAGGAGATCTTCAAATTCCTGCTGATGGAGAGAGAAAAATGATTCCAGAGGGGTTGGGGTTACATCCAGAGCTGGGCCATTTGTGGAGATGAAGGGAAGGTCCTGTTACTCATTTTCTGTTCCTTCCCACGATGAATTCTGAGCAGTTTATTTCATTTGTCTGCACCTGAACAGCTGCCAAAGCCTGATGTGATTTTACAACAGAGGAAAGGCAATGGGATTATCCTGGTGCAGTGGCACCTCCAATGTCACTGTCCCAGGGCTGGCTGGGCTCTGGACACCTCCCTGCAAGGTGACCCAGCACAGGAGCCACGCTGGGGGTGTTAAAGCCAGCACAGACCCAGCAGAACCAGAGCAGAGCCACGACTGTCACACCAGGTGACAATGGCCTGATGCACCAGTGGCACCTTCTCAGCAAGAACTTGATGCCTCAGGTTTTAACTTTTATATTTTTCAGGTTCTCTCCTGCTTTGGTGTGTGGGTCTGGGCTTCATATTATGGGATGATGAGCTCTGCACAGAGCAGGGAGACAAAACAATTCCTGCTCCAGCTGGGCACCAAGGACAAATGATCCAAATCTCAGGCCCAAGAGCACAAACAACAAGGAGTGAAGAGAGAAAAACAAGAAGGATGGGACTTCATAACCTAAAGCTGTAATTGGACAATTAACCCTAATAAGCAAATGAAGCAGAGCTGATCCCAGGGAGAGACCCCGTGACCATCGTGCATTTTGGGACCATTTTGGTTCATCTTGGGTGCAGCCCTGGCTGGGCTCTTGTGCTGCCCACGGTGGATCCATTGAGGAGATCCTTTAAATAAATTCCTGCTTTGTTCTGCAACCCTGTCCAGCCTCTGTTCTAGGCCAGCCTCCACCAGGCACCAAAACCATGAAGCACAGGAAAAGAATCAGGGATGAACCCACCAGGACCTGGAGCTCTCCTGCTCCTTCAGCTTTCACTCACCCCTCAGAACCACTCAGCCATCCAAAATGACCCTGGTGGGCACAAAGCAACCTCAGCCCAGCTGAACCTCCTCCTGCTCCACAGCTCTGCTTTTGTCCTTTTCCAGTCTGAGTCCCTTTAGTCCCATCCCCTGGAACCTCTGCAATTCCTGGGATTTGTGTCTCAGCCTCCATTCCAGCTGGAGGTGTCCCTTCCCGCTGGGGTGGGACACAAAGAGCTTTAAGGTCCCTTCCAACCCAAACTCCTCTGTGATCCTGAGATTCCACCCTGGGAGCACCACCCAGGATCCTCCTTCATCCACACTTTTATCCTTTTCCTCCTGGGGCCAGACCTGTGAGTACCAGAGCAGATCTGACTCCCAGATTTCACAGGCTGTCACCTAAAATGAACTCAACTTGAAATGGAAGCTGGAGATGTGAGGCATTTCCATCACCCATTCCCTGAGCTGCTGCAGAGCTCCCAGAACTGCTGACCTGCACCAGCAGCCTCAGCCCACCCAGTGATTCTCATGTTTTACCTTCCTTTCTCCCTGACTCTCATTTTTTACCTCCATTTCTCCCTGATTCTCATTTTTTACCTCCATTTCTCCCCGATTCTCATTTTTTACCTCCCTTTCTTCCTGATTCTCATTTTTTACCTTCCTTTCTCCCTGATTCCCATTTTTTACCACCCTTTCTCCCTGATTCTCATTTTTTACCTCCATTTCTCCCTGATTCTCATTTTTTACCCCCCTTCCTCCCTGACTCTCATTTTTTACCTCCATTTCTCCCTGATTCTCATTTTTTACCTCCCTTTCTCCCCGATTCTCATTTTTTACCTCCCTTTCTCCCCGATTCTCATTTTTTACCTCCCTTTCTCCCCGATTCTCATTTTTTACCCCCCTTTCTCCCCGATTCTCATTTTTTACCTCCCTTTCTCCCCGATTCTCATTTTTTACCTCCATTTCTCCCTGCTCTTCTGAGCTGTGAGCTGCTACAGAGCTCCCAGAGTTTCTGATCTACACCAGAACCTTCCTCCCATCCACCTTTAGCTCTCACATCCATTTCTTTCCACTCTTTTTAACCAGGCTGCTCCCAACTTTTCCTCATCCCAGGATGGCTCCACTGCGAGTTTTCAACATCAGGAGCTTTCACAACCTGGTGCTCGTCAAGCTGTGCCTCCTTGTTCCAGTTCATTCGAAATTAATTAGGAGTTTTTAAGTCATTAGATGTGACTCAACGCATCCTTGGCCACAGTCCCACCATCACAACGTATTCAGCCTCATTACATCAGCCTCTCCCAAGCCCCCAAAGCTCTCATTGTCAGCAGGGAAAGAAAAGGGGAAAAGGGAAAGAGAAGGGGAAAAAAGGGGAAAAAAACATTAGAAAGGGGAAAGAAAAGGGAAATAGGGAAAGAAAAGGGGAAAAAACATTAAAAAAGGGAAAGAAAAGGAAAAAAACATTAAAAAAGGGAAAGAGAAGGGAAAAAAACCATTAAAAATGGTTTCTCTCCTTGCTCACCATCAGCTCCTCGACCTGTTCCAGGCACTTTCAAACAAAACCCAAATCCATCCTCACCCCCACGAGGAGAAACCTTCCCTGTTTCCTTTTCCAGTTAATCTCCAGCTCCATTTTCTCTGTTGATATTGCTGGAATGTGCAACAAGCCCGAGGTTTGGGGAGTGCAGCTCTGCTCTATTGCCCTATTTCCATGGCTAAAATCAGCTTTTTTATGGCTTGGATCACCCGGGCTGAGATTTCCACGCTGTCATTGTTCTAGCCTTGAAATCTTATCAAGGAGCACCACTTTGATGATACGAGGCTGTAGATCACATCCCTGCATTCCCCACTCATTTCCATCCCTAATAAAAGAGGAAGGAAGGCGAGGCAGGCCCTGCCAGAGCAGCAATAATTCATAAATCCCACGGAACGGCGCTGAACAGAGCACATAAAAATAACAAAATCATTGACCTCAAACACTTGGCTCAGGCAGTGCTGCACACACAGATCCAAATTAATCCCCATTCAGATTTTTTAATTTTTTTTCTTAACCTTTCTTTGTGTTTTCCTGCCTTTCCTGGATTTCTGGGGGGGTTGGAAGTCAAGATATCCACAGGAATCAACAGGAGAGCCAGGGCAGGGAGCTATTATCCTAATGAGCCAGCCTGCACTGGATCCTAGAAATTCAAGGGAAAAGCAGATTTTTTAAAGAGAATACCCCTAAGATTTCCATCACAATTCAAAAATTAAGAGGACGTGGAGAGTGGAGGAGAGATCCACACAGAGCCCTTTCCTCCCACTCTACATCCATAACTTTTGGGCCAAGTACTCCAGGGATACTCCAGGACTGTCTGAGATATTTCAGCAGTGTTTTAGCACAATCTGCTTTAGTTCAGAAGAGTTTTAATCTTCACAAGAACTGTCCAGAGTGTGCTACAGCAAAGGAAATAAATGGGATCGTTTTCATTTCATTTTATCCCTTTTTTTTTTTTTTTTGTCGTGCCATGATTTGTTTCCAGTACATCCACAGATAAAACTAAATGGAAACTACTTTTCCCCCCCTCCAATATTTCTCTCTGTTCACTAAAAATCAGCCAGAAAGTCACTTCTGGATAACAGCAACCCAAATGCTTCATCATCCATCTTGTTTGTGGGAGTCGTTCTGGGCCTTTTTGGGTGGGTTTTTTTGCTTTTTAGAAACTCAGTTTTCAATTTCCCTTTCTGGAACGTGCCTCAGCAACTTCTGAGCAACTTCAGCGCAACTTCCAAGGATATCCCAGAGGCTGGGAGAGCAGGAGCTTGGCTTTGATTAAATCCTCATCAGAATCAGGTGGAATCCTCATCCTCCTGCAGAAGCAGCAGCAGAGGCAAGGCCTGGGAGCCGGGGGCTCAGGGGGAATTGGGGAGCAGAGGATGCCAAGTGTGGGATGTGGGGAGCAGCCTCAGCAGCTGGGGCTTGCTGCCTCCCCTCCTGCAGGCTTCCAGGCCAGAGCAGCACTGGCTGAGCACAGCAGAGGGAGCCTGGCTGGGATGAAGATCCAAATCCCAGGATCATGGCATGGCTTGGCTTGGGAGGGGATTTAAATCAAATCCCATCCCATCCCATCCCATCCCATCCCATCCCATCCCTGCCATGGGGACACCTCCACTGCCCCAGGATGCTCCAGCCCCAAAATCCAACCTGACCTTGGGCACTTCCCAGGGGCAGCCCCAGCTGCTCTGGGAATTCCATCCCAGCCCCTCCCAGGGAATAATTCCATCCCAATACCTGCCCAGAACCATCAGCTCAGGCAATTTTATCAGCTTCCAACAATTTTAGTGCTTTCAAATTCCTCCTGAGTTTCAGGACTGTCTGACATCCCGCGGTGTTTGGAAAGTGGGGAAATGATTCCTGAATATCCTGAATATCCACATTGGATCTTTCCCACCCCTTCTCCTGAGCAGAGAGCTGTGCTCAATGAAGAAAATAAAGTTTGTAGCCCTTCACAGGTGATAAAGCCATGGAGCAAACAGCCTGGCAGGCCATAAAATCCTGGATTTTGGGATGTGCCAATAGAGGAATTCCATCCCAGCCCTCAGAAGGAGGAATTTTCTCCACTCTCTAATCCAGTCCTCCTCTCTGGCAGCCTGGGAGCATTCCCTCCATGCCCCTGTGGGAAATCTGGAAATCGGGATGCAGGATCCCTGTGCTGCCCATGCAGAACTCAGCCTCCAGGCTCCGATCCTCAGCCTGCCCCCCACCCACCCTGGCATTTGTGAAATCCCACCACCAGGACTGTGAAAAATGTGTATTTTATGATTGGCTTTTCGCAAATATTCAAATGAATGTTGTATCTGTTATGTTAGAAAGTGATGCTGCATTAATTTTTTAAGTAGTGTGGTAAATACAGTTTTAGGTTGGAACATAATGTTAAAATAGAAACTATGCTATGTAAGATACTTTTTTTAAAGAGAGGACTTGCACTAGATAGCAGCCACAGGACACCTAAATCTTTCAGAGAAAAAGAATTTATTGCCCAATTATCAGAAGAAACTTCTTCCTGCCTCAGGTCAGGATTCAGAGGAAGAAGCTGACACTGACCAGACGTCTAGAATCCTGTGTTTGAATGGAATTTATGCATCATGTAGGAGATGTATGAATATTCAACAGGCTATTGCTTTTAAGGGTTAATCCTCTGTTAACCTGGGTCCTTTTTCAGGCTTATTTTGCCCAGAAAGAGGCACCTGGACTGTCCCTAACTCTTCGTTCTTATTGTCTCGTATTGTCCTAATCTCAATTGTCCAAATTTTTATTACTCTAATTATATTACTATTTTCCTAACCATTTTATTACCATTAAACTTTTAAAATTTTAAGAACAAGTGACTGGCGTTTTTCACGAGGATCCTCTCCAGGGATGTGTTTATCCCCCTGAACAGCTCCAGCCTCCCGGTGCCACAACACTTGAGCACAGCTTAATTTAAAGGAGGTGCTGAAGTGTTTTGCTGAGCAGGAATGGCGTTAAGTGTGTGTTTAAAGGCTCCACTGAACTGGCATTTAACAGCTGCAGAGTGACTGGAAAACCTTTCCCCGGGGAGGAGGGTGGTTCTGCATTGCCTCCCTCCCTCCTTGAGCCCAGCTTTAACCATTCCATGGTGCCAGGAAAATTCATCCACAAACAGCAAAGGTTTGTGTCCAAAAAGGAGACAGAGGAGTCCTGGAACTTTACTGCAATAAAAGGCCATGGGGGATTTCCATGGGGTCTCTCACATTTTTAGAGGACACAGCCTCCTTTTTATCCCCATTTCCCAGCTGCATTTCCCTCTCTCTTTCGGGGGTGAGGTATTTGAGAGCTTCAGACTTCCCAAATCACCTAACACAGACCCCCTTGTAATGTACCCCCCTTTTCCTTTTGTCTCATTTTCCCCTCCAAATCCAAAGATTCCGCACAGTTTGAGTGAGCACTGGAATAAAAGGCCATGGGGGATTTCCATGGGGTCTCTCACATTTTTAGAGGACACAGCCTCCTTTTTATCCCAATTTCCCAGCTGCATTTCCCTCTCTCTTTCCGGGGTGAGGTATTTGAGAGCTTCAGACTTCCCAAATCACCTAACACAGACCCCCTTGTAATGTACCCCCCTTTTCCTTTTGTCTCATTTTCCCCTCCAAATCCAAAGATTCCGCACAGTTTGAGTGAGCAGCAGTCTGTCTCAATCAGTGGAATTCCTATGGAATTTATGGTTATTCCCATTACTTCTTTCACCTCTCTGTATCTGAACTTTTCTACCCTCAGCCTGTTGGTAAAACAAAGACACCTTCTCACTGCTCTGAGCGGGAAGCACAGAAAGTGCAGCACCAGGAGAGCAGAGCAGGCACCAAACTGATGCCTTAAGTTTCAGCTTTCCTATTTTCAGCTTCTCTACTGCATTACTATACAATCTGAACTTCATTTGAAGTGTCAGCAGTTCTCCTCACAGCTCAGTCCCACAAACAATCCTTTTCCAGCCCAGAACCAAGGACACCGCTGCAGCTTCAGCCCAAAAGTGCAAACAGCAGGGAATGGAGGGGAGCAACCTGGGAGGGTGGGACTGCATCACCTGGAGCTGGAGTTGGACAGTTAACCCCAATATATAAATAAAACTTATAAAAGTGTAAAACTTGTGACTCAGGGTCCATCTTGGGTGTAGCCTCAGCCGGGCTCTTGGGAGAGAGGGGAAATATCCTCGTACTGCCCAAGGTGCATCCTGTAAAGACCTTTTAATAAATCCTATTTTATTCCTTTAACTCTGTCCAGCCCCTGTTCCAGGCAGCCTCTCCAGGCCCCAGAGGAGAGCAGAAAGGAGCTGAGGCAGATCAGAGCTCTCACTCCACCCTGCCCATCAAAAGCTCAGTGGGACCAGTGTGAGCTGCCCCTGCTCAGTCTGAACTGATCCCACACAGACACTGGGTGCCAGTGTTGGTCTGCTCTGCTCCTCGCTGCAGCCAGCCCTGCCCACGGAACACTCTTTGTTCTGGGGGGAAAAAAGCCACTTCCAACTTTAGAGGCCACATTGTTCAGCTGCTCATTGATCTCCTCTGGCTGTTGGCTCCTCACCCAGGAGCGGGGGCTGCAGCCAGCTCCATCTGCTAAATAAATAAATAAATAAATAAATAAATAAAATGTTAAATGAATAGATATTGCACCACATCACTGCATTCCTGGGCTTCCAGCCCCCTCTGCAATGAGCAGGGCTGCAAGGGCAGGGCTGGGGACACAGCCGTGCTCCAGGTGTCACCTGGGCATCCCCACAGTGTCACACACAGCTCCGTTCTCCCTCACTCCCAGCTTCCACAGAATTCCCAGAATGACCAGGCTGGAAGAGACCTTCAAGCTCATGGAGTCCAACCCAGCCCCAACACCTCAACTCAACCCTGGCCCCCAGTGCCACATCCAGGCTTTGTTAAACACACCCAGGGATGGTGACTCCACCACCTCCCCGGGCAGAACATTCCAGAGCTTTATCACTCTTTCTGTAAAAAACTTCTTCCTAATATCCAGCCTGTATTCCCTTGGTGCAGCTGGAGGCTCTGTGCTCTGGTTGTGTCAGCTCCTGGAGAAACAGCCCAGCCCCAGCTGAGCACAGGCACCTTTCAGGAGCTGTGCAGGGTGATGAGGGCACCCCTGAGTCTCCTTTGCTCCAGGCTGAGCACCCCCAGCTCCCTCAGTGGTTCCTCACAGGGTTTGTGTTCCCAGCACCTCCGGATGAGCTTCAGAGTCCCAACATCCTTCCCAAACTGAGGGCCCAGAAGCTTTTTGGAAGGGCAGGTGGGGATTTTTTTTTTCTCCCTTATTTCCAAGTGAGGAGACCGAGCCAGCTCAGCTCCCCCAGGTTAAACCATGATTAATGCACTTGCTCAGGGCTGGGGCCAGAAACCTCAGAATTCACAGCCTCCACCTCCTTCAGCTCCTCTCAAACTCCATAAGGGCTGCCTCACAGACACAAATAAACAAGGATAAACTTGTTTCTTTTCATTTCCCAACTGCCTTGGGAATTTATCCTTTCTTGTCTCGCCCCTCTCACAGTTTGTCTTTCTCTGTTCCTTCTTTGGGAAGCCTGGCTACCCAAAACCACCAAATGCTCAATATTTTGTAGAGAAGACTTCCCAGGACGTCCAGAGCAGGAGTGAAAGCACAGAGTTTGTGGGAAGTACCCTTGGGAAGAGGGAAAAATGAAATATCCCAGCACTGGTATGAAATATGACAGCAAAAGCCAAAGGAGGCTGAGCTGGCATCACATCAACACCCAGGAACCAAAACCACGCCGAGGACGGTGCCACAGAGAGCCCGCAGAGCTGCCACAGCAATCCTGGTCACCAGCTGCCTCCAGCTCCACAGGCTCATTATTAATTTGCAGTCATAACTGATGAAAAATAAAGAACCCAAACCTCCAGATGGTAATTTTATCCCCTTCACTGCAAACAGAGCTCGAGTGATCCAATTATGTCACAAAAACACGCGCAGGGCTCGGCGCAGGCAGAGCCTGGGAAGGGCTCAGCTCCTCTGGCTGCACGGGGGATCTCCCCAGAGCCTGGCTCTGTTCAGGGACAAGGATTGCTCCTGATTTCTCCCTCCCATTCCTGCTCAGGTGCACAGATGCCCGCTAAAAGTTACACAACCCAGCCCTGGCAGACGTGGTTCACGGGGAGAAGCTTAAAAATGTGCATCCACTGCTAGGAACTACGCAACACACTTCTTACAGCAGCTCTGCTCCAGAATTGCAAAGGCTCAGCTTCAGAATTCTTTACAAGCATCGAAATAAAACTTTGGATTTGATCTCGCTCAGCCAACCTGGCTCCCTTTCCTGCCTTTGGGTATATAATATATATATAATATATAATAAATATAATAAATATAATACATATAATATATATAATAAATATAATAACTATAATAAATAAATGTAATAAATATAATATATAACATAGATATAATATGTAATATATAATATAATATGTAATATATAATTTTATATAATATTTACTATATTATAATATATTATAATAGATAATTGTTGTATAATATAATTGATTGTCTTAATATATTACTGTATAATGTATTTTTATATATAATAGACTGTATATTAATATATTAATACAATCAATTATATTATATAACATATATATGATATATGATATATTATATATAATATAGAAAAATAGATAGAATATAAAATACATATTTAATATATATTCTAATATACAGTTGTTATATAACATAATTTATTTCATTAATGTATAATCTATTATCTATATTGTATATTAATACCGAATTATATATTATTATATGCAATAAATAATTTGGAATAAATGTTTCAAACAGCTCAAGGAGACCTTAAATACACCAGGAATTCATGCAGGGGAGTTGTTACAAATGAAAAAATCTATATATCCATAGTGCAAGGCATCTACTGTACAAACATTGTCATGGAAACAGGACTCGGATCTGCTTTAAAGGACTCAGAAGAGAAAGGGCTGGACTGAACCCAAAAAATCCCAGCTAAAACCCTCCCAACTGGCCTCAGTCTTCTTCTGCAGAGCCCAGAATTCCATAAAAATCAGAGTTTCAGGGGCTGCACAACCTGGGCAGGCCCAACACACCGACCTGACCCTTCTCCAAGCTCCCGAAACTTTCCCTTCCCATCTGATTTCCCCCAAAAAATCAGAATATCCCTGCTCTGATCCCAGCCACTGCTTCCAAGGCTGGCTCCTGCTCCTGGAATTTCCAGGGGGAATTTCAGGGCTCCAACTGCTGCTCACACAAATTGCTCCGGGGCTTTGTTGTGCTCTGCTCCATTGCCCTTGCAGCAGAACACGGATTTTTCTGTAAAATGTCCAAATTCCAGCTGCTCTGGCCCGCTGAGGATCTGCTCATGCAGAATTACAAATGTAGAATGAGGAATTTGACTTCCAGGAAGTTTTTTGGTTTTTTTTTTTTCCTGCTGAATTCCTTCCTTAGCAGCCAGCAGCTCCTGAGGACACAAAATCCCATTATTGAAATGCTGGGAGATGGTTTGGGATGAAAACACCGAGACTTGGTTGGGAATTCCCATCAAAACACAATTAATGGGATTATTGTAGGGAATCAATAAATTTTTTCCTCCCATTCTGTGCTCCTGGTTTAATTTTATAGGATGAGAGCTGGCACTGAGGAGGGGGTTAAAAACAATATTCATTATTCCAAGGTATTTTCAATGGGAAAAAAAGATTTCTCTGGTTTCGTTTAGAGCATTAAATAAAAAATATTTATAAATATATAAGAAAATGTCTGGAAAATGAATTCCAGGACAGTCTTGGGACCTGGGTCTCTGTCCAGGACACTCTGAAAAAACACAAACCCAACAATTTCTGACACGGCCTGTGGAACAAACTGCTCCAATTTCTCTGGATAATTCTGGCATCACCTCTCTGTCAGCTCCATTAAGATTTTGGAGACTCCTGGGCTTCAAATCCTGTTTGTTTCCCTCACACTGAGCAGGGTTTTATGTAATTTTTGATCTGAAAAGAGAATTCCATGCCAAGCTCCAGGTCCTGGTAAATCCAGGGTGGCTCCGATGCCCATCCCAGACATTCCTGAGCTCCAGCCAAGCCCTACAAAACAGCACTAAAGGGATTAAAAACCTGCAGGAGGGGGAAATTCACAGAATTCAATGACACAGCATTGGGAAAAAAAACAAAATTCCAGCAGCAAAACCAACTCTGAAAGGGATGGGGGAGCTGGGAAGAGGCTGAGGCAGGAGATGTTCCCAAATCCAGGATAAATGGATGTGGATTTGCACAGGTGGGACACCCGGCCATGGGAAAATCCACCAGAATGAAGGAAAAATGGGGAGGGAAACGAGAGGAAAGAAATATTCCTGCAAATTTGCTTCCCCCACGAGGCCAGGGCAAAACAATCAATTCATTTCACAATTCATCATGGTCACAAATCAATATTCCACAATTCATTTTGGGGAAATTCAGATTAGTTCCTCCAACCAGGAGACTGAATTTCCACACTCCCAGCTCCAGCAGGGCCCAGAGGAAAATCCTGGACCCTGCAGGACAAAAATTCCAGCTAAATTCCAGTTAATAAATAAGTAATTTAAGGACAAATTCTTCCTAAAAACCATCAGGGAGAAACAAAGAGGGAAAAGTGCTCTGGATTCTGAATGGGTTATTTGGAACCCATTTTCCCAAGCTTTTATTTTTTACCCAGCTTCTTTTTTCCCCTCAGCTTTTGTGCAAAGCTGAAAATATCCAGCCACGCCACGCTGCCTGTTTGTGGAATAACATGGGAGCTGCCAAATCCCCTCCCTGCCCCCTGCACTCCCCAGAAAAGCAGAAATGTGCTTTTCTCTCCCAGCTTCTGGCACCCACAGCTCTCTGCGACTGAATGAGCTCATGTTTTATCCCTGAAAAGTGCTCCCAGGGTTCCATGGGATTTGTTGGGATGTGGAAGTTTGGTCCAGCAGAGAAACACCTGGATTTGTACATGTGAAAAATGTTATTTTATGATTGGCTTTCCGTGAGTATTAAAATGAATGTTGTATGTGTTATGTTAGAAAGTTATGCTGTGTTAATTTTCTCAAGTATTAAATTAACTATTAAATACTGTTTTAGGTTATAGCATAATGTTAAAATAGAAATTATGCTGTGTAAGATACTTGGTTAAGAAAGGACTCGCACCAGACAGCAGCCACAGGACACCCAAATCTTTCAGAGAAAGGGAATTTATTGCTCCCTCATCAGCAGAAAAAAAACTTCTTCCCACCTTGCTCAGACAGGAAGACGGCACGAGGATTCAGAGGAAGAAGCTGACAGTGACCAGACAGAATCCTGTGTTTGAATGGAATTTATGCATCATGGATGAGGTGTATGAATGTGCAACAGGATATTGTTTTTAAGGGTTAATCCTCTGTTAATGTGGGTCCTTTTTTGGGCTTATTTTGCCCAGAAAAAGGTACCCAGACGTCCATCTCTCCTTGTTTTTATTGCCTCATTTTGTCCCAATCTCAACTGTTCAAACTTTATTATTCTGATTATATTACTACTATTAAACTTTTAAAATTTCAAAAACAAGTGGTTGGCGTTTTTCACAGTATATATTAATATATGTATTTAATTCATTCATGTAGGGAGATTATATGCTTATTTTATTGGTATATTTATCTAATATCTATTTAATATATTAATATGAAATATCTATGTAACATTACTATATCAAATAGAATATTAATATCTATTTAACATTACTATATAAATATGTATTAGATAAATAGAAATAATAATAGCTATTTAAATAATAAATATAAATAATATCTATTTAATATATAATGTATATTAATATATTAATGTATATCTGATACGTTAATATATGCAGTTTATATGCTTATTTATTAGATGTAAAGATGATGAATATATAAATATACTTACTATATAATTATATATCAATGTATAATATCTAATATATTCATATAGAAATAGATAATGTATTAATACATTATCTATACTATATAAATATTTGTTATAATGATATAATTTTATATTGCAGAATTAATATATTATATATTATCCTATATTTTTATAAAATTTTATTTCTAGTATTTAATTATTTATTATTATATATTTATATATCATAAATATTATTATTTAAAATACATTTTTAAAAATATATTTTTTAAAACATATATAAAAATATAATAATAATTTAAAATATATATATTTTTTAAAAACACCTCTCAGATTGTTTCTACCCCCAGGGTGGGAGTGGGGAATATTCCAGGTGTCCTGTGCAGGTGAATTCACTTTTTTCCCCGTCATTTTTCCCCAGGAACACAAAGCCAGGCGAGTTTCTGTGTCCAGGGATGGATGGAGCTGTTGGACCAGTGAGGAAAAGCCCAAATCCTCAGGAGAAGCTTTTCCCTGAGTTTTGCTGGTTGCTCGGGGGGATGTTTTGATTTTTTTTTCCTTATTTTCTCCCCTTTTTCCACAGCAGAGGAAGGCTCTTAACTCCCTGCCTGTCACACCTCAGGCTGGCAGCACAATTTGAGCTGGAAAAGCCAAAATTCACCTTCCACAGCAGCCTGGGCTGAGGGGGTTTTGTTGGGACTGAATTGTTGGGATTTGTGGGGTTCATGGAAAACCCACAGGACACCAATCACCTTCACTTAATCCCTATTAAACATCCCCAAAATCCTCCCCTGGGAAATGATCAGCACGGAATTCCACCCCTGGAAGCCCAATCTAAACCCCAACAGGAGGAACTTGATGGCAGAGCCAATAAAAATTCCCATTTAAAGGAAATTAATGCCTTGAATAACATATTTGAGTCCCCACCTCTTGCATAAATTAAAGGTCACGCACTCAACTCTTCCAAACTCAATTATTTCCCCCCTAATTAAGTTTATCCAGGACATTAAATGAGCAAATTAAACTGAAACCATCCCTCTTGACCAGCTGGAGTTGGAATGATGATGAACAACGACGTTCACTGCCCAGAAAATAAAAATATTTCCTAAAAGCCTCATTTTTCCTGATGGCCACTGATTTGCTGTTGGAAGGTTCAGGATATTCCAAATTCCCTTTCAGGAGATGTTAAATTTTATCCCTTTCAAGTGGGCATCGCTCCTATCAGCCCTCCACATCTGCTAATTAAGCACTCTTCAGTAATTAAAGTTCTTGCAGTAAAAAAAAAAAATGAAGAATTAGGAGGTGATCATTAGGGATTAAACACTCCCAGCAGAAAGGGGAATGTGGAAAAGCTGATTTGCAGGAAAAAAATTGGGATCTGTTGTAGTTTTCTGCACAAAATTGGGGAATTTACAGGAAATTTTTCTGATTTTTTTAGTTTTTCAGTTTGTTGCTGAAATTATTGGAAGATGAAATAACTGAGTAATTATGGCATGTTTAGTTCAGCTTTTCAATTTATTTGGAGTTGTTGGATTTCCTGTTATTTTACACCAGTTTTTACCAGCATCTACAGCAATAAAAAAGCCTTTTCCAAGGCATGGAAAATTTAAAAAAATTTTTAAAAAAATTTTAAAAAAATTTTAAAATTAATAATAATAAAATTTATCCTCAAAAAATTGCAGAGTTCCTGTTCATGGTTAGAATTCCCTGATTTGTCACCTAATCCCAGCCAGGGGTAAAGGAGGGTTTGGGTCACTTCATCTTCCAAATCAGCTGAAATCTTGTTGGGTTTGAAAATCTGAATTGTGGGCTTTAAAACCTGAATTGTGGGATTTAGAAACATGAATTTTGGGCTTTGGAAATCTGAATTTTGGGCTTTAAGGAAATCTGGATCATGGGCCTTTATTTCCCTCTTGACATGTTGTGCTCAGTAATTCCATTTCCTTGTTTGAGCTGCTCCTGAAATCCCCACCAAAGCGGGACAAATTCAAGCACCAAAATGGGAAAAATTAAGCACCAAAGTTGTCCAAATTCAAGCAGTAAAACTGGACAAATTCAGCACCAAAATGGGCTAAATTCGAGCACCGAAATGGAAAAATTCAAGTAGTAAAATGGGCTAAATTCAAGAACCATAATGGGCCAAATTAAGCACCAAAATGGACCAAATTAAATCACCAATATGGGCCCAATTCAAGCAGTAAAATTGGACAAATTCAGTATCAAAATGGACCAAATTCAGCACCAAAATGGGAAAATTTCAAACACCATAATGGGCCAAATTCAGCACCAAAATGGACGCAATTAAAGATCCAAAATGAGCCAAATTCAAGCAGTAAATTGGACAAATTCAGCATCAAAATGGGAAAAATTCAAGCATCATAATGGGCTAAATTCAGCACCAAAATGGACCCAATTAAAGAACCAAAATGAGCCAAATTCAAGCAGTAAATTGGACAAATTCAGCACCAAAACGGGAAAAATTAAAGCAGTATAATGGGCCAAATTAAGCAACAAAATGGGACAAATTAAAGCACCAAAATGGGAAAAATTCAGCACCAAAATGGGCCAAATTCGAGCTCCAGAGGTCCCCCCGTGGCCCCTGCACTGTTTTTTCCCTCTCCTCCCTCACCCAGGAGTGGCAACTCCTTCACTGCAAGTGTCACTTGAATTTGCTTAAATGCTTTAATAGAGCCTCCTCTCTCCGGCGCTGATTGGGCTCATTTGCATATGCAAATCACCCGCCAATAGGAGGCACTTAATATTCCTCCGACTTCATTTAGGGCTGCAGCAAACGTGGGTCAATATCTGAGGGAGGGGGGCTTGGGGCTGAGTCAGCAAATGCTAATTAGCTCTGCTGCTTCCAAGCCTTAAAATCAATTAGTGGGATATTAAGGCAGACTGGCTGGGAGCTCATTGAAGTAATAAAAATCTTTTGTGTGGCAAAAAAGGGAAAAAAAAAAAAAAAAAAGGAAAGTTTGACTCTTCCTTCCCTGGAGAGCTGGTGAGTCTGGGATCCTGATGGGGAGAAAATCATCGGGCCCTGGAATGTGGCTCTGGGGGGAAAAGCAGGAAAATCCCAAATCCACACGGATTTCAGTAGGATTTTTCCCTCTGCCCTCGTTGGAGCAATGGGAACACTCAGGGACCTGGCTCTGCTGGGCTGGATTGGGAGGAAAAGCAGGAAAATCCCAAATCCACATGGATTTCAGTAGGATTCTTCCCACTGCCCTCCTTGGAGCAATGGGAACACTCAGGGACCTGGCTCTGCCGGGCTGGATTGGGGGGAAAAGCAGGAAAATCCAAAATCCACATGGATTTCAGTGGGATTTTTCCCTCTGCCCTCCTTGGAGCAATGGGAACAGCAGGAGGAATGGGAGCAGCACATCCACAGCCACCAAACCCCAGAATCCCCAGTGATTCCTGGTCGCTGCCATTCCCAGGGCAGGCATTCCAGGATTTTACAGCTCCAAAAATCCCACTGAGCATTCCAGGAGCAACACCATGAGCTGAATTCTGTGATCTAAAAATCTGAATTGTGGGCTTTGAAAATCTGAATTGTAGGCTTTGGAAATCTGAATTGTGGGCTTTGGGAATCTGAACTCTGGGCTTTGAAAATCTGAATGCTGGGCTTTGGAAATCTACACTCTGGGCTTTGGGAATCTGAATCCTGAGCTTTTATTTCCCTGTTGATGTGTTGTGCTCAGTGATGCAGCCCCCAGGAGCTGCAGCACCAGCTCAGCCCATCCTGCACCTCAGGAAATCCACTGGATCCACCCCAAAATCCAGGTGCTCCCACCCTGAGGAATCCTCTGGATGAGGTGACTCCATCAGGAAGATGCTTTGGAATCACCAGCTGAGAGTCACAGGCTCACCCCACCCCAAAGGAGAGGCACAGGCAGGAAAATCCATGGAAAATGAACTTTTAAGGTGTTTCCCCTCACCCACCCCATGGATATTTGACCTTGGGAACTCATGGGAAGCTCTTGGATCCAGAGCCAAGCTCAGTGGACAGCCCCATTCCCACCTTCTATCCCTTTTCCCACCTAAGGAAGCGTTGGTTCGTGAACAAGACTCCCAAATTCCCAGGGAAATCCAGCTAAATTACCAGCACAGCTGAATTTCCATTTGTTTCTCCACTCTCTAATCAAGATTTTTGCTTTACGAGTGCCTGAGCACCTGCTGCAGCCCCGAGCTCATCACCCCTGCTCGGGGCAGACACCTGGCTGGATTTTACATCCCAAAATTTATTGGACATGATGGAGCAGCACTCACACAGCTCCTGCCAAGGCTGGCAAAAATAACTGCATCACCCCTGCCATGCCAATTTGCCATTCCCTCTTCTGGCAAGGCTGGAGAGGCACTGCCTGGAATGTGCTTGTGACCAGGAGAACAATTCCAGCTCTGTTCAGTCCTTTTTGTTCCGGAGCAAAGTGGAAATAAACAGATAAATAGGATTTAAAAGGCAGCTTTGGGTCTCTCAGGTGGCTTTCTGCGCTCTGGGAGTTGTCCAGAAAACAGCAACTGCCCTCTAAATGCTGCAGGAGGAGGGTTTTGGGTCTTTTTGACCCAAACCAAGGTTTTTATTCACAACACTTCTCCCAGTGCTGGCACAGACGTGAAGCACCAGCAGGAATTCAGGTTAATTTGGGATAAAAAGCCCAGGTGAGGGATTCTGACCAACCAGGTGCTGTTTCTCCCTCCAGATTCCCATCCACGTCACTGCCAGGGAATATTTGTGCCAAATCCTTCATGTCCAACCCACGGCACATGGAAATGGACCAGGAGCTGCAGGTTGAGAACACGGACAGGGCAAAAAATTCCCCATGGAAAACCTGCTCAAGGCAAACCTGTTGCCAACCAAATGTTTCACATGAGGTGGAAAGCACTTAATTGGGGACAGAATCAATGCAGGGCTATGCTTGAAATCTAATTATCCATCTCCTCTTGCAGACACTGCCCTGTGTAGAACAGCCCTGGCACTCAATAGTATTGACAATCCTGCCCAGCTCTCCTGGTTTTCCATGGAATCCAGGGGCTGATATCCTGCAGAAAAAAAAAAGCAAATTAAAGTTCCTGCGCTGGCACATTCCAAAATCCAGGATTTTATGGCCTGCCAGGTTGTTTTCTCTGTGGCTTTATCACCACAAGCTGTGAAGGGCTACAAACTTTATTTTCTTCATTGAGCACAGCTCTCTGCTCAGGAGAAGGGGTGGGAAAGATCCAATGTGGATATTCAGGATATTCAGGAATCATTTCCCCACTTTCCAAACACCGCGGGATGTCAGACAGTCCTGAAACTCAGGAGGAATTTGAAAGCAATAAAATTGTTGGAAGCTGATAAAATTGTCTGAGCTGAAGGTTCTGGGCAGGTTTGGGATGGAATTATTCCCTGGGAGGGGCTTTGATGGAATTGCCAGAGCAGCTGGGGCTGCCCCTGGATCCCTGAAAGTGCCCGAGGCCAGGCTGGAGCACACTGGGATTGTAGAATGGGATCAGTTTGGAACCCAAACCCGACCCAAACCATTCCAGGACTCCAAGTGGGAGCTTCCCATCAGCATCTGAGCTCATCCTGCATTCAGCTCTTGATTAATATGGGAAATTGGGAACTCCCCCTCAATATCCACAGCAGAATGTTTGGTTTTGTTTGCTTTTGTGGGGTTTTTGTTTGGTTTTGTGGGGTTTCTGTTTGGTTTTGTGGGGTTTTGTTTGGTTTTGTGAGGTTTTTGTTTGTTTGGCTTTGTGTGTTCTTTAGTTTGGGTTTTCTGTTTGATTGGTTTTTAGTTAGTTTGGGTTTGCGGTTTTTAGTTTGGGTTTTTTGTTTGGTTTGTGATCTTTAGTTTATTTGGGTTTGTGTCCTTTTTTGTTTGTGGTCTTTATTTGGGTTTGTGGTCTTTAATTTGGGTTTTTTGTTTGTTTGCTTTTGTGGGGATTCAGTTTGTTTGGGTTTTGTGGATGTTAATTTGGTTGGTTTTGCGTCTTTTTAGTTTGTTTGGTTTGTGGGTTTTTAGATTGTTTGGCTTTGTGTGTTCTTTAGTTTGAGGTTTTTGTTTGTTTGGTTTGTGGTTTTTAGTTTGTTTGGGTTTGTCTCTTTTCAGTTTGGTTTGTGTTTTTTAGTTTGTTTTGTGTCTTTTTTGTTTATTTGAGTTTGTGGTTTGTAATTTGTTTGGTTTTTGGGTTATTAGTTTGTTTTGGTTTTGTGGATATTTTGGCTGGTTTTGTGGGTTTTTAGTTTCTTTTGTGGGTGTTTCATTTGTTTGGTTTTGTGGCTTTTTTGTTCATCTGGGTCTGTGAAATTTTAGTTCATTTGGATTTTGTTCATTTCAGTTTCGGGGATTTTAGTTCATTTGGGTTTCTGGAATTTATTTTATTTAGGTTTGTGGGATTTTAGTTCATTTGGGTTTTTAGAATTTACTTTATTTGGGTCTGTGGGATTTTAGTTCACTTGGATTTGTGGATTTTAGTTTGGTTTGGCTTTGTTTTGGGTTTTCCTCCACCAAGGACAGTCTCAGCCTACCAAACCCAGAAGCTCATTTGGGCAACTTTTAGATAAAAATCTCCATTATTGAGTCCCCAAAGCCAACAAGAACTCCAACTGATCCATCAACAGAGCCAAACCCCAGCTGGGAAAAAGGAGAAATGCAGCAGCAACATCCCAAAAAATCCCAGAGCCAGGAATGCTCCGAGAGGGACGGAAGCAGCAATAAAAATACAATTTAATTGTATTTTCTCCATCTGTTTGCACAACTCTGCAAAGAGCCTGTGAAGAATGAGCCCAGTATTTATTTCCAAACAGCTCCAGCTCCTCGGGGCTGTTTCCCTCGGGATTTCAACGCCTCTAATTCCTGAAAATGAGCAGTGTTCGTGCAGCCCTAATTGCTCCTTTTCAATCAGTGCTTGCAGAGAGAATTTGGTGCAGCTGCCATCCATGTCTTGGGAAGGGAAATTTTCAGCCCCTGGAATTCCTCAGGGATCCACAGGGCCCTGCTTCCCCCCAGGAATTCCCACTGAATTCTACTTTTTTGGGGGGGAAGATCCAGACCACCAACAAAAACCCTGCCCTGAAATTAAAATTTTAAGTTACAAAGAGGAAGATTCCTAAAAAAAAAAAAAAAAAAAAAAAAAAAGGCATTTTTAGTATTTTAGTTAAATATTTGTGTATTTATGTTTATATATCTATTTAAAACAGGCACTTTCTGGTTTATATCCCTTTGTATCCCTTTAAAAAAGGGCCCTGCTTCCCTCCAGGAATTCCCACTGATTTCTGCTTTTTAGGGGGGCAAAAATCCAGACCACCAAAGAAAAAACCCACCCTAAAAGTAAAATTCCAAGTTCCATAGTTGAGTATTCCTAAAAAATAGCATCTGACATTATTGCATCCCTCTATTTTTACAGAGCCCTCTTCATTTATATTTTACTTAAATATAGGTGTATTTTATGTATATTTTTATTTAAAATTTTATTAATTTTTTCATATTTGTTTTTCTCTATATCCCTTTAAAATATTTTCCCCTATATTTATATCTAAAATATATATACAGATTAAATTATATTATATATATATATATTATATATATATATAAAAAAATTATATATACCCCTTTATGTATATATATTTATGTCCCTCTTCTACAGATAGATTTATAAATTGTGTCCTGACAAGGAAATAAATGAAAATACAACCTCATGCTCTGCTTGACAAGGTAGGAATTGCCCCAAAGTTGGATTTGGGAAGTCTTTTCCAACCCAAACACTTCCACCATTGTGTTTTTCCTTAAATCCCTTTTTATTTGTCACCCTCTGCTCTAACACAGCACCCAGAGGTGGTGATTTCATAATAATTGAATTTACTTTAATAATTTAATCTTCTTTTATCCTTTCATTTCAAATAAACCACCTGCTCTGCACCCCTGCTTTATTTATTATTTCTGTGGAATTTGTGTCACTTTTCCTCTCACTGTCTCAAACTTGCCTGATTTATTTGAAGTCAGCTCTGAGTGAATTCCTCAGCAAGGAGAGGAATTAATTCCCTTTGCAGTCCAGCCTCACACATCTTCCAGAACAAGCAAAAAAAATGGGTATTTCTACATTTTTAGGAAGATTTTTTTTTTCACCAGATGAGGCTGTCAACATTCAAATCCCAGTCAAATTTAACTGGGATTATTTATAACTGGCTCCAAAATTTCTGCAGCTGAAAGGAAATTCAGGACTCCACAGCTGGGTTAGGGCTGGGGAAAAAAAAATCCTTTAGTGAGAAAAGAAGGAAAAATCCCCCAGTCTGAGGGTGAACGGGGCTAATTAGGAAATCATGTTGAATTCAAGGGACAGTAAACAGGGAAAGAAAACAAATTTAGGGATGCTAAAAGCATGAAAGCACTTAATTTCAATATTTTCTAAATGAGACGTGCTGAAACAGAGCTCCCTGAACTGCTGGTGTTTCCTAGAAGCTCGTAAGTAAAGAAATTACCTTGAGATCAAAGCATTTGATTGAAATGGAAATGAAATCCTCTCTGTTCTCCCAATTCCCCAAGAAAAAGCTGACAGGTTTTCACTCCCACTGGTCCTGCCGTGGCTGCCCTCAGCTCTTTTTCCACACCAGCCACTAAATCCAGATTTGTGCTGACCCAAGCCTCTCTCCTCTCCCCAGATGGGATTTTGGGGGGTCCATTCCCAGATTTTCAAGCCCCCCAGCAGCTGCTGCATTTCTCCCTTTTCCCAGCTGGGGTTTGGCTCTGTTGATGGATCAGTTGGAGTTCTTGTTGGCTTTGGGGACTCAATAATGGAGATTTTTATCTAAAAGTTGCCCAAATGAGCTTCTGGGTTTGGTAGGCTGAGACTGTCCTTGGTGGAGGAAAACCCCGAGCAAACAAAGCCAAACCAAACTAAAATCCACAAATCCAAGTGAACTAAAATCCCACAGACCCAAATAAAATAAAATCCCAGAAACCCCAATGAACTAAAATCCCACAGACCCAAATGAACTAAAAACCCCAATGAACTAAAATCCCACAGACCCAAATGAACTAAAATCCCACAGACCCAAAAAATCCCAGAAACTGAAATGAACTAAAATTCCACAAACCCAAATGAACTAAAATCCCACAACCCAAATGAACTAAAATGTGCCCCCAGGAGCAGGAATTCCCATAACAAGGAATATCCTGAGCTTTTTGGGTCACTTGGGAACTGCCAACCCTGCAGGGTGAGGTGGAGCAGAACCAGGCGGTGCAACCCAGGAATGCCCAGGGAACACAAATTCCCAGGATTCACAGAATTCCCAGAATGACCAGGTTGGAAGAGACCTTCAAGACCATCGAGTCCAACCCAGCCCCAACACCTCAACTCAACCCTGGCACCCAGTGCCACATCCAGGCTTTGTTAAACACACCCAGGGATGGTGACTGCACCACCTCCAGGGCAGAACAAACACCACGGGAATGCCCAGGGAACACAAACACCCCAGGAATGCCCAGGGAACACTTTGGGAATGTCCAAGGAAGAATTCAGGAATGCCTTGGAAATGCTCAGGGAATATAAACACCCCAGGAATGCCCAGGGAACAAAAACACCCTGGGAATGCCCAAGGAACACAAACACCCCAGGAATGTCCAGAGAACACCTCAGGAATTCCCAGGGAACACACCAGGAATGCCTTGGAAATGCTCAGGGAATATAAACACCCCAGGAATGCCCAGGGAACACTTTGGGAATGTCCAAGGAACGAGGAATCCCTTGGAAATGGCTAGGGAATACAAACATCCCAGGAATGTCCAGAGAACACCTCAGGAATTCCCAGGGAACACACCAGGAATGTCCAGTGCACACAAGCACCCCAGGAATGCCCAGAGAACACCTTGGGAATGTCCAAGGAACACACCAGGAATGTCCAGTGAACACAAACACCCCAGGAATACCCAGAGAACACCTTGGGAATGTCCAGTGCACACAAACACCCCAGGAATGCCCAGAGAACACCTTGGGAATGTCCAAGGAACACACCAGGAACGCCTTGGAAATGCCCAGGGAATACAAACACCCCAGGAATGCCCAGTGAACATCCTGGGAATGCCCAGGGAACACCCCAGGAATACCCATGGAACACAAACACCCCAGGAATGCCCAGGAACACCCCAGGAATGCCATGACGTGGCCATGTCCCCACCCAGGCCTCACCCTGCCCTCCCCAGCAAGGCAGGAAATGTTCAAATGTTCTCTGCTCACACCAAGCTCAGCTGATGCGTCCCCATCACTGGGAATGTTTTTGTGCCACTTTGATGCCTCCAGCTGTACTTTCTTCCTGTCCTCTTTTTAAAAAAAAAAAAAAAAAGTTCCTGAGAGCTTTCGTTGCCAATTTTAAAATTCTGTTTCTTTTGGTGCATTTCCCAACGATGGCTCCGAGGGAGGAGGGGAATAATGAAATAATGAGGGGGCTTTGATGGCAGATCACAGCAGAGCCATTTACTGCAGGATTCTGATGCACTGCTCTGCCTTTAAACGGGAATTATCCCTCACTGGCTCTTCCCTGAGTCACAGATTCCCCAGTATGGGGATTTCGGAAGGAATTTGAATGAGTTACAGACGGGACTTGTGAGTTTTTAGATGATGTGATTTGTTCTTCTTATCTTCTGCACAGGCAGGAAGGGTGAGTTTGGCTCACATTGTTACAGCGAAGGTCAGAAAGTCACAAGACCCTTAGTTAAAAAACTTTTAAAGGATTTATTGACCAATAAAACCCTGCCAACAAGGATGTTTGTGTTTCTGACCCAGTCCTTAAATATTTCGTCTTACGGACCCATGCTACAGTGCTAGCCAATCATGCCATGGCACACAAACCCACAGCACTGCATTCTAAACCCCTTGTTTACCTTTGTAATTAATATTATTTTTTCTCTATCTTAAACTCTAAAACTCTAAACTTTCCTCTTCTTAACTTAACCTGTCTCTGCTTTAAACTACAAATCCACATTCTCGCTTCCAGCACCTCAGTTTGGGAGCCTTTTCCAAGGTCTCAGATCAAATCCTGGGTTTAATTCTAAGCTTTGGTTTACAGTTCTGAGAATTCCCTGCATTTTGGAATCCAACACCCAAGGAACTGAAGCAGCACTCCAGCAGCAACCCCAACTGCATTTATCACCTCCTTCAGCCTTAATTAACACCCAAAATGCAAATAATTTGCTTTGGGGCAGGCTCAGGGTTGTATTTCAGCAAGTGAGCTCCTCTCCCACCTTCAAAATAAAACTCTGATTTATGCCAGTGCTCTCTCTGTCACTCTGGCGCAGGTTAAGTTTTAAATACATTTATTTTCCCCCTCAGTTACAGCCCTGAAAGCCTCCTAATCACCAGTCAAATAAACCCCAGATTGTTTCAGATGTGTGTGACTAAAGGGCAGCCCCGGCGCCAGCCTTTGTACAAGATTTCCTGAGGCATCAAGGTAATAAAAGAACATTACAAAGTGTACAACGAGCTGTGTGTAAATGCCAAAAAATGAACTGGAAATGTCAAGAAAGTGCAAAAGCAGCTGCGTGTCCTCTGCCCCAGGATTTGGGAGTGACGTGTCTCACACAGAGACTGGCAGATGTTCCAGCAGAGGGACTGCAAAGGGGAAAATCTGAACAAATTGGGAACATTTGGGGGGGAAAAAAAGCAGTTTTGCAAATGGATTTGTCTTTCCTCCCAATGGGTGCTGAGCTCACCTGTCCCAGAATCCTCACCTGTCCCAAAAGCTTCCCCTGTGCCAAAATCCTCACCTGTACCAACATCCTCACCTGTCCCAAAAGCTTCACTTGTCCCCATATCCCCACTTGTCCCAAAATCCTCCAGTCCCAAAAGCGTCCCCTGTGACAAAATCCTCACCTGTCCTGACATCCTCACCTGTCCCAAAAGCTTCCCCTGTTCCAAAAGCTTCACCTATCCCAAAATCCTCACCTGTCCCAAAACCTTCACTGTCTCAACATCCTCAATTGTCCCAAATGTGTCACCTGCCCCAACATCCTCACTGGTCTGAAGAGCTTCACCTATCCCAAAAGCTTCACCTGTCCTAACATCCTCATCTGTCTAAAAGCTTCCCCTGTCCCAAAATCCTCACCTGTCCTGAAATTCCCACCTATCCCACAAGATTCACCTGTTCCAAAATCCTCACCTGTCCCAAAATCCTCACCTGCCTGTCTAAAAGCTTCCCCTCTCCCAAAATCCTCACCTGTCCTGAAGTTCCCACCTATCCCACAAGATTCACCTGTTCCAAAATCCTCACCTGTCCCAAAATCCTCACCTGTCCTGACAGCCTTACTTATCCCAACATCCTCACCTGCCCCAAAACTTTCACCTGTCCTGACATCCTCATCTGCTCCAAAATCCTCACCTGTCCCAACATCCTCACCTGTCCCAAAAGCTTCCCCTGTCCCAAAATCTTCACCTATCCCAAAATCCTTACCTGTCCCAAAACCTTCAGCACCAAGAAAACCCCCCCAGTGCCTCGAGGCATAGCAGAGAATGAGGGAATTTCAGCAGAAACTGGAGGGGATTTGAGCAGAATTTAATTGTCAAGAGCAGGAAATGCTGCGAGGCTCCACCATCACCTCAGTGAAGCATTTCCCTGGCTGAATGTCTGGGGTAATTGGCCAGTTGGACTCATTACCAACAAGTTTTCAGCCTTAATGATAATTTTAGGGACTCAAGATAAAAAAAAAAAACCAAAAACATTTATGGGGAGCTGAGCAGCATTTTAGGTTCAGTAATCAACAGCCGTGTAAGCTGCATTTTAACATGGTTAATTTGTCATTCCCCCAGCAGCACCATGGAACATCCTGACATGACTTCCACTATAAAACAGCTTTTTCCAGATGTCCAAGGGTTCCTCTGCCCCAGGTTTGCAGCTTTCACACACAACCCTTCACCCCCACAGCCACTGGGCATCACTGATGGCACAAACACAGGGTGAGCTCAGGGCTGGGGGAGGCAGGGGCAGGGAAAGGCAAAATAACAAATGGGTGAGGAGAATGCAAGGGAAGTGCAGTAAATCAAATCTCCTGGTGCCTACATGGGACACTGCTCCTGGAAATCTGCCCCACATTACTGAGAGGAATGAGGGATTTGTCTTTCCAAGAAACTGGTGGATAAAACCAGCACTGAGAGAGAAAAGAAACAATGGGAAGGATTGGTGAATGGGAAAAGATATTTGCTTGTACAAATAAAATTTAAGTTTGCTGATAAATGGAATTGGATATTGAAAGATGAAAGAAACAATGGGGAAAACCCTAAATTCCATTAGAATTAAAAATTAAAAGGAGGGTTATACATTAGAGGGGAATCTTGGGGATCAGGTGTTCTGGGAACTCTGAACCTCTCAAGTACCTCAGAAATGGGGAAAGAGAGAAGAGAAATGCAGCTGGGAAATTGGGATAAAAAGGAGGCTGAGTCCTCCAAAAATTGGAGAGACCCCAGGGGAATGCCCCATGGCCTCTGCCTTTATTGGAATAAAGTAAAAGGACTCCTCTGTCTCTTTTTGGACATAAATCTCTGATGTCTGTGGATTAATTCTCCTGACATTACCTACCCTTCCCAGATACTCCAGGGAATTCAGCCAGAGCACACTTTTAACAAAAAAAATCCCACTCTGCTGGAAGGAACAAGCAATTTAAATGCTGAAAAAAAAGTAAATTAAATTACACAACAATGAGGCAGAGATATCCAGATCCTGGTGCAGACTCTGCAGCTTAGTTTCCCACCTCCCAAGCCCAGTCCAGGTGCAATTCCAGCCCCTCCTGGACTCACCCTCGTAGCTGGCCTGGAAGCCTTGGGCACTCACGGCGTAGTCACTGACGAGCCACAGGGACAGCACCAGGCCAGTGCTGACGATGGGAGCAGGCAGCTGGAATCCTGTCAGCCTGGAAAAAAAGCCACACAAGGTCAGTTCCACCAGGAAAAACCCACACGACGTCAGTTCCACCAGGAAAAACCCACACGACGTCAGTTCCACCAGGAAAAACCCACACAAGGTCAGTTCCACCAGGAAAAACCCACACGACGTCAGTTCCACCAGGAAAAACCCACACAAGGTCAGTTCCACCAGGAAAAACCCACACAAGGTCAGTTCCACTAGGAAAAACCCACACAAGGTCAGTTCCACCAGAAAAAACCCACACAAGGTCACACTCACAGGGAAAAACCCACAGCATGGTCACACTCCCCATTTCTGACCTGGCAAAAAGCCCACACAAGGTCACATTCACCAGGAAAAACCCATAGTGAGGTCACACTCATCACTGCCCTACAAAAACCCACAGCATGGTCACATTGACCACTTCTGACCTGAAAAACCCACAGCAAGCTCAGTCCCACCAGGAAAAACTCACAGCAAGGTCTGCCTCAGCAGGAAAAGCCCACACAAGGTCAGCCCCACCAGGAAAAACCCAGACAAGGTCAGTTCCACCAGGAAAAACCCAGACAAGGTCAGCCCCACCAGGAAAAACCCACACAAGGTCAGTTCCACCAGGAAAAACCCACAGCAAGGTCACACTCACAGGGAAAACACACAGCCAGGTCAGCCCCAGCAGGAAAAACCCACACAAGGTCATACTCACCACTTCTGACCTGGTAAAAAACCCACAGCCAGGTCACAGTCACCAGGAAAAAACCACACAAGGTCACACTCACAGGGAAAAACCCACAGCACAGTCATACCACTGCTCTACAAAAACCCATAGCATGGTCACACTCATCACTTCTGACCTGGTAAAAGCTCACAGCAAAGTCACACTGACGAATTCTGACCTGAAAAACCCACAGCAAGGTCACACTTACCAGGAAAAGCCCACAATGAGGTCACACTCACCACTTCTGACTGGAGAAAACTCACACCAGGTCACATTCATTGGGGAAAAACTCACACCAGGTCACATTCATTGGGAAAATCCCACACCAGGTCACACTCAGCATTGCTGCCCTACAAAAACCAGGAGTGGGGTTGATCCCATCACACTCCTGGAGGAGCTCAGAGCTCCTGAGCACCTGGGACAGCCTGAGAGCAACAAATCCTGGGCTTTTCCCACCTTCTGCCTGCCCACAGGAACTGCTCCTGTAATTTTTCAGAGTTTTCCACAGTTTTTCACAGGTTTTCTCCACTCCTGTGGTTCTTCACTGGTTCTGTCCCAAAGCCCTCCCTGGTCACCAACACCTGCCCTGGGACACTCCACAAACCCAGGCCTGGGATGCTGGAGCAGAACCCACCCCATGGGACAGAGATTTTGGGGTGCTGAGTGAGCCCAGGGCTTTGTTCAATAATGCTTAAAATGTTTTGAGAACCTTGGAGTAAAAATCTGACTGAAGTGTTCTACAAACTGCACTAAACTGAACTCAAAAAACAGGCAAAAAATGAACGTTAACAACTAAATAAACCTTCAGTGTGGTGCCTCCAGAGTGTCTGACATGGAAAAGGCTAGAAGGTTCTAGGAATCCTCCCCAGTCCAGCACCAGGACAAGGACAGGAGTTTTATGTGTGCACAGATCCAAAATGTACCAAGGGATGGTTCCCACCTCCTCCCTGAGGTAAAAATCCAAGCTCACAGCCGGGAAATTGCTGCACCAGAGGGTCTGGGAGCTGCACTGCAGGAATTCCCAGGACATG
The DNA here is from genome assembly GCF_017590055.1 of Onychostruthus taczanowskii. Classification (NCBI taxonomy): domain Eukaryota; kingdom Metazoa; phylum Chordata; class Aves; order Passeriformes; family Passeridae; genus Onychostruthus; species Onychostruthus taczanowskii. The sequence goes on from NW_024503235.1 coordinate 2,159,221, forward strand.
GGCACAAATCAGAGTGAAGAGAAGAAAATAAAATTGGACAAATCCAGGAAGTCCCACCTGCTCCCCTCATGGACTCACAGCTAAATGACAACTGATTTTATTATAAAAACCTGTTTATTACTGATTTTCATTAATCCCAAACACAAACCCTTGGTGCTGAGCCATCCCCAGACCAGCCTGTTGACCAAAATTACATTTTTACAACTTCCAAAGCTCCTCACACGTGGCCAAGGGGATTCCTGGACAGATTTCCAGTTTAAAGGATTCCCACAGAGGACTCCTGCCTGCCATTACTGGGGTCAGGAATTCAGGAGCAATCCCTGAGCAGCCCCAAACCCAGACTTTTATAAACCACAGGAGCAGCAGGAACTGAAGGAATTTGGTATCATTTGGGATCAAGAGTGCTCAAAGGATCACAAGGGCAGGAGTAGCATGAGATAAACAGGAAAAAAAAAGAGAATTTAAAGCTTCTTAAGCACACTCTGAGGTTTATACCATGTAGAGCAGCCAAACTTTGTGCCGGGGGGAAAAGGATCACCTGTGACACAAAGCTTTCTGCCCCTTTAGGGAATACCTGTAAATGTTATTTCATTCAGGGTGTTTCCTCTCTTCATACAGAATGAAAAGGCACCCACAGAACAAAACCAGATTTGGGGGGGGTTTAAAATGAAATTGAAATTGAAATTTCTCTGAGCACCCAGCCCAAGCAATTCCTGCTCATAGTCATCACCAGCCCCTGAGACAGTGAGGGAACTTCCCTCCTCTTCTCTCTGCCTCTCATTGAGCAAACTTAAGTATTATTTCACACACATTTGAGCTCTGACTGATGAGAGATGACAGGCTCTGCCTGAGAACTTTATTGAAGCAAAAATTCCAGTTATTGGCAGAGCTCACGGAGTTGCCAGCCCATGATTTAAGTTTTAATGTCAGCACAGCAGCACTGACCAGCCCTCAGCATAAAATCCATGGTCTGGACAAGCTGGAAGGACAATTGCTCCTGTTTATTAACAATCAGAGCTTCCAGGAGCCAGAAGGATTCAGTTTTTACTGTGCTGAGTGGAAGTGTCATTGTTTTTATTAATCAATTTGGCAGTTTAATTAGAGTGGCCTGCTGAAACATCCATGCACTTAAAAAAAAAATCCAGGAAATGCCTGGACCAGCTTTAATAAAAGCAGAACCTGCTGATTTGTCTTCCCCTGATCAGCCCATACCATCACCCAGGAACTTGTGAATGCCTTTCATTCCCCAGAGTGGATCTGCTCCCTCTGAGCTGAGCTTTTTGCATCGTGGATTCTGCTCACAGCCCCTGTGCTAAGAGGATCCCACTCTGCAGATGTTGCTTTTAATTCAGGGCAACAGGAACATGTCCTTTACCTGTAAGGAAGAGCTGCTCTCCCCCAGGAGTCACAGGAATTAAGTGTTACCTGAAACAACACTGCCCTGCAGCATTTATTCCAACACAACTGCTGTTTTCTACTAACAGGGCTTTAAAAGAGAAGTTCCTGTGCACGAGGGCATGAAATTGTCACTGAGCTTGTTCTCAGAGCCCACACTGACTGGAGAGACAATTTCCAGGGGAGCCTCTAGAAATTGATAAAGCCAAGCAGCTCTGACCCTCAGAGGTTCCCTCGCGTGTCCCCACCAAAGGCACCAAACCCACTCCCCACACACCAAAAATCCCCTCAGCCCACAGAACATCCCAGGTGGCTCCACTGAAAGCAAACTGAGCCAGGAGGGAGCAGGAAATGCTGCTGCAGTCAGGGAAATACCTGTGCAGCACCTCCAGCTCTGCCCCACAGCCCTCCCTGGCTGCTCCTGCAGGGAAATCCTGCCCTGGGAACGAGCTGGAGCTGCTCCTGCTTCTCACTGAAATCACAATGAAAGCCACTTCTCCTCTTAAGCCTCCAGCCAACTCACACAACTGCTTTCTTTTTTTCTTCTCTATGTCCTTGTCTTGTCCAAGGCAGCATCCCCTTGAAGAACAATCACTTACCATGGCTATGTTCAAAACCTCAGCTCTGCTGTTGCAAAGCCCCAGGACAGCCAGCATTGGCAGGAATCCCTGCTTGGTAACTGCTCTCCTGCCTTCCTCCCTAAATCTGCACCCCAGAGAGATTTAAAGCAGGGGAAAGGCAGACAGAACATGGAATCATTCCCCACCAAACAGCAATTCTGACATCGCTGATCTTCAGGGCAGCAACCACAAAAAACACTCACTAACAAGGCAAGGAAGCAGCAAACTCCACTCCTTGTTTTTATGGAGGTGAGGGCAGTAATAACAGCAGGAATAATCATATTCCATTCCTTCTGTACCTCTAGCCAAATGGATTATTGAGTGATTATCCCCTTAACGTGCTCGGAGCCAGTGCTGATTGTGTGAGATCTGCAATGTGTTTTTCATTGGCTTAATTTTGCTCCTGCAGCGAGGAACCAAACGAAACCAGCGCCAGAAATGCCACTTGATAAGCTTGCCCTTGCAAAAAAATCAATATATCCAAACAAATCAACACAGAAATCCTCTGCTCTGTTTGCATCCCTCGTGCTCTGCTTCAGGTGTGCCACGGACGCTGCAAGTCTGCCTGGTTTGGCTCCCAGCTTGCAGCAGGACAGGAAAAATCAGTTTTGGGAGAGTCGATGGCAGTGAAAAGCACCTTCCACAGGTGACAAACCCCACCTGCCATGGAGCTCAGCCTGGATGGGACAGAATCCCAGAATCAGGGAGGCTGGAAAAGCCCTCCAGGACCATCGAGTCCAAGCTGTGCCCAGTCCCCACAAGTGCCACATCCAGCTCTTCCTTTGGATGCCCTTCCAGGGATGGGCACTCCAAACCTCCCAGGGCAATGCCTGACCACTCTTTCCATGGAGAAACTTCTCCTGATGTCCAAGCTAAACTTCCCCTGACAAAGCTTGAGGCCGTTCCCTCTCATCTTGTCCCTGTTCCCTGGGAGCACAGCCCGACCCCCCCTGGCTGTCCCCTCCTGTCAGGAGTTGTGCAGAGCCACAAGGTGCAAAAAAATCAATATATCCAAACAAATCAACACAGAAATCCTCTGCTCTGTTTGCATCCCTCGTGCTCTGCTTCAGGTGTGCCACGGACGCTGCAAGTCTGCCTGGTTTGGCTCCCAGCTTGCAGCAGGACAGGAAAAATCAGTTTTGGGAGAGTCGATGGCAGTGAAAAGCACCTTCCACAGGTGACAAACCCCACCTGCCATGGAGCTCAGCCTGGATGGGACAGAATCCCAGAATCAGGGAGGCTGGAAAAGCCCTCCAGGACCATCGAGTCCAAGCTGTGCCCAGTCCCCACTTTGTCCCCAAGTGCCACCTCCAGCTCTTCCTTTGGATGCCCCTCCAGGGATGGGCATTCCAAACCTCCCAGGGCAATGCCTGACCACTCTTTCCATGGAGAAACTTTACCTATAATCCAATTTAAACCTCCCCTGGTTCAACTCTGCTCAGCAGCTTCAAGCCACACCTGAACATTTCTTTTTCCCCCAAACCCCAACACCCAGGCAGGACCCCCCAGGCCTGTTCCAAGCCCCCTCAGCTCCATCTGTTGCACATTTGCCATCCCTTGGATGCAGCACGGCCGTGCTGACGCACTTGGGGAGTGCAGGTGCCATAATTAAAGCCCAGCCCATTATTTTTCTGGTAGGATGCCCACCATCAGCTCAGGCTGCAATCAAAACAGTTATTGCAGCTGGCAATCCAGCAGCCTTTAAAGCATAAATGCTGGAGAAGTGTCTCAGAACATCTAATGAAAATGCACTGGATTGTGTCATTTAACCCAGCATTAAATTACAGCACCCCAGAGCTCGGTGAGCTTTTTCTGCCTGTCATTTAAAGGCACCTATTAGGGAAAATTTCCCATCAAATGAGGCACTCTCCTTGCTGTGTGCAGGGTAAATGACAGCAGCCTGGCACCCCTGCACCATCCTGGGATAATGATCCTTGCAAGGCAGGTGGGAGGGAGGGGATGCTGCCCCTCTGCCCAGCCTTGGAGGGCTTGTCCAGCTCTGGATCCTCAGCACAGCAGGGCCAGGAGCTCCTGGAGTGCTGCAGGGCTGAGGAAGGGCCTGGAGCAGGAAAGGCTGGGGCTGAGGAGATGCTGAGAGGGGCCCTCAGCCCAGGTGCTGCTGCCTCAGCCTCTCTCACACATCTCATCCCTTCTCCTTCCTGCAGAACTTCCCCTGTTGCCCGTGGCTGTGGATAAAAGCCACCCCTGAGCAGCCAGCTCGCTTCTCCTGGCATTTCCTCAGGCTTGGCTGGGACAGGAATTTCCCCCCATCGGTGGCTCTGTTAGATTTTTCCCTGTATTTATTAAAGAAAAACACAATTACAGTGAGATGTCAGCTTTTTTCCAGAGCCCATGGACACGAACGCTCTCATTAATCATCAATAAAACAAGCAGAGCATGATCTGAGAGCACTCCCAGCTCCCAAATGCTGCAGACACTTAAAAGGCAGCTCTGTCCTCCAGGCACAGCTCGCTGGTGTCACTGAGATAGTTGTCCTTTCATTTGCAGCCCTGCAAGGCTGAAATGATGCTCTGGACCAAAAAAAATCAACTCTCAACCAACTTAAAAGGATCCTGCAGTGACACAAGAACAGCTCCCAGTTGGATTTAGCCAAGCTGGTGGAGGGATTTGTGCTCAGAGCCCAACTGCTTTTGTTTGGGAGTCAGGCACAGAACAAACACCTGCACAGGAGTGCTTGGATCTGCTCACATTTCACTCCCATGGCCACTCTGATCCCATCCCAGCTGCTGGAGAATTGATTCCAAACCAGTACAATCCACTGGTTCTGACATTCACTATTTTTGTTTTTCTTACCACGCCAGTTAACAAGCAAAGGGCAAAACCCCTCATTTTTTTCTGTTCCTTAACCTCTCCCAGTGCCATAAACACCAACAATTTTCTCAGGAATTGTATCCAGCACAGCTCTCAGTCTCAGGAATCAGCTGCACCTCCCTCCCTTGCCCAAGCCAAGCACAATCCATCAAGGCCCAGGAGCCCTTTGCTTACCTCTGACACTGACAAAGCTTCATTAACCAACACGGGCTCGGGGGACAGTGACAGAGCTCATAAATCCCAGCCTGGATGGATTTCTCCACTTGTTTAAAGCAGGGTTTGGGTCAATTCCCACTAGAAAAGTGTTATTTATAGAGCCCAGAGCCAGCACAGCCAGCTCAGATATATGAGGCCTTCATGGCTCAGGCTGGGGACAGGTACTGAGCATCAAATTTCAATAAATTTGATTTTCCATGCAATGCAATGGACTGGGAAGACCATGGAGTTGGATGTGATTTATTGTTTTTCTCACATCCCTTCCATGCTCGTTTTTCCAAGATTTCCTGGCACTGCAGTGGGATTTTGTCCCCTCTGCCCTGCTCAGGTGAGACCCCACCTGCAGAGCTGCCTCCAGCCCTGGGGTGGGAGTGGGGAAGGTGTTCCTGCCCATGGGATGAGCTTTAATTCCCTTCCCACCCAAACCCTTCTACAATTCCATGAAATCCAACTGTGGCACCTCCATTCTCAGCCTCGTTATGACAAACCAAGAGGAAGAAAAAAGACAAATTCACAGGAAAGTTCATCAAATCTCAGTCACCCCCTGGCAAATCCGAGCTGACATTCTGGGTAAACAAAGACAAGTTTGGATACAGCCCAAGCACGGCTCAGCAGCTTCAATTCAGAACTTGCAGATTTGGGTTATTTCTGTCTTTCTTCAAAAAAACTCTCAAAAAAAACAAAAAAAAAAAAAAAAAAAAAAAAAAAAAAAAAAAAAAAAAAAAAAAAAAAAAAAAGAAAAAAGGAAAAAGTCACCATGGGTGTGAAATGGGAAAAAGAAGTTCTTGGAACATCCTGGAAATCACAGAAGGTTTGTTTATTGCTAAACACAGGGCAAGGGGGGAACAAGGAGCCAGTGCTGCCACAGTGGAGGTGTTGGGATCACCCCGGGCTCCCAGCAGCCCTGCAGAGCAGGAATGCAGAGTCCTGCACGACAGGAACAAGCGTCTGGCACAGCCTGAAAGGAAAAAGAGGCAGGATGGAGAGGCTGTCAGGCCAGCAGCTCTCTGGGATTCTGGGATTTCACAGCAGGGAAAGCTGAGAAGGTTTGCCCAGGGAGCAGAGCAGCTCCTGGGCTCCGGGCAGGACGGATCCCTGCTCCTGGGAGGGATTCCAGCACATCCCTGTGCCCCACACCCTCTGCTGCACTGCCCTGCCCATGCTGGCACCAAACCCCACAGAGGGCAGTGCCACCACCCTGCTCACTGACTCCAAGGGACGTTATTTTGGAATAATTTGAACTATTATTTGGTTCGGTATTAAGTCAAGAGATTTTTGGGACAGGTTCTTACAAGCAGGGCCAGACTGGAGCCACCTCCTGTCACAGAGCAATGTGTGTAATAATAAATGTAAAAGTAATTATTCATAATAAATAAAATAAAATAAAATAAAATAAAATAAAATAAAATAAAATAAAATAAAATAAAATAAAATAAAATAAAATAAAACAAAACAAAATAAAATAACATAAATAAAATAAAATAAAATAATAACATAAATAAAATAAAATAAATTAAAAAATAAAATAAAATAAAATAAAATAAAATAACTAAACTAACTAAAATAAAATAAAATAAAATAAAATAAAATAAAATAAAATAAAATAAAATAAAAATGTAGTAATAATTTAAGCAATCTCTTCAGAGATCCTGCCTGTGTGTCTCACCTCAGAGGTGTGAGCAGGTCCTTTAACCCCTAAACCAGGACAAAACCTCTTCATCCCCGTCTCTGAAGAGGCTGCCAAAATATCCCTGCCAAGGCTCCTCCTGAGCCTACAACATTCCCCACGGTGCCAGGGAAAAAGCTCCCACTCTGATTGAATCAGCTGCTTTTATCACTCCTCCTGATGCACCCTCTGCTAATAAATATGGAAAAAGTGAATTGAAATTGCAAAGCCCTGCTGCAGTTGCATTAACTCCATTACCTCTCCCAGACTTTCAGCTCCAGTTTCATCAATTATCCTGCAGACAGAGTTTAAACACTCAGCACTTCCTCAGAACAAAACAGGGACTCTGCTGAAGGGTCCTGGAGCTGCTGGAGCAGCTCAAACACGCCTCTTCCCAGAGAGAAAAACACAAATAAAGTGGATTTTATCCTACACAGCAGAGAACATAAATTTAAGTGGGGTTTTGTTGTGTTTCTTTTCCCATGGAGTTAATGGGAAGCGACAAAAGGCTCTGCTGAGAGGGAGGTGGGGCTCGGATGTTTACTAAAGGTGACAAAGGATTTAGCTGGCCCTCTGCTTTATTTATCCTTCTCCTTAGTGAAAAGAACTGTAGTCACCTTGGAGACATGAGGCAGTGACAAAGGAATATTGCACTGGACCAGAGGTGACTCAACACAAACTCCTGACACAAGCTCTGTGCATTCCCAGCTGACAAGTGCTGCTTTTCCAGGAATTTCTTTACCAGGACAGAGCCCCTGGATTTTTTCTTTACCAGGACTGAACCCCAGGAATTTCTTGACCAGAATTGAACCCCGGGATTTTTTCTTTACCAGAACTAAACCCCAGGATGTCGTTTCACCCCAAATTTGCATCTCTGCAAGCCACAGGAACACTGGGGGAACTCTCTCCTCCCTTTGTCCCTTCCTCTCCTCCTCCCTTTTGCTGTTTTTAAGATCAAAAGCTTTGTGCTCTTGATTGGTAATTAAGTACAAGTCACCCAGGCTGCTTTTTCAAAGAGTAATTAAAAGGTTATCAAGAGAAACATGCAAGGTGCAGGTAATTAGGTCAGCCCAGAGATAACTCTGCTCTTATCACAAGGATCACATCGTTTCCGAGTTCAAACCAAATCCTTCAACTTTCAGTCAATTAAATGTGGCCCAAGATGTGGTTCTGAACTGCTCACACAGCAGATTGATGGCAATCCTTCTCCTCGCTCTTCAGCCACTTGTCAGGGAAGAGGGATGAGGATCTGGGAGCAGCTTGAGGAGACACCGTGAGATGTGGGACGTGAGCTGCAAGGGAAGCAGGGCCCTGTGCCAGCAGCAGGATTTGTGTGCTTTGCACAGAACCCCACTGAAATACTGACTGCAAATGTACCCTGCAGGCTCCGTGGGCACGGGAATTTCTGCAGAACCCTCCTCGGAAGGAGCAGGTTCCTCCCAGATGTGCCAATAAATTGGAATTTGTTCTTCCTCCCAGCGACGCCCGTGGAAACGCGGCCTGCACTGCGAGGCCCTGGGAGTTGTTTTCCTCTGGATGCACGGCCTCAAACAAACATTTTCTCAAGCAAATAAACTCAGCATCACTGAAATGTTTGGTTTGAACAGGGAAGAGACCAGAGGAGGACACAATTCCCTGCCCACAACAGGTGGGAAGGGAAGCCCAAGGGTTGGAAGAGACTGAGAAACCCTGGCATTGCTCAGCACATTCATAAGTGAGGAGCCTCTGCTGGTAGAAACATCCCATGTTCTGTTCCCTGGGCTTTTTTGAATATCTCTGTAAGGAAAAAAACCAAAAAATCTGATTTTCTAAGCTGACCACTTCCATTTGGAGTGTAAATTCAGCAGGTCTCACTGGGAAAACAGAATTAGGGAGCTACAAGGACCGACACACAGGGAGACTGTAAATGTGTTTTCCCTGGGTCTGAGAACAAGCTCAAAGCTTCAAATCAGGGAATTTGCAAGTGATTTAAGACTCTCACATTAAAGGGGTCCTGCAAATTACTGGCAGATGAAAAAGCTGGGGGAAGCCACGTGGTTCTGTCGTTGCCCACTCTGGGGATGCCGTGGAACAAGAGTCTGACACAAAGAGGTGCAAGTCTCTCCCAAATCCCACAGCAATCTCAGAGCCATAAATAACCCCAAGAATTCAAATTGTAGTCAGGTCTGTGCTGAGTTTCTGAGGCCAGCACAGTGGGAAGGCAATCAGGAAGGGAACCTGATTGGAGCGACCTGGGAACAATGCCACAATCACAAGGCACAATGGGAACTGGGCAAAGACTGTTCTGGAATAACTGCAGGGCTCCACAGGACTCCCTGATCCCACAGCAGCTGGGAACTTGGAGGAAGAGGATGTAGGAAGAGATGTGGAATGAGCTCAAGAGAAGGGGAAGTCCTGGACATGAAGCAAATCTTGATGTCCCTCATCAAGAAAAACTCTGCAGCTACCAAATATAATTATTATTAATATAATTATTATAATATACAGCTCTCAGGTTTCACAGAAAATTCCCCCACAGTAGTTCCTCCTCAAAGCCTGGAGCTGGGAAAATTCCAGTGGACAAGGAGGAATGGGTTCCAACTGAAAAAGGAGAAATTTAGGTTACATGTATGGAAAAAATCCTGCCCTGTGAGGGTTGGGAGGCCCTGGCACAGGTTGCCCACAAAACCTGTGGCTGGCCCTGGAAGCCTGAAGTGTCCAAGGCCAGGCTGGAGCAGCCTGTGATGGTGGAAGGTCCCTGCCCATGGCAGAGGATGGAACGAGATGGAATTGAAGTTCCCTTCCAACCCAACCCACTGCAGGATTCTAAAAACCCGATGATTTGAGAGAAGCTGGAATAGCAAAGACTTGGAAATGAGCTCTGATTTTAGCAAACAAAGCAAAGTCATGGCACTGAGAGATGACAACAGCCCTGGATGTCTAAATTAAGGCACTGAAACCCATTTAATATTCACGTCCTCATCACAAACACGCAAGGCAAATTCCCTAATATCCAGTAAAGCTGTTTATTAGCAAATGCCTCATTGGATTAGGGCTGCTCTTATTCTATTAGGGAACCTTCACACCACATTAAATTGCAAGACAAGAGGGTGCTTGCCAGCACATGATGAACACAACATTAACCCCTTCCCAGGAAGTCCTGGAATGGTCTGGGTTGGGAAGGACCTCAAATGCATCAGGGATGCTCAAAAATAGAAGTTTGGGAGGGGAAGAGGCAAAGAAATCCAGTTGTCCCTTCTTTTCCCCTTGCTCACAGCTCATTTTGGGTGAGCTCTGATGAGTGACACGTGGCCATCCATCTTCAGGGCTGCACCTCGGTGATGAATGGAGAACATTTGGAGAGCAGGCAGGAAAAAAAAGCAAAATTGATGGCCATGAGAAAGAGAAAAAAGGGAGAAAAAAAGTAACCCAGTGTTAGGCAACAGTTAAGAGTTTAATGAGGTGAGATTGATACACCAGAAATAATACCTGGGGTGTCCTGAGGTGGAAGGGACCCACAAGGATGAGGGGACACCCCAACAATCCCACCCTGTGCAAGAGCCTTGCCCAAACACTAAAACTGGTGAACAAGGAGATGAGACATGAAACAGCCCAAAGGAGCCAACTCCAGGTTTCAAGTTGCTAATCCAGAAATGTCCAAGGGAAGAAAACAAATGTCCAAGGGAAGAAAGCAAATGTCCACCATGCAGGAGTTCATCTTTTACTGTGCTGAGCCTCCCTAAATGCTTTCAGACCTCTAGGAATCCCCCTATTTATTTCCCCCCTTTATTTCCCTTTCCTGACCTAAATACACTCCATTTCCTGAGCTCGGAGATGGAACATTCCCACGTGGATTTTGCTGCTGGTTCCACCCCCAGCTCCCATTCACCTGCCCAAGCTGCACCTGAACCTTTTCTGCTTCCTCACCTTACCCCAGTGCAGGGCCACAAATCCCCAGGGCAGAGCCCCAGCTCACACTTGGGAGGTTCCTTTCTGCTACTTCTATTTACAACCAGAATGTTCTAGTGAGGATCTCACAGCAGCATTAACTTCTCACCACACAAAGTTTCCCGAGCTGGATTTTACCCCCAGTTTTCCACCTTTCCATTATCCCCAAAGCAAAGCACTGAACCTCCTGATTAAACACCCAGGTCCCATAATTAAAGTGATTCTCAAGCACAGTTGCCAAATGAGGAGATGATTTATTTGCATAACTGAAATAATCTACATAAAGAGCTGATTTCCACCAGGGTGCAGCTCAGATGCTCCACTTGGGTCAGACAAGACACTGAGGTCAATGGATTTGTCCTGAACTCGAGTGCTTTGAAGGAAAATCCATTTCCAGGGCTCCAGAATTCTTGCCAGAGATTCAGAGCCTGGATGCTGCCACTGCTCCCTGAGTTTTTGAATGCATCACTGTCAGGGTGGAGCTGCCACCAGCACCTCCAGTCGTGTCCCCAGCTCAGAGGGCTGAGATCACGACTGCTCCACAGCTGACAGCTCACAGAGCATCTGCTGCCACAGCAACACAGCAAAATCAGCCTCCCACAAAACTTTTTTTAACACTGAAAGCCTCACTGGAGAAGCCATGGGGAGTTTTCCTACTAAAGTGGATTACTGAAGACTTCTTACCCCTGGAGATCCAACAGATGGGAGAAATGCAGCCCTGGCCAGCTGCTGGATGGACTGGGGGTTAAGGAACAGCCCAGACTTTGGGGGAAAACCCACAAAGGCTTTGGCAGAGCTGTCACTGAACCCCGCAGTCCATTCTCCCACTCCAGGAGTGTCCTCTGGACTGAGGGAAGCTCTCTGCACATTAACTCTGCTTCCCTCCTGCTCCATTTCCTAATTAACTCCTCTGCATGTCTGGGGTAAGTCTTGATAAATCATTACTGTCAGGAGTTCAGAGAAACATTTCCAAGCCTTATCAGAGATAAGAAATCAAAACAACTGTAAGAACTGCTCATGGAGAAACACTCCCAGTTTATTGCAGCATAAACATCCAAGGGCAGATTTAATCCCAGTGGCAGGAAGGGGAACATGTTTATAAACATCACTGTAATGAACACTGTACCTCGTTCTCAGATTCCCCTGCTGAGGCAGCCCATCGTAGATGGATAATACATCAAAATCTTCCTCTAATGCAAAGGAGTGGAAAACAAGCTGTATCCTGTTCTGCTCCTCAGCAGTGATTGTCCACGTGCAGTTTGCATAATTGGGGTATCCATAGGGAAAGCCTGGACTCTGTATTGTCCCGTTTGGGCCCTGCAATGTGTGACTGCAGTTCTGGGCTGCCAAGAGAAAAGACAAAAGCACAAAGTCAGAGGGTGTCAGGTGAACATTGAATGTCCTCAGCATCCCAACAGAGCATACAGGGCTCTTCCCACCAGGTTTCTGTGCCTCAGGAAACAGAGGAAAGTAAAATCTGAGGATGAAGTTCTGGCCTCCTCCCTGCAGGGATGTGGAGCCCAACCCCCAGACACATCCTGGGCTCTGCTCCCAGCAGCTGTGAGCACAGCTGGATTCACAGCTGCTGCCTGGCCCTGGGGCCACCCTTCCCCAGCCCACCACAAAACCCGGAGTTCTCCCATCACACTCCGACTGCACCCGTGCCAGGGGCCAGGCCCTGCTGGGTCACAGCACAGGGACAGTGCCAGAGCTGACTGTCCCCAGATTCCAGGACAATGCCAGAGCTGAATGTCCCCCAATTCCAGGGACAATGCCAGAGCTGACTGTCTCCTTCTCCCCCAGTTCGAGGGAAAATGCCAGAGCTGAGTGTACCCCAATTCCAGGGACAATGCCAGAGCTGACTGTCCCCTTCTCCCCCAGTTCCAGGGACAATGCCAGACCGTCTCCTTCTCCCCCAGTTCCAGGGACAATGCCAGAGCTGACTTGTCCCCCAATTCCAGGGACAATGCAGAGCTGACCGTCCCCCAATTCCAGGGACAATGCCAGACTGTCTCCTTCTCCCCCAGTTCCACCTGGACACAAGGCAGAAGAAGGGCTGAGTGTGCAGGCAGTGCCACATCCCACCCTCACCCTGAGAAAGCAGAAGGGACCCCAGGGAGTGACAGGCTGAGCCACCACGGGCAGCCTGGCTGGCCAAGGCTGTCTGAAATCTCGTCAGCCACAAACCTGTCCTGACTCCAAAAAGAGCAGGACACAGTGCAAGGCTTGGCCAAACAAACCATCCTGTAAGGTGCCCTCCAGCCCTGACTCGGAATGGCTCACTGGAACAAAAGACAGCAGCAGCACTCACACCCCTGTTAGACCTGTCCCCCTGTCCTGGGGGGACACAGGGGAGAAATCACCGGCTGGACCCTGCCTTGGGGGGCTGCTGGCTCCTCTCAGCCACTTCTGACAGGTTTGTGCTCCTTATTCTGCCTCAACACACAGAACATCTTCAGTCAGTATGTCTGAGGAGCTGCTGCAAAGCTGCAGAGAACAAAACCCCCTCCTGTAACACCAATGAAACACCTGAAACCTCCCTCAAATCCCTCATTTCCCCTGCCCAAGGCAGTACCTGGGAACGTTACATCCCAAAGATAAAGAGCCACGATGTACACTTACAGGATATATGAGATTTTCTTCTCTCTGGGGACACAGGTACATGAATGTGTTTTGGGAACAGCCTAAATGACAATTTCCCTTCAGCCTTTTGCTCTCCCTTCACTGCTGCTGTACCTGGATATCTTTGGAGGCACAAAGGACTCACTCCAAACTGCTCCAACCCTCACTGCTTTAGTGGAAGAATTCCCCCACACAAAGCCAAATTCCAGACAGCTGGAAGGGTCAATCTCGTGGCCCAAAAGCTGAGTTTCACCTTTATCCTCTAAGCTGCTGCTGCAGCTTTTCCCACCCATGCTGGATTGTTTACCCTGCTGATGGGGACAACAGAGGCTTTCAAGTCGAAATGCATTAGAGTAGAAATTACTTCTTTGATTTCTCCTTGATTTTTTTTTTCTTTTTTTTTTTTTCTCAAAGGCAGCAAAGGCATTTGCACTTCTGAGTGCCAAGCAGCTACAGGTACAAAACTGCAGAGTGGTGCTCATTAAAGGCAATTATAATTAGATTGACCTACTTTGGGTGCAAAAAACGCTCCGTGGAACTTCTCCGCGCAAGACGGAGTTCGCCGTTTTATGAATCCAAGACAGCCCATCCTATTTACTACCCAGGGAATCTTTTTGTAGCACGTTTATTGGATCAATGAGAGGCAGGACAGCCCCACAATCCACCAGGGATTAAAGTGAGGGAGGCACAGGATTCTTTAACTGGAGTATTTTGCATTTCTGTAGCACCTGGCTTTTTGTCACTACATAAGAGACTAATCCGCCTCCCTCCTCCACTTGGGCTCCATTTCTTTTGGGGAGTTCACTGGAAGAGCTCAGTGCCAGAAAGCTGCAGAGGAGTGGGAATATTCCTGTGATCACAGAGGAGTAAAATGAAGCCCAGTTTGGTTTAAGAACCAAAGATCCACGAGCTCTGTTCTCCAATTCAGTCGAATCCTTTCTCCAACCTCAGCGACGCTCAATAAGCAGCAGGGGGATATTGAACTGTCCCTCCTGCTCATTTTTATTTTAATCATAAGTTCATCAGAACAATTTAAGGCAAATGGGAAATTAAAGAGGCTTTATCTCTCAATTTCCTGATGGTGTAAAAGCTACCAAGGCTGCACGAAGCTCAGGAAATAAATTCAAGGTCACAGACACCATGTTCCAAACACTTCCAAGGTCATATGGAAGCTCCAAAATCCACAAACTCAGCCCATCCTTCCACAGCCAGTGCCTGTGCCACAAATGGACATAAATCTATCTGAAAGAACAAATAAATAATAGAAAAATAAGACAGAGTTTTATGATGTATCCAATCAATCTACTGAAATATTTGCATGTTCACGATGTTGACCCAGAGGTGCTTTGGGCACAGATAAAAGAAAATTGCTTATTGCAAACAAAGCACAGCTTTGCAAAAGCTGCCAAACTGGGCAGTAATATGTTCTGTAATAGCTGTAATAGCAGAGAACTTCATTTATATTGGACATTGCTGGAAAAAAGTCATCAGGCACGGAAAGAAATCCGGGAAGCTGAGGGAATTTATGTGTTCTATCATTTGCTTCCAGGTCTGAGTTAGTTCAGCTCATCCTTGACTGACAAAACCTTATCTGAAATTCAAAATTTCTCCCGTGAAGATTGCAGAAACAATTCCCTTTATCCCTTTGGCCCAGGAGCACAAACAAGTAGAAAGATATGAAAGGGCAGCGCCGGTGCCTGTGCTGGCAAGTTCCAGGTGGATTTGGGGTTGACAGAGGACAATTCTCCCAAAATTTCTGGCACATTCTTCCCAAAGTCTGACACGAGGCACCTTCAATTCCTCCCGCAGAGATGAGAATGCTGCATCATCCCCCCAGCTCAGGTGTGCCCCTGTGGGTATTCCAGCTCCTCATCTCTTCTCCATGAGCTGACATTCCAGAGGGTGAGACCCCCTGGGCTCATCACAGGGATGGCTTTGTGGGCATTTGTCCCATTTGTGATGCAGGGAAAACAGAGCTGAGGCCAGGCTGGGCTCTGCCAGCACCTCCTCTCAATTCTGGAGAGTGGTTTATTGGGAGTGGGTCCCTGAAATGAATCCCTCAGCACTGCTTTACTGCAGGAACTTCAGACAAGGACAAGGGATCATTGAGGGCATCATCATTTACGAGATCACCATTCAGGATCATCACAGGAATCACTTAGGCTGGAAAAGACCTCCAAAACTATTAAATCCTTTAAGGAAAACCACAGCACTTTGGGAAAACATCTTTATGTGGGACACCACCAATGGAATTCACTGATGGTGACTCAATTCCTCAATTTTTTCACACGTTGGTTTAACCAAGTCTCCACTTCCAAGAGTTCTTTTGTGCAACAGGCACTCTTTGAACAATCCCCAGACTAACTGGCTTCACCCTGGGCTCCTCACGAGGGAAATGATGGAATATTTACTCTGCACTACTCTCACAGAAGAACTGCAGTTTGTAACACACAGTTTAATCCACACGGTACAAAACTTAACGTGACCAGACACTGCAGTGAAAAATAAATATCAGCTGAGCAGAGGAGAGCTACAAACCCCCCAGGCTTCACTGTGGGGCTCCATGAAGAGAAAGGAAGGGTGGCAGGAGCAGGAACCACATCCTTGTGCTCCAAAGCAGAGTTCTTTTGACAGGACAAGCTCCAGGAGTGGAGGCAGAGGCTCAGGGGAGGTTTTATTTCCACTGTAAATCCAAAGTCATCTTGACACACGAGCCAGGACCATTCTGGTGCCAGTCACTGCAGATTTAGAGAGGCCCTGAAGCAGCAGGGCTGGCTGGGCTCTGGGGCAGCACCAGCTCAGCCCAGTGTCCCAGAGGTGGCAGTGTGACAATCACTGCACACTGACCAAACCCACCAGGTCATGTGCAGGTAAAACACGAGATTCAGCCATGGAAGAACACTCACAGCAACAGGATTTTGTTATTCCCTTTAAACAAGCAACACTTCAGGACAGGAACGAGCTGCCTTGGCTGTTGCTCCCTCCCAGCCCGGCCTGACAGGGAATTCCAGCAGCTCCAGACTGAGATAAACCTGAACATCCAAACTGTGTCACTACAAACCTCCCCCCTCTGCCAGGAGGTAAACAACAATAACAAACAAAGGCATTTTCTGGAGTGACAAGTGCAAAGGAAACCAGTAGGAAAAAATAATCTTCCACCTACTTGCAATTCCTTAAACTTCAATCCCAGGCCAAATTCAGGGGGGTGTAAACCAAGGAAGAATTGTAGCTGTTGGTTTACACCATGTTATTATCCAAGCAATGCTTGAGAGAGAGGGAGACTGAATTTATCTCTGAAGTGCTTCCTGAAATACAAGTTGCTGCACTTTGTTCCTCAGCAGAAACAAAATCTAATTTAGCAAACGCTGATGCATGGTCACTGCACAATTCAGTGGGAACAAATATCAAATCATGCACAGTGCCTTGCTCTCAGCAGCATCATTTATGGAGGATCCATGGCTGCCTCCTCCCTAATGCAGCAGTTTGGGGTTTTGCCATTTGCTGTAGTTACTGTTACTCACACAGAAATGCTGTTATTCCGTGTTGTTCTACAGCCCATTCCACAAAGGCAGGCACATAAAAAACCTTTCCCCAGGAAAACTGAAATGCACAGGCAAACGCTGAAACACCAGGGGCAAACCCTGCTCGTCCAGCAGCACCTCCAAGATTTGCCCACTTCACCTCACTCAACCCACACACACCAACTCCTTCTCATTGTTTGAACAGGAAAAAACGTTCCTGTGCCCATTGTTTAGTGCTGTGCATCATTTATCAGGCACTAAAGATGCCTCCTTTAGGGTGGTTCAGCAAGTCATTACACCTGATCACAACCAGGGAGTAATTTACTCCCAGCCCGGCTCTGATTCTCTGTCTCACCCAATTTCAGTGAGCAAACACGGAAAGCACCTCCACACTTGATCAATGCCAGCCTTGCTGCCCTCAGGATTCACCTTCCCCGAGCTGGAGCTTAACCTCCAGTCTCCTATCAAAGCCTGCTGGGTAATAAATAATGCAGAGTCATTCCATTAACTAGAACTTCATCAAAAGCCCGTGGATCCAAGAGCATCATCAAGGGATGATTTCCATCTCAGATAGCCTGAGCCTGCTCATTCTGAGCACGGGGAGTGATGAGCTGGGCAATGCAAGGGCAGAAAAAGTGCATTTGAGCTGAACTCAGCTCGTGCCAGCACTGCCAAGCCCAGAAGAATCCAAAGCCCCAGCTCAGCTCAAGACAGGACACCCAGATTTGCACAACTGCACAAATCCCCAAACACCACAGTTCTCTGGGCACACACAGCCCTTCCCTCCCTGTCCAGGTGTCCCTCACTGCCCCCTGCCACCACTTTGTCCCTTCGTGCCACCACTTTGTCCCTTCTGGTGCTGCCCAGGCTGTTACTGCAGAGCTCCCACACCCCAGCACTGCTCCAGCCCAGCAATCCCGTTTTCAGGCCTTCCCAAGCAGGAAGAGGAGAGGAACAAAAGGATGCAAAAGTTGTCCCCATGTGTGCTCTCTCTCCCTTTCCCAATCAAAAATGTTGTCCTGGACAGTTATGAAAATTCCTACACGTGTCTGGGATTCCACAAAAGCTCCAGCTGAGCCACCGCACACCTGAAACCACAAACACACACAGCAAAAGGGAGCTTGTGCCAGGGGAGGTTCAGGTTGGATATTAGGAAAAATTTCTTTTAAATATCCAGGAAAAATTGAGGAAAACTTTTTCAGAGGCAGCAGGGTGACAGGAGGGCCTGGCTGCTGTCCCTGCCCGTGAAGGGACCAGCCCAGCTCCCTGGCAGGCTCTGATGCTGCATTTCCTTCCCCAGTGACAGGAGAGCAGCTCTGTGAGGCAGCAGGCAGGAGTCTGGCGCTGGCAGTGCCCTCAGCGTGGCACAGACTCTTTCATCTGTCCAGCAGAAATATCCAGACGTGTTCAGCACTGCACAGAGCCCAAAACCCACCCCTGAGCTTTCTGCAGGCACAGCAAACCAGCCAATTCCTCTGTGCTGCCCTGGCTCCTTGCTGGACCCCAGCTAACCTCGTGTGTGCCTGTGCTGTGACAAAAAGGACTTTATTTTGTGCCTTTGGCATGAGAACAAGGGACATTCGTTCTGCCAGGCCCACTGATCTCCACAGGGCTCTGAGGCACCTTGGCTGAAGGAGTTCAGACATTCCTAGCCCAAAAAGCCCAAGCAAACAAAAAACCTGAACGCCCCAGGAAGAGTAACACTTGAAAAACCAAATTAAGCAGCCCCAGTTGATAAGACTTTAAACACAATCCCAGGTTTCTGCCCTCTCCACTTCTCAGCAAATCCATTTCTTGGTACAGATGTTCCACATTTCAAGTGTGGTCCCTGTGGCACTGCAGCAGCTTCAGATTCAGGTGAAATCCTGGAACTGTGTCACAGGAGCTGCTCACATCCTCAGAATTCATCCCACACCCCACGCACAAAAAAACTGGGCTGGAAAACTCCTGGCAAAGCTTCCACACCCCAAGAGGATTCACTGTGTTAGGAAAATTAATCCACAAACATCAGAGGTTTATGTCCAAAAAGGAGAGAGAGGAGTCCTGGAACTTTATTCCAATAAAGGCAGAGGCCACGGGGCATTCCCCTGGGGTCTCTCCAATTTTTGGAGGATGCAGCCTCCTTTTCATCCCAATTTCTCAGCTGCATTTCCCTTCTCTCTTTCCCCATTTCTGAGGTACTTGAGAGGTTCAGACTTCCCAAAACGCCTGATACCAAAGATTCCCCTCTAATGTATAACCCTCCTTTTAATTTCTAAATTCTTACAGAATTTAGGGGTTTTTCTTCCCCATTGTATCTTTCATCTTTCAATGTCCAATATAATTTCTCAAATAAACCTAAAGTTTATTTGTGTTTATTTTTCCATTCACCCATCAGTGGAATCCTTCCTACTGTTTCCTCTCTCTCTCAGCGCAGGTTTTATCTCCCAGCAGACCCACAGCTTGCTTGGGAAGACAAATCCCTCACTCCTCTCAACTGCCAGCTCCCCTGGTCTGTGCAGGGCAGGGGCAGAAAGCTGCTGGGGGTACTCAAGGAAGCCTGAAGGGCAGGGAATGAAGGAGCAGGCTTTGGAAACCTTGGAAACGCAGCAGCAGCAGGATGGTTCATCCCAAATTGCCATTCCAGAGGCAGCCAGGGTCGTGGCTCAGACGTGACGGGGTTCTGGGGTTGAGATGACCCCAAGGTAGTAGAAAGTCTTTTTTCTCCCAGCTCCACAACCAAAGAAGTCGAGATTTGTCGGTTCTGCTTTTCAAGGTTGTTTATTTTTCCTTATTTAAAACATTCTTTCCCTGACCAGCTGAGCTCTGTCCAGCAGGCTGTGGCACAGTGACTGCCCTTGGGGTGGTGTTAACATTTTATACTAAGAACTATATGTACTTTATTTACAATAATTTTCCAATACCTATCACCTATGTTAGACAGTCTGTCTCTACTCTAAACCAATCCAAAAGTGTCACCATCCCAGCAGAAGATGGAGGGCAAGAAGAAGGAGGACAGGATATGCCCAGATTCTTCCATCTTGCCTCTTGAACCCCCATTCGAACCCCAAAATTCTACTTTTTCACCCTGTGACAAATTAGCTACCATGCTACTCTGACTCTTGTGGCTTGTACATCTTCACACAAAGTTGGTAACTTTTTCCATGGGCTAAAATCAAAGGCACAGGTATTTTTGACTTCGTGCCAAGGTCTCTGAGCCCCTTGCCAGGGTCTCAATCATCCAGGGCAGTCAGAGGAATGTCCTGAGTTCTGACACAGACGTGCCCAGGCTCAGCTGCTAAGCACAGGCACACAGGGAGCAGCTCCAGCTCCTCCTGACAGGGCAACCATCACCTGGGATCACCTGCTCAGCTCCAGGAAGTTATCCCAATAACATTCAGCCAGGATATTCAGACATCTCCTCCAGGGATGTCATTTCCTTCCTTCAAACCTTTCCCTTTCAGAATTGGCTCTTAATCAATTTTGGCTGCTCCCTCAGCGCTGCCACTCCTCTCCACAGCCATTGTCAGCAGAATGATAAACCCAGGCACTTATGGAGCTGTTTCCATCTCCAGAGCACTCCACAGGCATTAACCAATTAATGCAGATTCTGGGGTGAGGAACAGCCCCACTGGGAATTCCCAGCACTTCCCTCTGTGGCCTCTCAGCTCCTCCAGTGCCCTTGGATTCAACCACAGAATTGCTGAACCCTTTGCCTGGGAAGGGACCTCAAAGCTCCTCTGCACTTCTCCTGTCAAACCAAGAGTTATCCTCAAAAAAAAAATATGGTTTAAGATGTGGTAAAGGCACAGAGATGGAAGCTGGGAGGCTCTGACTGATCCCTCTGGTGACTCCTTTGTGAAAAACACCACAAAACCAAACCCGAGTTCACAAATCCTTTTCAAAGGAACTTCAGAGCCCCAGGTTTACAAATATTTTATAACCCTGTGGAGCCTTCCTAACCCCACCTGAGCTGTGCAGCCACATTTCCCTTATAAACCCCCCCTAGGCAAGTCTCCACTTATTTTGGCATCTAAAGATCCTTGAAAATCTTGTCCTGAGATCTGAGGCTCAATTAAAATGTCCAGCCTGATTCAAAACCTTCTCAAAATTTCACTCTTATTTTCTCTCTAAGATGAACACAGCAAAGATTTCATTTTTTCTCACTTCCACTGTAGATATCTGTAAAAATGACACAGATCATCTCAACCCCCAGTTGAAATTAAACTCAGAAAACAGAAGGCAATTTGATGAAAAACTTTTTTCCCAGTGTCTGCAAATGGACTCCCACTCATGTGCAGCATTTTTACTCAGTCTCATTTACAAGGTGCTAATTATTATCGCCAAAACAAAATTTTCAATTTGTATTTCAATTATTTTGCAGTAAAATAATATTTGCATTTAAATGGTTTATCCAGGGGGCTCAAAGGCATTTTCATCTCAGGTGTTACAATTATCTCAAAAAAAAAAGAAAATAAAAATTGAAGAAGGTGAAGTAAGGTTCAAGGTGAAATCCCATCCCAAGTGACAGTGGAGCCAAAATTGAAGAATTCCTCATGAAAATCTTTCATTGTTCTCCCATTGTCACCATTAAACACTTAAAACCAGCTCAAATTCCCTTTGCCACTGGAGCTCTGTGTCCAGCTGTAAAATTCAATGTTCCCTCAAGGCCCAAGGGAGATCTTGGGCTCCAAATCCCATCTCCCTAAGAATTCACAAGCCCTCAGCCCTTGGAATTCTCCCAATATCAACAATTCCATCCTTTCCCTGATGTGTTTAAAGAGAGCCCAGTGGGGAGAGCTCCTTTAGAAGTAAATCTGCACTGAAAAGTTTTTCATCTGAGGGAGTTCCAAGGGGTTTCTTCCCCCTTCCCACCATGTTCTGGATTCTAACTTAGATTTTACACATCAATTCATGAACCAGCTTGTATTTTCATGCATTTTTTACTCCCTAAAAGCCCAGAAGTTCCACAAGTCCCCTTTTGGTGCTTGCAGAGAGGCCACAGACCCTTTTTATCCCCCAGGGACCCAGAGAAGCTCTGCAGCAGCCAAAACAGAAGAAACCACTTCATCCACTGCCATGGCCAGCATCTTACACCTCCAGATCTGAACTAAATTAAAAATATCACTCGGAACAAGCAGAGACTCCACTTATTAAAAGCTCTTCACTCTTGCACCACCGTTCTCATCTCCCCACGCTCTGCAAAGTGAAATGTTCTCTGTTTTTACAAGAGCTCTGAGATCTTCCAGCAAACCCCTCTGCCAGGCAATTGTGTTACAGCAGCTCACACTTGTGTGATTGGATTTGAATTACAAAAAGAGTCCAACAGAAAGCAATTTCTCCTGGGAATTTTTGTTAGGATATAAATCCAATTTTTACTTGATTCCGTTAACAGCACTTTCATATTCACTTCCTTTAAGTATTGCAGCACTTGATATTTATTACCTAATGCCTCCTTGTCACCTTGAGCAATCAATGAAAGTCACCTGGAGTTGACAGTACAGAGGAAAGTTAATAAATAAAAGTTAATAATTCACTTCACCCAATGAGCCAAAAAAACAAGCCAGTCACATGCCCCAAAGAATAATAGCTACAAAAGGCTCCTACCAGATTATCTGGAGAAAGAGTGAAACATTTCAATTATACTGAATTTCTCAGTCCATTTAGACGTGAGTTTCCCGTTTACAATGGCAAAACCTCAATTATTATTTCAGGGAATTGGGGAATGGTTTGGAGGGGATATGTTAAAGATCAGCTGTGGGCACTGAAAGCTGGGAGCTCTGTTCAACAAGGGAATGGGGAACTGATAGATGCTCTGATAGCCCAAAACCAGATTTTTTTTGTGCTGTTTTGACCCAATTTAGAAAAACTCTTGTGCCAAGCACTGATTTCCCATGACTTGTACAACTTCTGCATCCTGTGACCTCTCCACCTCTGTAGAACCACCAGAGAAACCCAGAACTCCCTCCTATTAACATTACACTGTATTTTCTTTTTCTCTCGCCTCCTCCATCCATTTAAAACCTCATTTTCACCCACAGACATATTCCACTTCATCTTAGTTTTCAATCCCCAAAGCAGATCAATACCTTTCTTCTTCAATCTACATAGCTCTCAATCAAGGAGCTAACAGGGGGTGAATTGAATCGACTTGTACGTTCAAATTGGGGATTTTTTGTCAAAAGTCTCATTTGTTAACTGCATTTCATGGAAGAAAAGGCAAAAAACTCCCTGTAACAGCCCTCAGTGTTGGACTCCTGGGTAAAAAAAGGTCATCATTTGTTCTCTAATTTAAGATTGGGAAGTGCTCCCAGGAGGAATAAATGACAGAGCCTCCCCTAAGCCGGCATTTTAAATCCAGCAAAATGAACTTGCTCTTATTAAATGAATTTAGTTAATTCAGTAGGAAGAAGTGCAGGTGTTTACCAAGAGGTGACAACAGCAGGGACCTTGCAGGGTTGGTTTTTCTCCCTTAAATCTTGCCCAGGGTCAGAATCAGCCCTGCCTGTGCCACTGGAGAAGCGCCCTGGGTCGGTGAGACACCAGAGCAAAGTTAAAAACAGGATCCTGGAATGGTTTGGGGGGGAGAGAGACCTTAAACCTCATCCAATTTCATCCAAAAGAGATCTTAAGCCTCATCATCCAACCCCATCCAAAAGAGACCTTAAACCTCATCCCATCCCATTCAAAAGAGACCTTAAACATCCCATGCCATCCAAAAGAAACCTTAAACTTCATCAAACCATATCCAAAAGAGTTCCTACACCTCATCCAACCCCATCCAAAAGAGATCTTAAACCTCATCCCATACAAAAGAGATCTTAAACCTCATCCCATCCCATTCAAAAGAGACCTTAAACATCCCATGCCATACAAAAGAAACCTTAAACCTCATCCAACCCCATCCAAAAGAGATCTTAAACTTCATCCAACCCCATCCAAAAGAG
The DNA here is from genome assembly GCF_017590055.1 of Onychostruthus taczanowskii. NCBI lineage: Eukaryota > Metazoa > Chordata > Aves > Passeriformes > Passeridae > Onychostruthus > Onychostruthus taczanowskii. The sequence goes on from NW_024503235.1 coordinate 2,182,946, forward strand.
ACCCTAAACCTCATCCCATACAAAAGAGATCCTACACCTCATCCAACCCCATCCAAAAGAGATCTTAAACCTCATCCTATCCCTTCCAGGTGCTGCCCCAGATGCTCCAAGCCCCGGCCAGCCTGGCCTTGGACATTTCCAGAGATCCAGGGGCAGCCCCAGCTCCTCTGGGAATTCCATCCCAGCCCTCCCCACCCTCCCAGGGAATGATTTCTCCCTTTCTGATCAAGTCCAAAGAACTTCACTCAAAACCCACCCTGGGTTTTATCTCTGGGCTCTCCTGACAGCATGGGGACAATTCCACACCTTGTTCCCTCAGCACAGGATCTCTGATGGGGCTTTTTAAAACAGATTTTCATTAAATCCCCCACCAAAGTAGAGAAATTCCAATGTAGCTGAGGCCAGACAAAAAAATTAAGGGGATAAAAAGCAGTTGTATTTATTGAAGGGCCTTCAGAGGCATTTTGGGCAGACAAAGCCCCCCCAAGGGGCTGCACCCAAAAAATGGACAATAGGTCATGAGTTTTCACACTTTTATAAGTTTGGGCCATTTGCATATTGGGGGTTAATTAATTCCAGTGACAGCTTAAGGTAATGAAGTCATTTACCCCAAGTTTGCTCCCCCTTGACAGCTTCAGGTAATGAAGTCATTTACCCCAAGTTTGCTCCCCAACTCACTTTTGATTCCATCTCTTGGGGCCTTAGGTGTCCCTATTTGCCAGGCCTGGAGAGGAATTTTGTGTTTAGTGGTTTTGAGGTTTAATTTTGAGGTTTTGAGGTTCGCATGACTTCCCTAAATATTTCTCATGCCAAACCATGACATTGTGTCTGCCCAAAATGGGGAAGCAGCAGCTCACACTGTGTGGAGTTCAGATTTATACACTAAAGAACTGCAGGACAGTTCATGACAAATACATGAAAAATAAAAAAACTAAAATCCTAAGGCATCTCCGGAAAAAAAAAGTCCCCACACAATGAGGGACAAACTCCCCATCCTTCAAACCCTTCATTATTCCAGCAGGTGAACCTTATTTTAATATTAACAACCCCAGTGATGCTTAACTTTAATGAGAGCCCCTTGGGAATGCTGCTGACAGCTGCCCAGTGTCCAGGATCCGTGCCTAACCTTTCCCTAATGGAGACAAAACAACAATAGAGGGATATAAACAATATGCTGTGGGATGCAAGGAGCATCTTTAAAAATGGCATCACCTTTGGAAAAGCACCAGCTCCATTATCCTCCCGCAGGATGGGATGTTTTCCTCCCCTTACCAGGAGGAAATGTGTTTTTCTGGGTGTTATTATTTGGTGGATAAAGGGGAAAGGAACATTGAATTGTGCCTTTGTCAGAGGAGAAATGAGCTGCTGTTTTCTGTACCCCTGAGTTTACCAGCTCTCCACAGCCCCTGCAAGGTGCAGAGCTTCCTTTGCCCACAGCAATGAGAAGAGAATCCTGCTGGGATTCACGGATTTAAAGGTGTGGAAGGGGAAGGATTTGGGACAGGATGTGACCCCCTGTGAGCCACCACACCCCACCACATCACTCCTCACCACAAAGCTCCTCAGCAAACTTCCCGTGCCTAAAATCCCACTCCTCCTGTTTTTCTCAGGGAATAAGCTCCACCTCAGGCCATGCAACTCCAAAAGTAATGACATAAATGCCACCAAAAAGAAAAAAAATCTTATTTCGAACTCTGCTTTCACTAAATTAACTAAACAAAATATTGATAAACTGCTGATAAATAACAGGAACCGTAACAAGGAAACAAGTTCTCCATTTGATCTCTGCCATCCTGCAGGCATTCATCTTCATAATTAATTAGATAATACTATTAGTACAGCACTACTTTTCCCCCTCCATAGACAAGAAGCTGGAGCTCACATAATTTAAGCAACTGCTTCAAAGGCGGAGTGTGTGGCAGGTTAAATTCAGAAGGTCCAGAGCATCCTCTCTGCCAATATCCTGCTTTTCTAAAGCCCAGGATCCAATTCCCTGATGCATCTGGCAAGTTCTCAGGGCACACCTCCCACCTCCCCACCTCTAGTGAGCACACTTTGCTTTTAAAAGCTGCAGTCTTTGCATAAAACATGGATCCAAAGGTATAAAATGTGTAAAGGCAATTCTGTACGAACTACAGGAGCTGTGCAAATCCTCCCTGCAACACAAACTGCAGCTGGTTTTATTCCTGACTTTTTTTGACAATACTACTTGAAGTTCAGTAGCAGACAGACAACTTTCACCTCAAAATGTCATTCACAATTAATCCCAAATTGTACATGAAATGGTTGAATTCACTCCACGCAATCAAGGGAGAGAACCAAGAGCACAGAAAAGTTGAGCAGTTAATCAACCTGGTGCAATTTGTACCTGCTGAAAGCTCCTCACAAACATCCCAACATCTCTCTCTCTCTCTCTCTCTACAGAATAAATCTGTAAATCATTTTGCAAATTCTGTTTATCCCTGCTGTAGGGATGGGGAAGGGAAGCAGAGTGAGTGAGGCTCAGACCCTGCTGGATCCCCTAGTGCCCCCAGCCATGGGAGGCAGCAGGAACTGGGCTCTGACAACTCCTGCAAAAGTCAGGGGAGTGTGCAAATAACAGCAGAGCACTGAAGCAGCAAATCCCCAGTTGTGGTTAATTCTCTGCCTGTGATTAACTCATCTTTCCTGGCTATTCCAGCCCTCCTTGCACCTTCCAGTGCAGCTGGGGCTGGGATTGTCAGGCTGTGGCTGTGCCTTGGTCTGCACTGAAGTGACAGCTGGGGACCAGGTAAAATGCTCCACTGAAACAAATGTAGGTGGATGAAACCCAAATAAAGCCATTTCACCAGGACAGAACAGACTTCCCATTGCAGAGGTCAGAGGAACAAATCTTCCCTTTGTTTTGTGTTCAAGTGTTCTGGACAAAGACACCTTTATTTGAGATTCACCGTTGTTTTATCTGTCTGGAAATGGGAATCACAGACATTTTGATAAATGGATGCAGGAATTGTTCTGTTCCAGTGTAACCACTGTGAAATGCCTTTCACAGACACAGCTCCAACCTCATCTGCAGCAGGGAGGCTTCTCAAAAACCACCTCAGGAGCTGCAGCATCACACTCCCGTGCTGGTGCTCAGCGTGGGATGACGCAGGAGTGACATCCAGGCTGCTCCTGCTGGGTGACCTTGGCCAGGCCTTCCTGCTCCTGCCTCCTTCCCTGACTTCCAGCACCTCCTGGGGCACTCACTGCCCTGCCCAGGAGTGAAACAGGAGCAGAAATGCCTTTTTACAGCAGGAAATGGGACGCTGTGGGTTTCCTGCTGGTTGGATGGAAAGAGGAGCTGCCTGCTGAGGACAGCCAGGATTAACAGAGGAAGAAGCTGAAACGCCAGCAAGGATTGAGAAATTTTTTGGTGAGGATTTGGCTGCAGCTCCAGTCCTGCCCAGGTGGTGCCCACACAAACCAGGCTGGCTCTGGTGGCACTGGTGGCATTTCTTGCGTGTCCTCCTAAGGCAATCCTTGCTTGGCAAGCAGAATTCCAGCAGCACTGGAAGAAAGCCCCTCTGGGCTGTGATTTCCACCTCTTTCACAGCTCTCCAGCACTCCAGGATTACACACAATACTTGTTGAGAGTACAGAATGTTCCCTGTGCCACACAAGGGCCACCTCCAGGTGTATCCAGGAGGAATTTCTGCATGGAAAGGGTGGTCAGGCATCAGAACTGCTCTGAGGTTTGGGGTCTCATCACTCGAGGTGTCCAAGAAGGTCTGGCTGTGACACTCAGTGCTCTGGGCTGGGGACAAGGTGGGGATTGGGCACAGCTTGGGCTCTGTGACCTGGGAGGGCTTTTCCAGCCTCACTGATCCCGGAATTTTGGGTGTTTACACCTCCCTGGGCAGGTAATGACACTGCTGGAAACTCACACACCAACACCAGGGCTTGCAGGGGTGTTTCTGCACCCTGTTCCACCTCCTGCACCCCTCTGCAAACCTTCACCCCCAAACACAGGCCAGGGGTTCATTACCCAGCAGATTTCTGCAGTCAGCACCAGGGCAAGATTTGATTTTTTTAATTACTCCCTTATCCCACACCTCCATGGCAGCCACAGTGACAAGACCCTCTTCCAGTGGAAGTCACAGCATCACACCTCTTCACTCCATGATTTTTCTGCCCCCTTGGGAATCACCAGCACCAGCAGGACTCTGACACGGCCCCCAGTCCTCTTTCCATCCATCAAACCCAACTGTGCACTCAAAAGCAGGGAGTTCATTCCTACAGGTGATGCCTGCCTTGGAAGGCCAGGAAATTATTGCAAAGAGCTCAGCCAGGGAATGCACCTGACACTGGGAAGAAGAAACACCACACAACCACTGTGAAATCCCATTAAAAAAAGGGGGAAACCACCCAAAAAACTCTCTTCCACTTTCATGCAAGGGAGGTGTAAAATAATTTCATCCAAGCTCCCTGCAGTCTCCATTCTGGCTGTGTCCATGGAGCCAAGAGACTGAAACAGAGTTAATTGGATTCCTTTAATCAATGGGAGTGTCCCAATTACACATTAACCACCAGCAGCCCTGGCTGCCACTGCAGAGCACGGAGGCAGCACAGAGATTTTGCAGATTCCTGCACTGCATCCTGTTTATTGCAGGCAGAGAACATAGTTTTTCATAATTGCACCGTACTTCCCTCGCCCAGAAACGCTGTGTGAACACAGAACTGTGCCTGCTACCACCCCTGGGCTCATCTCCATCCCCCAATTCCACTGAAAGCCATGCAAGCCTCCTCCTCAGAGCAGGAAATAACCCTGGAGTTGCACTGAAATCATCTCCCAGCAAGGAGCCTCATGTTTCTTGGTGAAGAACTGAGGAATAAAGCAGGAAAAACGATGTTGCAGTTAAAGCTGAGCTGCCCCAAGCTCCCCAAACAACCTCGTGCAAGGCACTGCACGAAGCACAATTATTCCATGGAGTGGTTTGGGCTGGAAGGAACCTCTGGAGATCAGGCTGAGCCATTTGTTAGGGATTTGTCTCTGCTCTCAGAGGTTGGGGTGGGATCAGAGCCTCCCTGCTGAGCTCCTGCCCTGCGATATCTGCAGGACAAGGATGAACTGGAGCTCTCACTAAACTGACTTCAGGGAAACATCTCAAATTAAAACTCTGAGCTGGACCATAAATCCTCAGTTACCAAGCAGGATGGATGGTTCCCACCTCTCCCCAGGTGGAGCAAAAAGCCTCACCTGGTTTAAACTCCCTTTAAAGCCTGATTCCCTTTCCCTTCCTGTCATTCCTCACTGGATATTGGAGCCAATCAATGGGATTCCAGCACCTTTGCCATTTCTGGCTGCTGTGGATGTCAGAGAGACAGCTCAATGCTGCACTCAACAATTCCAGCAGTAGAGAATCTTTACTACTTAATCATTTCCCTTTTTTTTGTAGCCCTTAAAGTCTTATCTCTCCCCTTCCATTTGAATTTGCTCTATTTTCTGTTGGGAAAAAAAAAAGCCTAATTTAAATTTATGCCTATTCATGGCGTTTCTGAACCTCCCAATGCCTGGAAACATGGAGGAGAGTAAAGAAGTATTATTTAAAATCCACTCAGCTAAACAGAGCTTTGTTATAATTTCACTAAAGCCTGTGAAAAATTACTCCAGCCCAGTGTCTCAGGATACTCCTGATAAAAATGGAGTTAAAAAGACTCTTCTTGCAATGCTATGGGCTCAAAACCAGTTAAGGCTGCCTGACCTTGCCCCCAACTAACCCCCAACATTATCATAACAATTTCCTCTGGTCAAGATCCAGGCCAAATTCTGGCAGGGGTTGGGAGGCCAGCAGCAGGAACAGAAGCACAGCTGTGAAATTTGGCATTTCCCACCCAGCTGGGCTCTCAGCAAGCAGAGAAGGGCAGCAATAATTCCATGGCTGGAAATCCCTGGAATGCTGCTGGAAGTGGCTGAGAGCAGGAACCATTCCCTGGGTGAGGAATGCTCAGCTCTGCACAGGGACACATCCCCCACAGCACTGACAACCCCTGGTCAGCAGCTCAGCCACACCTGGGACACAAAAACCCATCCATGGGATCCATGGATCAAACCCCCCAGAGGCATCCTGGTGTCTGCCAGGAGCTCCTGGCACAGGGAGGCAGCAGCAGAGGAGCAAACACCCAGCTCTGCTCCTGGGGGCAGCAGGAGCCAGGATTTCCCTGGGAGGAATCTGAGAGATGGGCACAGCTCAGCAGGACCCAGAATTTCCTTGAGAGGAATTTTAGAGATGGGCACAGCTCAGCAGGACCCAGAATTTCCTTGAGAGGAATTTTAGAGATGGGCACAGCTCAGCAGGACCCAGAATTTCCTTGAGAGGAATTTTAGAGATGGGCACAGCTCAGCAGGACCCAGAATTTCCTTGAGAGGAATTTTAGAGATGGGCACAGCTCAGCAGGACCCAGAATTTCCCTGGGAAGAATCTGAGAGATGGGCACAGCTCAGCAGGACCCAGAATTTCCTGGGAGGCACCTGAGGGATGGGCACATTTAATTCAAGTTCGATCCAGAACCCCCAGATTTACTGACTGCATCTCCTATGAACCCTTTCCTCACATCTCCAGCAGTGGTCCACACCTAATTAAAAACAAGTGGGAATGTTCTTTAACCCCTTGTGGTTCCTCAGGGCAGTGGAATTATCAGTGCAGGCTGAGATGGCTGCAATGAAACCTCCTCTGCCCTCTGTTCCTGCCCACATCTTAAATTCATAAGCAGCTTCCTGCTCATCCACTTTTCAGAAGAGAAGCCTGGAAAAAACCAGTTTTCCATCGAGAAAAAATAATAATTACAGGGGTTTAAATGATGAGCTAGTGTTTCAAGCTGGTGCATCCTCCCTTAACCCCGTACCAAGCAAGGTGCTGACGAATAAAGCAGTATGTAAATAATGATGTCAAGACCCTTTTCAACAGGCCATTAAAATGTATTTTATCTGTGTTTATCCACACCCACGGGGCCTACACATGCCCCTAATGCACCCTGCAGTGCTGGAGCAGAGGAAGAAGCAGAAAGGGGTGAGCAGCACCACTGTGCCCACCTGACTACCAACCAACAGTCAGAATTCCAGAATCATCACACTCCAGAGGCCAGGCTGGGCTCACCACAACCCACAGCCAAAGGCAAATCCAGTGCCCTGTGCCCATCTTATCCCTGTGAAACCATCACTGCAGCCTCCAGACTGGAAGGGAGAACCTCACAAAGCACCTCCATAGCCACAATAAACTTCAAACTGGAAGGTAGAACCTCACAAAGCACCTCCATAGCCACAATAAACTTCAAACTGGAAGGGAGAACCTCACAAAGCACATCTAGAGCCACAATAAATTTCAAACTGGAAGGGAGAACCTCACAAAGCACCTCCATAGCCACAATAAAGTTCCCATCACCAGGCACCACCTTCCCTCCTCTCCAGCTCCATCCTTCCCCCAAGGGAAGCTCCATCATCCTGCCCAGGGACATGGCAGCACCTGAGGGCACCCCACGCCTTGTGCTGGGTTTCAGAAGCCATTTCTGGGCAGGCACGGCCCAGCTGATGTGATGGGAGCAGGGTTTCTCCCCCTTTTTCTGTCCCACTCCTGGCTGATGGCTCCACACACACGGCTCTGCTGCCACACTATGTGAACTGCTGGCTACTGCTCCCTGCACAGCCCCGGAACGGGAGAGCTCGGAGCTCTTGGAACTTTGTTCCACAGGGTTCAGCACTCAGCTCAGGCTGAAATGATTTCCTGGGGTTGCACCCTGAACCCACCGTGACCCTGCAAAGGGTGGGTGCCTCCCCTCCCTCCCTGTGTACCCAGCAGCAGGCACTGACGCCCAAGTTGGCATCCTGCTCTCACAAAAACATCCTTACTGGGGTTTCAGAATCTAAAGAGAGGACTTATTGATCAATGCCTCCGGCTCTGATGCAGATAAAAAACCATCTGAGGTCTAAAAAGCTTTCGCAGGTCTTCTGCTCACAAAGCAAAACAGCCCAGAGCATCAACCTCTGGCTGAAGGATCCAGAACAGAGAGCTCAAAATGCAGACAGGAGGGACCAGGGGCCTGAGAAGAAAGGATTAAATGCTCAGCGAGGTACAGAGTGAAGCCTGGAAGATCCAGTATGAATAAGGCACAGACAGCTCAGAAGAGAAAAAGCTGTAAGCCCCTGGTAGAGTAAAGCTGAGATTTAGGTATCTCTCCATCAGTCTGCTCACATGAGGAAAGCTCAACAGAAGCTGCTGGAATGGTTTTCCTCTGTGCACAGGCTGAATGTTCATGCTGAAGAGATGAAAAATAGCCACCAAAATAAACATTCAGCCTTTATTAAGGACCTGTAGGTTGTTTGGGTGGGTTTACAGCCTTTCCTAACAGATGCTCCCAGTCAGCAGAACTGTTCAGCTCCACTGCAAGAGTGCTCAAGAGCAGCAGTTAATCCTCATCCCCCAGCCCCTGAAAGGAAACCTGCCTTACATAATAAAATCAATCTTGCATTCCAGATAAAGTTTTTCTTAAAAAAAGAAAAAAAAAAAAAAAAACACCAACCCCAAAAGAGCAAAAATCCCAAAGCCAAGGAGCTTTCATACACATCAACACCCAAACACACATTCCTCCAGCCTAGGATACAGCAGACAAGACAACAGGACTTGGAAACTTGGAAATCGGGGCACTGCACAGTGTGGAGAGCAGCCACTGCCAGGCACTCGGCTCTCCCACTCTTCCCCCTCCTACACACACAGAAGGACAGTCCCTAAATATTTGCTGTTTACACCAGAAATAAACTTCACTCCCTGGATCTGCTTTGGCTGCAAGGGCAGCTGCGGAAATGAGGTAGGAGACACAAGCAAACTGCCCCCAAATTCAAGTCTTCTTCTGCTTTCAAGCCCAAACATGCATATTTCATAAAAACCAGGATGCTGAGGCCAGCGAGCTCATATATGAGATATAAAACTAGGAAGGCAGAAGGAAAAGGAGGAAAGTGCTTCCATGTTCATGCAAGGCATCCAGAAATCTGTTCTATCAGCTGTGGGCAAGCAGCAGGGTAGTGCAATCCTGAATTAAGATGCCAGGGAAAGACAGAGGGGAAAGCAGTGCTGGCATTTTTCACAGTCATCCTGCACATCAGCAGCTCCTGAAGCAGCTCAGCCCAAACCTGACCCAGCGGAGCAGGGGAATGAGATCATGGAGAGCCACCCTCTATCACACGGCAGCGCTGGAAAACTGCTGCTCCCGGAGGATGAATCAAACACCCTCGGTGCCGTGCCCAAGGTGCCAGGGCACAGTGTGCCAACACCTCAGTGCCACACAGCCCATTACCATCACCCCAGTGGCACCACCCCAGTGCCACACAGCCTATTACCACCACCCCAATGCCACCACACCAGTGCCATCACTCCAGTGGCACACACCCCAGTGGCACACAGCCCAGTGCCACCATCCCAATACCACCAGCCCTGTGCCATCACTCCAGTGGCACACAACCTATTGCTACCACCCCAGTGCCACACACCCCAGTACTACCACCACAGTGCCACACAGCCTATTACCATCATCCCAGTGCCACACAGCACAGTGCCACCATCCCAGTGCCACACAGCACAGTGCCATCACCCCAGTGGCACACAGCCTATTGCCACCATCCCAGCGCCACCACCACAGTGTCACCACCCCAGTGCCACCACCACAGTATCACAAAGCCTACTGCCACCACCCCAGTACCACAAAGCCTACTGCCACCACCCCAGTACCACAAAGCCTACTGCCCCCACCCCAGTGCCATCACCCCAGTGCCACCACCCCAGTCCCACACAGCCTATTACCATCATCCCAGTGCCACACAGCACAGTGCCACCACCCCAGTGCCACACAGCCTATTGCCATCACCCCAGTGCCACATAGCCTATTGCCAGCACCCCAGTGCCACCACTACAGTGTCACACAGCCTCTTGCCACCACCCCAGTGTCACACAGCCTATTGCCATCACCCCAGTGCCATCACCCCAGTGCCACCCACCCGCACCCCGCTCCCGCACGGGGTCCAGCGGCGCTCCCTGCCCCCGCAGCCGGGGCTGGATCGGAGCCTCTCCCGCAGAAGTTGCCCGCGGCACTCACCCATGGCCGATCCTGCCAGCAGCCCCAGCGAGAGCAGCAGTGCCCGGCTCCAGGCGCTGCCCTCCGCCGTCAGCAGAGCCACCATGCCCAGTTTCCACCAGTGCCTCCCGAAGCTGCAGCTGCATCCCGGCTGGTCCCATCCCAAGGAAGGTTGCATGTCAAAGGGCAGCGGCAGGAATGGGGCGTGCTGGGGGTCTGCTGGTTGCCGCTGTTGGGTTTTTCCCCCTTTTTTCCTTCCCCTCGGCGATTGGGATAGTCCTCGGCTCGGCTGGATGAAGAGGAGAAAGGAAGGAGGAGGGGGGAGGTGAGGGGGGAGCGGGTCAGGCTTGTGATTTTTATTTATTTTTTTTTTTCCCCCTTAATTTTTTTCAGCCCGGGAGGAGGAAAGAAAAAAAAATCCCACCGCATGGAAGGCTCTGAGCTTCTGCAGCTGGAATGAACCAAGTGTGGCAGCAGCTCGGGGAGAGGAGAGGAGAGGGAAGGCGAGGAGAGGAGAAGAGAGGAGAGGAGAGCAGGGGAGGGCTGGCGCGTCCCTCCCGGTGGCTGTCTCAGAGCCAGCTCCTCGGCAGCAGCACCACCACCAGCACCACGCAGCCCTCAGGGATTTATACTTCTTCCTTTTTTTTTTTTTTTTTTTTTTTTTTATTAAGCCACTTGATTAATCGTTCCCGGAGCTTTGTTCCCTCTCTGGATGGCGGGCCAGGGGGGTGTTGTGGAGGGGGGGATGCTGTGTTACCCACCCCAAACCCAGCACCCAGCCCCACAGCCTGGGCTCCAGCAGCGTGTTTATTTTTGATACTCCAGGTTTCTTGATAAGGAACGAGCCCCCCACCCCCGTTTCTATCACACACACATCCCTGTTATTCACTCCCCCTCCCTTTCCCCCATAAACAACCTGATGCTATTGACACAATTTTTGTGATGAGGCAAATTTTGTGGCAAACACAGACCACGGCAGACACCCCCCTCCCCTCCCTTCTCCCTGTCTGTGGCTTGTCCTCGCAGCACGGCTCCCTGACACTGGTGGGACTGGTCCAGGGGCATCCTGGAGGTGGGAAAGGCTGTGCCCCCTCCCCCCAGCCAACAGGGGGGCTTGGCAGGGCTGGCAGAGCCCCGTTTCTCCCCCATCACCAGCAGCACCAGCAGCACCTCCCCTTGTTTTTGTTTTAACATCTCCCGGTACGCCGGTCCCTGGAGCTGCAGGCAAGATGGGGAAAAGGGAGGGAGGAATGGGAATGCAGCCACTTAACGCCACATTCGGGAACTTCATTATCTTGCTAATGATGCTCAGATCCAGGGACAAGGAAAACAACTCGAACATGACACCAGAGCTTAAGGAAATAAATAAATAACGAAGAAAAAGGCACTCTGGAACGCTCGAGCATCCTCCCCCTCCTCCCTCCTCGCCAAGCACCGACTTTACGTTCGTGACAGGCTCGGAGCCGCCGCTCTCCCCCAAACCCCTGGGGAACAGGGGGTGTCTGCCAGCCCCACATCCCCTCTCCAGCCCTGTTATCCCCTTTTTTCCCCCGCGTCCATCCCAATTTCCCCCGCTCCCCCCGGGATGCGAGGCCGGGCCGGTGCCCCCGGTTCCCAGAGCGGGCCCGGGCCGCTCCCCCCGGCCTGGCCGGGGCCACCTCGGGGGCTCCCGTGGCCACCACCCCCCTGCTCCCCCGGCTTTGCATTTGCTGCAATTTCTTGCTGCAAAACCCCCTTCTTCGGCCGTGTTCCGGTTGCCTTTCAATGAGCTTATTTGACAGCTAAAAAAACCAAATTATATATCGAGGTCTCGCAGATCTGGGCTCAATCCTCCTTGTCTCTCCCTCCGTCCCCTCTGCATTTCAATCCTCGCACTGCCCACATCGGGAGCCGCTGCCAAGAGCCAAGGCAACCGCGGCTGGCACATGAAAGAGTTGCTTTATGTCTGTTTAAGCTGCAGCATCAATTCAAACAACCCCGATTGTGCACAGGCACAGCTCCCCCGGGGAAAGCTCCGGGGACAGGGGGCCGCAGCTCCACGAGTCGCTGTCCCCTCGCCACCCAGAGATGTCCCCCAGCCCAAAATCGCATCCTGTGCTGGGGATGCTGCAGGGCAGGGGCTGAGCCAAGAGCCCTGCATGCACCAGGAATGATCCACAGGCATAAAAAAAGGCATTGAGGAGCCTTTATTCTCACTTTATTCCCAGCAATTAGGAATGATCCACAGGCAAAAAAAAAAAAAAAAAAAAGGCATTGAGGAGCCTTTATTCCCATTTTATTCCCAGCAATCCCACTTTACTGCAGCTATTACAAATCCAGGGGTTCCTCCCGCGTAGGTTTGCACCGCCAAAAAACCCGGAGGTTTAGGGTTGAGCTGTCTCCAAAATAATTAAGAAAATAATAATTAAGAAAAAATACTGCGCTTATCCACGGAAAGGACAATTGCCATGAGCACGGCACAAACCATGCCTGGCATCCCCAACTCCTCATCCCCGAGGGAGGGATGCTGGGGTTCCCAGCCCGTCTCTCACCCCGAGTCTCACCTTGCCAGATCACCTCTCCCTACACACACAATTCCTGCGAGTGGCACAAACGCTGCTCTGCACTGCCACCCGCAGCCGAGCCCGGCTGCAGGGACACATTCCCGCTGATATCATCCCACTTTTTCATGTCCCCCTCGCCAAAACTCTGCTCTGATTCCTCCCAAGGAATGCCAGGCGGTCCCCAAGGTGCTGCACAGCTTTGTGCCGTGGGTGTGGGGAGGAAATCCTTCCCTGCGAGGGTGAGGAGGGTCTGGCACTGGGAAGATGTGGTTGTCCCATCCCTGCAAGTGTCCAAAGCTAGGTTGGACAGGGCTTCGAGCAAGCTGGGACAGGGAAAGGTATCCTGGGATAGGGAGAAGTGTCCCTGGGATAGAGAAAGGTGTCCTGGGATAGGGAAAGGTGTCCCTGGGATAGAGAAAGGTATCCTGGGATAGGGAAAGGTGTCCCTGGGACAGGGAAAGGTGTCCTGGGTTAGGGAAAGGTGTCCTGGGATAGGGAGAGGTGTCCCTGGGATAGAGAAAGGTGTCCCTGGGACAGAGAAAGGTGTCCCGGGGATAAAAAGGTGTCCCTGGGATAGGGAAAGGTGTCTCTGGGACAAAAAGGCGACCCTAGGACAGGGAAGGGTGGGATGAGATGAGCTGATTTAAGATCCTTTCCCACCCAGATCCTACACTTTCCCAAGGAGTCACCTGTTGAAACAAAGCCTGAGGCACAGGGCACATCCTCCTCCTATGGAAGCAAACAATTCCCACTTTTTCCCACCACAACCAATTTTCTTTGGGAAAAGTGTGTCCCATGAAACCCGACTACTTCAAATTCTGAAGCACCCTAAGCAGCTGCTGCATTCGATTCCCCACAACATTTAAAGGAAAACAACCACAGACACATCAAAATATTTACAGGAAGAAGCGAAAGCGGCATTCAAAGGAGCAAAATGGAAAATTAAAGTGTTATAAGGAAGCTACTGTAAACAGCTGATCTTCACAAAGAAAAGCTGAATTTAGCACAGAAAAATTTATGCCAAATCATGTTTCACAGGACAAATAATGGGGAAAGAGGGAAGGATGCTCTTCACATTAATTGGATAATATTTACTGTGTGCTCCCAAAATAGAAAAAGTAAAATTGACAAATCCCGCTCACAATCAGCAAGAATTAACATGTGGCCAGTTCTAAACATCCCAACAAAACATCCTGCAAACCTGGCCTGTCCTGCTTGGGACGTGGAAGTGTTAAATCGTATTTTACCTTCCAAAAAAGAACTTCACAGATGAGGAAATAGAGAATTTTCCAGATGAAGCTATGGAGGAACAGAAGGGGAAAGATGCAGCCTGTGAAACCACCAGACAGGAATCCCTTTGAGAAAATGGGGCAGAAAGTTGTTTCTGTACTCAAAAATAGCCTAACAATGTTCTATTTTCATACCCACGGCACAAATCTGTTGAGGTTTTTATTACAGAGAATATCTCTGTTCTTTAAAAATAGAGGGGAACCAGCATCCCACTAATTACAGTGAGCCTATGATTAGAGATAATTAGATACATTTACAATTTAGAATTTCCTAACTTTGGCTGTTTATGAACCATATATGTGCCCATAGTGTGTGCACAGAGCATCAGTCATTCCCTGCAGCTATGAGGAGTAAATTGATAACACATTAAATTATTGAACATGGCAGGAGCAAACTGGAATTTAAATGGGTGTTTGGAGAGGAAGGAAGCCCAAGAATTGGGATTTGGAGCAGGTGACCATTACAGGCAGGTGGAACACAAAACTCTTCAATCCCTCTGCAAGTCCCAGAGGAATCTGGGGGGTTTGGAGGGGCAGCACTGCAGTGTTTGCTCCGTGGTGATGCCCAGCCCAGGTCTGGAAAGTGCTGGAATGGCTTTTTCCACTCAGGAATTGTTGTGTTCCCTGCCAGGGGCTGCTATCCCACTCTGCTCTAACTCTCAGTCCAGGTTCTCCCTCCTGCTGAAGTGGAGCAGACACAGGGAGCTGATGGCCATGGAGAACTGGGATTGTCCAACATGGAGAGGAAAAGCTCTGGGGGGACCTAATTGTGGTCTTCCAGGACCTGAGGGGCACAGCAAGGATGATGGAGAGGGACCACTTACAAGGGATGGAGTGACAGGACATGGGGAATGGCTCCAAACTGGAAAAGAGGAGATTTGGGTGGGATATTTGGGAGGAATTCCTCCCTGGGTGGGTGGAGAGGGGCTGGGCTGGAACTCCCAGAGCAGCTGTGGCTGCCCCTGGATCCCTGGCAGTGCCCAAGGCCAGACTGGACAGGGCTTGGAGCAGCCTGGGACCGTGGAAAGTGTCCCTGAGGATGGCACTGGATGGGATTTAAGGCCTCTCCCAACCCAAACCATTCCTGGATCCTGTGGCTGATACATTCCTTGAAGCAATCCTTGTCCATTGCAGGATGGACAAAACCTCTGGAGCACATCCAGACCTCCTGTGCAGGAAGTGACCCTGAGGGTGGCACTGGATGGGATTTAAGGCCTCTCCCAACCCAAACCATTCCTGGATCCTGTGGCTGATACATTCCTTGAAGCAATCCTTGTCCATTGCAGGATGGACAAAACCTCTGGAGCACATCCAGACCTCCTGTGCAGGATTTTGGACTGAATTTATCACCCTGAAGGTGCAAGACACAACCAAGCAATTATCCTTTGCATCCCAGAGGGTTCTGAGATTTGGGCAGAGTGTTGGGTTCTATTCCTACAACCTCGTTTGGTCTCAAATTCTCAGGAAATTCCTTGAATTTGGTTCTATTCCTACAACCTCGTTTGGTCTCAAATTCCCAGAAAATTCCTCAAATTTGGTTCTATTCCTACAACCTCACTTGGTCTCAAATTCTCAGGAAACTCCTCAAATTTGGTTTTATTCCTACAACCTCGTTTGGTCTCAAATTCTCAGGAAATTCCTTGAATTTGGTTCTGTTCCTACAATCTCATTTGGTCTCAAATTCTCAGGAAATTCCTCAAATTTGGTTCTATTCCTACAACCTCGTTTGGTCTCAAATTCTCAGGAAATTCCTCAGGAAATTCCTCAGGAAATTTCTCAAAAACTCAGGAAATTCCAGGTGAGAGTTTCACGGCCCTCCAAGGGGACTTCTCTGCTAATTTCCAAATTTTGGGGGCTGCATTGCACAACTTCACCCTGGCAAAATAACTGACCTGAAAGAGACTTTGCTTGCAGGCAAAGCTTGTCCTCCTAACTGCAAATATCCCAGAGATAATAAAGAAATTGCATGTTTATTAACACCTTTAACCTTGTGTTGTTTTACAGGCGCTCCTACAACACTGCAGAAAAAAATTAATTCAAGCACTTCAGATTTTCTACTACGTTTATTCACAGCAGTGGCCAAGGCTGAGCTTCTCTTCCTCCCTCTTCCAGTTTTCCCAAATATTCCAATTTCCCAGTCTTTTAAGGAACAAAACAGACCCAAATTTGGTGAGGAGAGAGCAGAACAATTCACAGACTTGGGGCACAATACTGAGAGCTGTTTTCTGATTTGCAAAAAAAAAAAAAAAAACAAATTGAGGATCCTTGTCCTACAAAATATGGAGAAGTGGCTTATGGGACAGAGAGGAAAAGCTCATCCTTCCCTCTGGATCCCCTTCCCAGAAAATAAAATGTAAAAAAAACCCAGCCAGAAATGGATAAAGGCTCCTAGGAGCTTCATTATGAGGAAGAGAAAGAAATTATGTGGAAGTTTGAGGTAATCCCCTGAAGCTTGACTGAATTTCTGGGTTAAATTCCTGGAGAACTGCAGGGACAAACCTCAACTCTACCAGTGAGAGCCATGCAAAATTTTAAGGGAATTCAGAGTTCCTGTCCTGGTATTGTGAGGAAAAGCTGCCATTTATCAAAGTCTCCGAGTCCTATAAGGACTTCATGTTTTCCCCAAAGTGAACATTTCCATCTCGAATAATCCCCTATGATTTATAGGGTGAGAAACAGCTGGATGACAATTCATCTGAAATAAATTTTTTAAGGATGACAGAATAAGAAGGGAGCTTTTTTTCTTTTCTTCTTCTTCTTCTTCTTCTTTTTTTTTTGTATGGGAAGATGGAGACAAATAATAAAAATGTTTTATTTATGAAAAATGCCTGAGCTGCTCAGAATTGAGTGCTGGTGCAATAAAGATGGTTGATAGAAGAGAGACTTGGCTGTGAAATTTCAGAGATAGGGACTTTATTTGTGTGTTCAGAGGGAGATTAACACAAAACACTCAATGCCTGGGTGGTGCACGACTCGCTCGTGCTTTATTCCCTCAAACTCCTGTTAATCCAGAGTTTAAAATCAGAGTTTTAATAGTAAAGACCAAGCCAAAAAGCTTGGTTGTGGAACCCTGCTTAATTATATCCCCTTGGGGCGCTTCACTTGGGAATTTGAAGGCTGTGAGCCTGACAACAACCCCTGCAGAGCAGCTTTGCTTCCTCCCATGCAGGCTGGGGCTGCTCAGTTTCAGCCACTTGGCCGGGTCAGAGGTACCAGACTGATTAAATGAGATTTTACAGCCTCTGGGAGCCCCGTCACAACAAATCACCAGCGAAGTCTCACCCAGCCTCAGCACCAGTGACTCAGGGCAGTGACAAAGATCTGAGTGTGAGCTTCACCCAGCACCACTGAGTCAGCTCCCAGATTCACATTTAGGCTGGGCTTAAGAGGATAGCTCAAAATGGGAATTAACTCTACTAAGATCTGAGTGTTTCACCCAGCACCACTGAGTCAGCTCCCAGATTCACATTTAGTCCTGGCTTAAGAGGATATTGCACCCATAGAGGTCAAAATAGGAATTAATTCTACGAAGATCTGAGTGTTTCACTCAGCCCCACTGAGTCAGCTCCCAAACTCACATTTAAGCTTGGCTTAAGAGGATGGTCAAAATGGGAATTAACTCTACAAAAGTCTGAGTGTGTGTTTCACCCAGCCCCACTGAGTCAGCTCCCAGATTCACATTTAGGCTTGGCTTAAGAGGATAGGTCAAAAGGGGAATTAACTCTACTAAGATCTGAGTGTTTCACCCAGCACCACTGAGTCAGCCTGCTCCCATATTCACATTTAGGCTGGGCTTAAGAGGATAGCTCAAAATGGGAATTAACTCTACTAAGCTCTGAGTGTTTCACCCAGCCCCACTGAGTCACCTCCAAAATTCACATTTAGGCTTGGCTTAAGAGGATATTGCACCTGCAGAAGTCAAAATGGGAATTAACTCTACGAACACCTGAGTGTTTCACCCAGCACCACTGAGTTAACTTGCTCCTAAATTCAAATTTAGGCTTGGCCTAAGAGGATATTGTACCTGTAGAGGTCAAAATGGGAATTACCTCTGCAGAGCTGGAAAAGTCTGGGTGTTTTGCAGGTAGTCACAGGTCCTACAGAAGGTGGAGAACCTTCACTCCTGGAGGAGCTGCAGGACCAAACGTGCTTCACCTCTTCAGGCAAAGCCCTTCCTAAGGGGCCAGGCTTCAATGGGGGTCATAATTCAATTAAAACTGGAGGATTCTCCTGGTGGGACGGGGCTTGGAGCAGCCTGGGCAGGGGGAGCTGTCCCTGCTGGAATGGGATGAGCTTTAAGGTCCCTCCCAACCCAAACCACTCTGATTCACTGAGCTTTAGATTTAGCCCCTGATACACCAACACCAGGTTTGTTCTCTCCTCCTGTGTTTAAAAAATTCAGCTCTCCCTTCCCTTTTAATCCCTTTTATGTAAAGAGAACCACGTCGTGGTGTCGCCAGTATAAAATCCAGAGTCTGTTTACTCTTGTGGGCTTGATAAACAATCTTACAGCGATCCTCCAGGTGACATTCTGCACATCAGAACTGCTTCAGTCCTCACTGTTCCTCTGCATCATCATCTATTTTGGGTTACCCAGATGGCTGAGGTGCTCTAGGACAATTTATAAGGAGGAATTCATGTCTTGGCAAGATGTGCCCACTGGCCCCTTTTTTTTTCCTCCGCACGCAGCTGCGAGCCAGAATTTCAACTCAGCTAAATTAGACAAGCAATTAGGAACCTCCAGTGTTTCCACAACATTCCTCACTCACCTCACCTTGTGGGGAAGGGGATGGCGGGGGGGACATCAACCAAACTGAGAGGCTGTGGAAGGAACACCAAGGCAGGCAGCTGGGAGAAACCCCAAAGCCCATTCATCGCTCCCAAACTCCCACCAGCAGCAGAAACAACAAACTCAGAGCCCCAGGGCACCTCAAATGTGGGAAGATGAGAGGGGGGACTCCAGTAAAGGGTCCACGTGTCACATTCCATTCCTGGAAGTGTCCCAGGCCAGGTTGGACAGGGCTTGGAGCAACCTGGGATGGTGGAAGGTGTCGCTGCCCATGGCAGGGGTGGCACTGGATGGGCTTTAAAGTCCCTTCCAACCCAAACCATTCCAGGATTTCATCAATATTTACTATCTTAGGGACAAGCAGACTGCACTGGATTCATCCCTGGGTTATGTTCAGCTGGAAATCCAGGAGCTGAGGATCAGCCAAGCTCCCTCCAGGCCCCAAAGGAACGAGGCTGGAGCATCAAGAAGGAATGGAAACCACAGCTCTGCTCAGTCAGGAACACTAGCACACCAAAGCAGGGTCGTATGGATTTAATCACCAGAATTCCTGCTTATTCCAGCAGGGTAACATGGGTTCTCTCCGCAGAATTCCTGCTTTATTTCACCAGGATTACACTGCTTCTTCACACAGAATTCCTGCCCTGTTTCACCAGGATTACATTGGTTCTCTCCCCAAAATTCCTGCTTTATTTCACCAGGATTGCACAGGTTCTCCATGCAGAATTCCTGTCCTGTTTCAGCAGGATTACATGGGCTCTCTCCCCAGAATTCCTGCCTTATTTCACCAGGACTACATGGGCTCTCCATGCAGAATTCCTGCCCTCTTTCAGCAGGATTACATGGATTCTCCACCCACACTTCCTCATTTCCAGCACAGGATTACATGGTTTCTCCACTCAGAATTCCTGCTTTGTTTTGCAGGATTACCCAGGCTCTCCTCCCACTATTCCTGCCCTGTTTCCAGCATGGGATTAGAGACACCCAATGAAGATTCTTAGCAATTTTTTCCTTTTTTCCCATTATTCACCTCATGGCTGTGCTCCCCAGAATTCCTGCTTTATTTCGCCAGGATTACACAGCTTCTCCACACTGAATTCCTGCCCTGTTTCACCGGATTCCATTGGTTCTCTCCCCAAAATTCCTGCTTTATTTCACCAGGATTGCACAGGTTCTCCATGCAGAATTCCTGTCCTGTTTCAGCAGGATTACATGGGCTCTCTCCCCAGAATTCCTGCCTTATTTCACCAGGACTACATGGGCTCTCCATGCAGAATTCCTGCCCTATTTCAGCAGGATTACATGTATTCTCCACCCACACTTCCTCATTTCCAGCACAGGATTACATGGTTTCTCCACTCAGAATTCCTGCTTTGTTTTGCAGGATTACCCAGGCTCTCCTCCCACTATTCCTGCCCTGTTTCCAGCATGGGATTAGAGACACCCAATGAAGATTCTTAGCAATTTTTTCCTTTTTTCCCATTATTCACCTCATGGCTGTGCTCCCACATGGACCTACAGGAATATTCCAGTTCTCAGGAGCTTTTTACTCATACCTGGAAATCCACACTTCCAGCTTTTCCCAACACATTTCTCCCAAACCTCTGTTAGAGACAGGAAAGAGGAATCACCCCCCTTTTACAAATAAAAAGCTGAATTCTGGGAAGTCAGAACTCAATCCATCCAGTCTAAGGGCACAAACCACAGGAAAATAAATTCTCAGGGACACAAACCAGGATCTGGAGGGCACAAAAGTCATAGAACTTTTCCTCTGCCTTGACCAATTCCCAAACTCCCTTCCAGTGCATTCCATCACTGCTGGATGTCACATGAAACTCCCTGGGCAAATCCTGATTTATTTCCTAACTCATTGCTGAATTTTCCCCAAGATTCTCTTGCAGGATCAACTCCTTCCATTGTGGCTGCTACAGGGTTCCTTTGAAAAATAATTTTACACAGCAAAATAATTATTTACTTACGGTTTTCCAACCCAATACTTGGATCAGAATTTCCTCTGTCTCAAGCCAGGTCCGTTCTGCCCCAGTAAATTCCCATTTTCTTTAAGTGGAGTAGATGCTTGGACTTTTCTCCTGTTCAATGCACTGCCTGTTTTCCTCCAATATTCCTAACACAATTAGCATAACAAGATAAAGGAATCATCAAGTCCTTTCCCATTTTTCTTCCTTTGTAAAAGGACTGATGACAAACTGGGAATCAGGATCTGTATTGAATTACATTTGCCACAAAAGAGTTCATTAAGTAATAGTACATAATAAAAATCATCTGTCAGCTTGAGGGATTGACCAAATCCACTTAAGGGAACAGCTGGTTATTTTCTGGAGCACTCCAGAGCCAACGGTCAATATGTGCAAGGAGAAAGAGTGGGACACAAGGAAACAAGGAACAGGTCAGGTATTGGAATGCCAGGAAAGTTTCTGGGATTTCCTGCACAGTTGGTGAGGACTGGAGGTGAGACTTTGCCTATGGCAGCTCGGTTTCTCCCTGATTTTTGTGCTGACAGCAGCTCCTTTCACCAGGAAAAGGATCACGGAGGGCTCAATGTGACAGACCTGGAGATGCTTCAACAAATCATGGAATTTCATCATCATCATCAAATCATGGAGCATCATCAGGTCATGGAATAGAATCCCAGGATCAGTGAGGTTGGAAGAGAGCTCCAGAACCACAGAGTGTCCACTCTCCACCTTGTCACCAGCTCAGAGCACTGAGTGCCACCTCCAGGTGCTCCTTGGACACTTCCAGGGATGGGGACTCCAAACCTCCCTGGGCAGCCCTTCCAATGCCTGACCACCCTTTCCATGAAGGAATTTTCCCCAAAATCCATCTAAAATCTCTCCCAGGACATCTTGGGGCCCCTCCTTGTCAGCACCAGGGGAGCTGAACACAGAATCACAAGGTTGGAAGAGACCTTCAAGATCATAGAGTCCAACCCACACCCATGAACTTCTCTCTCACTCCAACACACCGAGGAGACCATGACAACCATGGCAGCAGGGTCCCATTTCTCGTCCCCAATATCTGTGTCCCTAAAGCCGCATCAGCACATCCCAACAGAGCCATCACTGTCCCACCCTTCCCAGCCAGGAATCCCAAATGGAAAAGTGCTTCTGACTGCGAAGTGTGCGCAGCAAACCTGGGGAGGGAATGCTCAGGCCCATCCCCAGCACTCCTGGAGCTTCAGAGGAAAACTCCAGCCTTGTGCAGGATCCCTGCTCCAGCAGAACCACAGCTGGCACTGCAGGAGGGCTGAGCCCCCATGGGATGGGACTGTGCCACCACCCTGACCCACAGGGTGCCATGTCCTGTTCTGACTCTGGCAGGGTTGTTTTCTATTGTTGCATTGTTTATTTTTTTTGTTGTTGCTGTTTTCTTCCCTAGTAAAGAACTGTTATTCCTGCTCATATCTTTGCCTGAGAGCCCCCTTAATTCCAAAATTACAACAATTCAGAGGGAGGTTTTTGCATTTTCCATTTCAGGGAAGGCTCTTAGCAGACACCTGGCTGTTTAAACCAACACACCTGCTTTTCACAGCTGGACCCACTGGGGATGAGGCTCTGCCACAGCCCCAGTCCCAATCCCCATAAACTGTGCTATCCTCTCCCTCTCCAAGCCTTCTCCCTGCACCAAGGGAAATACAGGTTGGATATCAGGAAAAAGTCTTTCATGGAAAGAGTGATAAAGCTCTGGAATGTTCTGCCCGGGGAGGTGGTGCAGTCACCATCCCTGGGTGTGTTTAACAAAGCCTGGATGTGGCACTGGGTGCCAGGGTTGAGTTGAGGTGTCAAGGGAACAGGTTGGATTCAACGATCTTGAAGGTCTTTTCCAGCCTTGTGATTCTGTGATTCTCTGTGATTCAGAAGCACACCCATCCCAGCTCCTGCTGCCTGCATTTGAGTCACTTCATCTGCATGGAAGATTTCAGAGAAGCCACCCAAACAGTGCTGCTGAACTGGACTCCTTTCCTCTGGGAACCAGACTCCCAGGGGCTGTTGTGCTGTGATTCAGGATGTGCTGTGGCTGGCACAGCGAGCAAACATGAAATTGTGAACCCAGACCCTTCAGGATTGACACTTCCAGCTGCTCCGAGCTGCCAGGCTCACATGTTGGAGATGGCTCATTGATGCTGATGAGCCAGGAGCCAGTTCCTGCATCTTAAACTCCTGCTGGTGCCTTGAGAAGGCTGGCTTAGAACAGAGACCAGACAGAGTTAAAGAATAAAGCAGGGATTTATTAAAAGGCCTCAATGGATCCACCTTGGGCAGCACAAGAGCCCAGCCAGGGCTACACCCAAGATGAACCAAAATGGTCACAAAATGGACAACTGCTCATGGGGTCTCTCACTTTTATAAGTTCTTCTCCATTTGCAAATTGGAGTTCATTGTCCAATTACAGCCCCAGCCCATGCAGTCCCATCCTTCTTGTTTTTCTCTCTTTAGCCCACGTTGTTTGTGCTCTTGGGCCTGAGATTTGGATCATTTGTCCTTGGTCCCCAGCTGGAGCAGGAATTGTTTTATTTCCCTGCTCTGTGCAGAGAGCTCACCATCCCCTGATACCCCAGACCCACCCACTAAAGCAGCACAGGATCTGAAAAATAGAAAAGCTGAAACCTGAGGCACCACTGCAGCCTCTCAGCTGTGCTTTAAACACTGCCCTCCCAAGAGCAGCGTGCAGAGTCAGACATGGGTAAGAACCTTGTAGTACCAGGATCTCGTGCAGGGAGCAGATTCCAGGCTGGATTTATCAATCCAGCTGCAGGTGCAGGGGAGTGTCAGTGCTGCTGAACAGGGAAATCCATCTGGCAGGAGCAGCACACTCAGAACACATCCAAGGTTTGGGAATTTTATCTCCTCTTCTGAAACTCGCCCCTGCTCATCTTTCAGAGATGTTACTGTAAAAGCAGAGCTGGGCAGAGATGTCTTATTGAACATCTCCCCCAGGGCAGGCAGCATCTCCCGGGGTGAGGGAATCATCCAGCTGAGGGATGAAGAGCAGGAAGCATCCAAATCCATCGCAGCCCTTCCCACTGTACTGGATTTGCAGGGATGCCCTGACGAAGGCAGGAATAATGCATCTGGCTCCATGTTCTCAGCAGGCTGATTTATTATTTTATTAGACTGTATTATACTAAAGAATACAGAAAATATACTTAATGCTAAAAAGATAATAATGAAAACTCGTGACTCTCTCCAGAGCCTCGACACAGCTTGGCCCTGATTGGTCAGTAAGTCAAAATAATTCACATGAAACGAATGAAACAATCACCTGTGGGTAAACAATCTCCAACCACATTTCACACATGAGCACAACACAGGAAAAGCAAATGAGATAAGAATTGTTTTCCTTTTTTCTGAGGCTTCTCAGCTTCCCAGGAGAAAAATCCTGGGCCAAGGGATTTTCCAGAGAATGTGAATGCCGCACCACTGTGCTCTCCTGCTGCTCCTGGCAGGGTGTGTGCAGCACTCAGGCTCACTCTGAGTGCAGGGATGGAGGGAAGGAAGCTCCAAAGGTCACCCAGTCCATTCCCCACCCCGAGGCAGATGCAAAAACATCTGCCCAGCTGGCACAGGTGGAGCTGAGCCTGCCTTGGGCAAAGACTCCCTGGATGCTTTAGTGCACATTCAGTGATTTCCTGAGCAAAAAGGAGATCCAGGCATCCCCTTCCAAATGTTCACTGCCAGCACATCCTGTCCCTGTTTAAGGGATCCTTAAACCCAACCTAAACCCAACCCCTGCCTTATTTGTGCATCTCCCCCACAGCTCCTATTCATGGAACAGTCCCTAAACCAGAGAATCTCCCACAAAAATTCCAATTAATTGACCAACACTGCGTTGGTATGGTTGGTTTGGGTGTCATGGCTGTTTTGTTTGTTGATTTGGTTGGGTTTTTTTAAATTTAAACAAGATTATGTTTTCTTACAGACAAATCAGCTGGGGATTAAGAGTTCAGTGGTTTGCCCACCTACCACTGCTCCTGGAGTTCTAATTCAAACCCCATTTTCACGCAGAATTTGGTGCTACCAGAGCAAATTCTTATTTTCTCCAGTTCATTTGTTCACGCTGAAGCAGATGAACATTAGTTAAAAGCTCACTCCCAGCTCCAATTCCAACCTCCTGGCTCACAACACAAGATTTTGAGAGCAGCTTCTTGCATCCACGAGAAACTGCTCCAAGCTGGCTGCCAGTGGTTCTGAGGGATTTGACAGGGAATCCAAAAAAGAGGGGAAGGAGTACTTTTAATCCTGGCTATTGCAGTTCTCTGCACATCTTCAGACACCGGCACAGCTCAGGGATAGAGAGATTTCCTGTCATTTTCCCAATTTTTTCCCTGGCAGAGGAGGAACATTTTTTCACCCTGAGCAGGAGGCTGAAGGGCTCAGCCCACCACCCTGCTCACTACAGGATCCACACCTAAGAATTCCCTAAAAAAGCCTGGAAACAGCTCCACCCCTCTTACCACCTGATCCTAAACCTCCTGCACAATTTAGCATCCATTCATTCTTCTCCAATGGATTCAAAATTATAGCAATGGGGTATGGCTGTAATTATTCCCCCCTGTTAATGAGTTTTCTTGCACTTTACCAATGCTGCTGGGACTCTCCTTCCCCATTTGTGCACTCCTGAATTAATCTGATTAGGAAGCACAATATTCCAAGCATTTATTCCTCACTTCCTTTCATTTGTATAAATATGTTGCTCTGCCATGTTCTCTAATTGCTTAACATCTGCTGGAAGGAAGAGAAAATAAACACATTATGGCAAGAACAAGCTGTGATACCCTTTACAAATCAGAGTGGACTGAGAATTCCAGGAACACCACAAAGTGGAAGTCATCCACCCATGAAGTGAGGAGGGTTTGGCACCAAGACTCCTGCACTGGAACCAATCAGTTCATTTTTGGTTCCATTTGTGGAGCTGGACTTTTGATGATCTGTGACTTTGATGATCTCTGTGGATCCCATGCAAGCCAAGATTTTCCATGATCCCAACGTCCTGACAGCGTTTTTGCCCAAAACTTTGGGACAAGTGAGCCCAGCAAAGCCCGACAGAGCCATTTTCTCCTCAGCCACTGCTCTCAGCATCCTCAGCACTTACTCAGCTCTTTCCCCAGCAGCTCCTCAGCTGCCTGTGCCAGCACCCATTTATTAAATGAACATTTCAGGAGCCAAGGGATGACAACGGACTCATGGGGAGCCACTGGAGCCCCTTCAGCTCATGGCTGGCATTTAAATGACCCCACAAAAACTGGGGGCAAACAGGAGCTGCAAACCCCTGAGCTTTCCCTGCAGTGGGAGGACACATCTGAACCACAGGTCTGAGGTAGTTTTGGTGGAGTTTACTGAAAAAACTGACAGAGATATGGTTTAGACCAATACAAAACACCGTAAAACTGAGCTAGAAGCTTTTGCTGGAGCAACAGAATAGTTAGAGAGTCTTAATTTCATTTCTCCAGCTCAAGAAATCCTGCTCCTCTGTCTCCTCTGCTCCAGCCTGAATTTTATCTCCTGTTTAAAAGGAGAAAACAAAGCTAATTTTAGCTAAAATATGAAGTCACGGGGTGTAACGTGAAGCTGCTGTACGTTACCTGCACAGCTCAATGTCACTGTGACAGAGCTGACAGTGCACTTGAATTTTATTGTGTGATTTCATGAATGACTATTAACCACTGCACTGAGCCCTGTAAATAGCAGCTCATTTCTGAGAGCTTTTTTTTTTTTTTAAATGACTCCTTGCTGCTGCTGCCATTCCTTGTCTTGCTCTCTGAAGATGCCACTTATCAACTGGGGATTCAATTGTGTGCAAATGAAGAGTTTATTGACTTTAGTATTTTCCCCTCAATATTTTGTAATCTGAAGCCCAACCATTCACCCAGAAAGAAACATCTTGTAAAAAGGGAGGAGGAAAGATCTCAATTGCAAGAGATCTTTTATCCAAACTACAGCTTGTGGAGGCTGATAGTCCTAGACAAAGCCAGGAGGGACACAGGGAAAAAATGGGGGTGTTATAATGTAAATCAACTCATGTGGTGGCAATTTTGGACTCTGCACCTCCCTATATATTCATGAAACCCTTTTTGTCCCTTTCAGAGGATTCTCCTTCTCACAGATCCCACTGGCAGGGCCAGAAAACAGCAGCAAAATTCAATATAACCAGAATTATTTTATCCATAAATAAAGCTCCAACCACCAGGAACACAAGTAGATAACACCAAACAGAGAAACACGAGGAGATAATAGTGCAGATGCCAAGATAGGAGCATCTTTAATTGTCTGGATCTGGCAGGGAGAACAAACTCCTGTGCAGTTGGGTTTTCCTCCAGTTAATGCTTTGTGTCTGTGCTGGGCAGCCCAGCTGAGGGGGGAAGGCAGCTTTGCTATCAAATCTTGGTTTTAATGAGCAAAAATTATTCTGTCTCTGCTCTGCAGGCACAGCTCCAGGGTAAAAGCCAGCCCTGCCTGGCTGGGAAATGGTTTTTTGTCAGGACAAGTTAATCCTGGCCAAGGAATCCGCGTTATCTCGGCTCCTCCGGGGAGCTCATCCCTGGGATGCTCAAAAAGGGAACTCAGACTCTGGAGCATAGAGGTGGGGGCAAAGCTGAGTTAACCAGACCCAGCCCAGCTCCATCAGCTCCTCCTGCAGCATTTCCAGCTGGGAAACTGGAGTGGTTTTACTGGAAAACCTCCTGGGAACTGGGATGTGTGGGACAGGACTGTCCCAGCTCCACTGCACAGGCAGCACTGCCCAGCTCTGGAGCACTGCACAAGGTAGGGGTAAAACTGAGTTACCCTGACACATCCCAGCTCCATCAGCTCCTCCTGAAGCATTTCCAGCCTGGTTTCAATGGAAAATCCCCTGGGAACTGGGATCTGTGGGACTGAACTGTCTGTCCGGGCTCCCAGTGCCCAGACTGGTGCTGGCAGCACTGCCCAGCTCTGGAGCACTGCACAAAGTGAGGGTAAGACTGAATTACCCAGACCCAGCCCAGCTCCTCCTGCAGCTTTTCCAGGCTGGACATCAAATGGTTTCACTGGAAACCCCCCAAGACTGGGATGTGTGGGACAGGACTGTCCCAGCTCCACTGCCCAGGCAGCACTGCCCAGCTCTGGAGCACTGCACAAAGGGGGGTAAAACTGAGTTAATCTGACCCAGCCCAGCTCCATCAGCTCCTCCTGCAGCATTTCCAGCTGGGAAACTGGAGTGGTTTTACTGGAAAACCTCCTGGGAACTGGGATTTTTGGGGTAGCACTGTCCCAGCTCCACAGTACAGGCAACACTGCCCAAACTTGGAGCACTGCACCAAGTGAGGGTAAAACTGAATTACCCAGACCCAGCCCAGCTCTTCCTGCAGCATTTCCAGCCTGGGAATCAAACAGTTTCACTGGAAACCCCCAGGAGCTGGGATCTGTGGGACTGTGTCCCAGCTCCCACTGCCCCGTTCTGGGCACTGCCCTTTTCCTTGCCAAGGGACAATCCAATCCAATCCAATCCAATCCAATCTTGGAAAATCCCCTGGGAACTGGGATTGTTGGGACAGCACTGTCCCAGCTCCCGCTGCCATGGCTGGTGCTGGCAGCACTGCCCAGATCTGGAGCACTGCACAAAGTGGGGGCAAAGCTGAGTTATCCTGACACATCCCAGCTCTTCCTGCAGCATTTCCAGCCTGGGAATCAAACAGTTTCACTGGAAACCCCCAGGAGCTGGGATCTGTGGGACTGTGTCCCAGCTCCCACTGCCCCGTTCTGGGCACTGCCCTTTTCCTTGCCAAGGGACAATCCAATCCAATCCAATCCAATCCAATCCAATCCAATCCAATCCAATCCAATCCAATCCCCACATGGACTTTCCCCAGCTGGGAAACTGGAGTGGTTTTACTGGAAAACCTCCTGGGAACTGGGATGTGTGGGACAGGACTGTCCCAGCTCCACTGCACAGGCAGCACTGCCCAAACCTGGAGCACTGCACCAAGTGAGGGTAAAACTGAATTACCCAGACCCAGCCCAGCTCCTCCTGCAGCATTTCCAGGCTGGAAACTGGAGTGGTTTTATTGGAAAATCCCCTGGGAACTGGGATTGTTGGGACAGCACTGTCCCAGCTCCCGCTGCCATGGCTGGTGCTGGCAGCACTGCCCAGATCTGGAGCACTGCACAAAGTGGGGGCAAAGCTGAGTTATCCTGACACATCCCAGCTCTTCCTGCAGCATTTCCAGGCTGGGAAGCAAATGGTTTCACTGGAACCCCCCAGGAGCTGGGATCTGTGGGACTGTGTCCCAGCTCCCACTGCCCCGTTCTGGGCACTGCCCTTTTCCTTGCCAAGGGACAATCCAATCCAATCCAATCCAATCCAATCCCCACATGGACTTATGGATGCAATCACCCCCCTTTTGGAGCCCTTTTCCACCCATAACTGTGTGCTCACAAGGACAATCTATTCCCCAGAGAACATCATTGATATGAACAAGGAATCCATGCAGAAAGAACTCCACAAATCCTTTTTTTCCTCTCTTACCCTCCTGGCTTGGTCCAGCAGCATCAGGCTCCACGAGTTGTATTTTGGATAAAATATCTTTTGGAATTTATTTCTTTCCCTCCCCCATTTTTATTCTATCTCAATGAATGGTTTGGACTACAGCTTCCAAAATATGGAGGGGAAAATACTGAATTAATAAACTCCTCATCTGCACACAACTGAATCCCCTCCCTTTCCATTTTCCTTTTAAAAGTGGAGGCACCACTTCAGTTTAACTTGAGGGAGTGTTTGAGATCCAGCTCACTTTGTAATAAATCTCTGAGGGAGGGGGGTGGAAAAGAGACTGGAACACGACTCTTTAAATCCATAATGGATGGGAAACACTCATCAGAACGTGTGAAAAGTGAAAACAGTTTACACAGTAAAACCTGACTGGTTTAAAACACTTCCCTAACATGAAAGTCCCTTTTTTATTAGTTAAATATTGATGATTATTGTAGGATCCTACTTAAGAGTCAGCTGGAAAGGTGCGTGGGGCCTCAGCAGCTGCTGCTGAGAGAAAAATGCAAACATTTACTCAGAAAACCAGGCAGATCTTCCAGCTCAGAGTGGGTTTAGATTGGATACTGGGAAGGAATTCTTCCCTGTGAAGGCGGGGAGGGGCTGGAATGGATTTCCCAGAGAAGCTGTGGCTGCCCCTGGATCCCTGGAAGTGCCCAAGGCCGGGCTGGACAGGGTTTGGAGAAGTCTGGGACAGTGGAAGTGTCCCTGCTCATGGAAACAGATGAGTTTAAAGTCCTTCCCACCCCAACCATTCCAGAATTCCATATATTCCCATCAAACACCTGCGGAGCCACAGCAGGGCTGGCATTAGCCAGGATGGGCACCTCCAACTCCAGGACAGGCAGGATGTTCCTTTCCCTCCCTGATGCCAGCAGCAGGGCTGGGCAGAATCCCCTCCCTGGGGGAAAATCCCTCTGCTAAAACATCCACCCAGAGATCCTGGAGCAGGGGACAGGGACACAGGGACAGCAGGGAAGTGTCAGTGGTAAAAACCACCCACAAAAACATCCCCCCCAACATCCAAGAGGGGAAAGATTTCCAGGTTATCCTCAGTATTTGTGCTCTCTGCATGCCTGGCAGGAACACATCGTGCAATTCACCTTCAGTTTACAAATGGCCACACAACGGGGAGGGAAAAATAATGAAGCATGAAATGCAAACCCTGCGTTGGAGGTGAACCATGAAACAGCAAGAGCAGCACAGCTGCAGCCAGGGAAGAGCTCCCACCCAGTCACAGCCCAGCAACACAACTGGGGGAAACTGGGGCCAGGGCAGCCCCCACCCCAAAACAACCCTTCAGAAAGGGCAAAGGAGCTGGTGGGATAAATACCACCCATCAAATTCTCTGTTTTGAGCAGCAGACACTGAAGGCACGAGGGTGGGGAGCACTTGAACAGTTGCAGGCTGCAGCAGGTCCGAAGTTACTCCTGGAAGCAGCCAAGGAGCAACTCCAGGGGTGTGGAGCCAGAGCAGCTCCCTGTGCTCCTGTCGAAACCCAGAGCAACTTCAGGGGAAGTACTGGGGCAGTGCTGGGGAAAAACACGGCCAGGGCCCTGCCCAGGGACACACACAGAGCCTCAGCTTCCATTCCTGCTCCTTCCCAGGGATTTGCTGCCTGGCACAGGCTCCAGGAACCCCAAAGCTGCACCCTGGCTGTCCCTCGTGTCCCTGTGACGAGCAGCAGTGAGTAAACACGCTGGGCTGGGGTGGGAGAGAATTTGAGGATGATCCCATCCCACCCCTGCCACGGGCAGGGTCATCTCCCACTGCTCCAGCCTAGCCTGGGACACTCCCAGGGATTCAGGGGCAGCCACAGCTTCTCTGGGAAATCCATTCCTCACCCTCACAGGGAAGACTTTCTTCCCAAAATCCCATCTAACCCTGGCACCCTTCAGCTAAAGGCCGTTCCCCTCTCTTGTCACTCCGTGCCCTCATTCCAGCCAGGCACACAAACACCTTCTGCCTGCATTTGCTGTGGGACATCTGAACCCAGAACACTCCCAGGTACTGCACAGAAGCCAGGAAAGGACCAGAAGTCCTGGGATAACTCTGTTCTGGCCAGGGAGTGCTACCTGTGCAACCACAGCTTCAGGGAGGCTTTGCTATACTGGCCAAAAGTGAAATCACAAACACAACCCAGGGCCTGGGGACAGCAGCAGCTGCACAGATTTGGGGCTGCACTTTATGGATACCAATCCTTGGGGTTGAACTTCATGGGCAGCAATCCTTGAGGTTGAACTTCATGGGCATCAGTCTTTGGGGTTGAACTTCATGGGCATCAATTTTTGGGGTTGCACTTCATGGGCAGCAATCCTTGAGGTTGCACTTCATGGGCAAAATCATTCCCAAAAGCCCTCACTTGGATTAGGAGTCCTCTCACCCTTGTGTGGAAATGCAGCAGTTCTGGGCACTAAATCTTGTAGGATTTGCCACAGGAAATGGTGCAGAATCTTGCAGAAATCAAATCTTGCAGAATGGCACCACAGAATGCCACGAGAATCCCATTCCTGTGTCCAGGAGCACATCTGGCCATGAGCCATCCCACTGGGAAAAGCAGCCCTAAAACAATCCTGGAGAGCTCCTGAGCCACCTCCAGCCCTGTGGACGCTGCCAGCGGGGTGTAACCACCTCAGCAACGAGGTGCATGTTCTTCTGAGAGCACACTGCTCACCTGAACTGCATCCAGAACCCTTCCAGCAGTTTGTATTTCAGAATGCAGCTCCCCAGCCCTGCAGCAAACACATCCCTGCCTCTCTGGACTGCCTGTTCTGGAAGGAGATCTGCTATCAGCTATCAATTGCAGTAGCAAGCATCTAATTTGACTTTGGCAGCAAGATGACAGTGTCTTGAATGCTAAATTACATCTGCAAAAAGGTCAAACCCCATGGATACCTGAGCATTTACATAATTCAAACAGCTCATCATCAGTTGCCTCCTTTTTTTTTTTTCTTCTTTTTTTAAAGCTACTCCAAGGCAATGAATTTGCCATGACTTTCGGGAAAGTGACTTTTAGTGGGTAATGTTCTTGGGTTTGACCTTGTTTCTACGGTGTTAATTACTGCCATTATCAACTGCTTGCATCTTCAGGAAAAAAAAAGGCAATTAGTTGTAGGAATCAGCCCTCCCCTACACCGGAGGTAATAAACCTGAAACCCCTGCCCTGGGAGGAGCAGCTTTGTGCAGCCTCCCATCACCTCCAGACCCTCCTCCCTTCATAAAACCACCCGGAGCTGCTCAGCAGCCTGCAGACAGAGTCATTTCTCAGCAGTGCCACCATTCCTGGGCAACTTTTACAAATTCTGATGCAGAAACACTCAGCA
Source organism: Onychostruthus taczanowskii (assembly GCF_017590055.1). Taxonomy (NCBI): domain Eukaryota; kingdom Metazoa; phylum Chordata; class Aves; order Passeriformes; family Passeridae; genus Onychostruthus; species Onychostruthus taczanowskii. The sequence goes on from NW_024503235.1 coordinate 2,215,515, forward strand.
TAATGAAAACGGATTTCTGTCCCCTGCTCACGGCGAGGAGCACAGTCAGGGCTTTCAGATCCCATTCCCATCTGATTTTCTGGATAACAAACACCAGTGATTTTCCATCTGAGTGCCTCAGTTTCCTTCTTTCTTCCTGGGAAGCTCAGCAGAGCCCAAATTCCACAGATGCCCACGCTGAGGGCACCTCACCGCTGCTGAACTTCTCCAACTTCCCTCACTGCTCGTATTTGCAGATGAATTACAGCTTTGTAATTAATCTTCCCTTTTTTTCCCTACCTCTGTATGTTAATCACCGTGATTATTTCTGGTAATTCCATTTTACAAATGCTCCTGGAAGCGCAGAGCAGTGGCTGCACTATCTGAAATGAAATCTCTGCTCAGGGAACTCGGCGAGGACAGAGGTTTGGGAACAGAGATGGAATTGCAGGGAGTGCCCAGCACTTGTTTCTTCACTGGATTCAAGAGTCACAGGATCACTGAGGCTGGAAAAGCCCTCTAAGGTCACCAAATCCAACCTGTCACCCACCCCCTCCTTGTCCCCAGCCCAGGGCACTGAATGCCACCTCCAGCCCTTCCCTGGACACCTCCAGGGACGGGCACTCCAAACCTCCCTGGGCAATGCCTCACCACCCTTTCCATGGAGAAATTTTCCCTAAAATCCAATTTAAACCTCCCCTGGTCCAGCCTGATGCCGTTCCCTCTCCTCCTGTCCCTGTTCCTGGCAGCACAGCCCGACCCCCCCCGGCTGTCCCCTCCTGTCAGGAGTTGTGCAGAGACATAAGGTCCCCCCTGAGCCTCCTTTGCTCCAGGATGAGCCCCTTCAGGAGCTCCATCAGGAGTTTTCCAGCCTTCCCTGGGCACTCTCCAGCCCCTCTGGACCCCTCCAGTGTGCCAGCACTGATGGAAAACTGCCCCGTGCCCCCCCAAAAGGAGCTGAGCCCAGCCAGAGCCCCCCTGGCTGCTCTGCTCAGCAGCTTCAAGCCACACCTGAACATTTCTTTTTCCCCTAAACCCCAACACCCAGGCAGGCTGAGCCACCTCAGCTCCAGCTGTTTTCCAGCTCCTTCCCCTTCCCTGAATACTCTCCAGCCCCTCCAGGGCTCTCGGGTGACCAGAGCTGTCCCCAGCCCTGGAGGTGCTCCAGCAGTGCCAGCACAGGGGACAGTCCCTGCCCTGTCCTGCTGGCACAGCAGTGCTGATGCTCTTCCTGCCTCACTCCCTTCACTCAGAGCAGGAGCATTTTGAGCAGGAATCTCTCCCTAAGAGACTCTTTCCCTCCCCCTCAATACCCCTGGGGGAAAAGAAAAAAAAAGGACAAGAAGTAAAAGGAAAAGAAAAAAAAAGTAAAAGAAACAAAAGGAAAATAATAATAATTAAAAAAAGGACAAGGTTTGCTCTGAGCTTGTCTATTCACTGCTCAGCCAGGAACAAATGTTCAAACCTCCCCAAATTCTGAACACCCTGAGCACCTGTGCCACCAAACCCATCAGGCAGCCCCTCCCTGCTCCTGTCACCTCACACAGTACCTGTCCCACTGCCACCACCCAGCACCAGGGGTCCCATTCAGGGTCCCACTAAGCAGCCTCTGCTTCCCTCCAAGCCCACTCCAACACTTGAATTCTGCCTCTCTCTCAAACTGAAAAAAAATTTCAATTTTTTTCCTTGTCCAAGACCTGAAAACATGCTGGAAAGACATGGTTAGGGTTAATAAGTATCTCTATCAATAGAATATTCAATCAGTATGAATAACCATCAGATCTCTCCCCACCCTTCTGACTGATGATAGCTAAATTACTTCTAAATATAGCCCTTAAAATCTGCATTAATCCTGTCTGCTCAAACACGTTGGCTTTATTGACAGCATGAAGATATAAGCCAAGCACCTGCATGCAGCACGAGCTTATAAAACAGGAAATAAGAGCAATCCAGATGAAATGCAACTTCCATTAACCTTGGCTTTTTGTTTTCACTTCTCTGAATGCTCACAGTGCCACCAAACAATCATTGCATTGCAGGCAGCTCTGGACTCCAGCCCTGCCAGAGAACTGCACAGCACAACCACCTCCATCCTCACTCTTCACTCTGCAGCTTGGGGGAAGATAACCAGAGGGAGAAGTTCCTCTCAGGACACCAAGAAGTCAAGACCATCAGTGCTGGGTGGACCTGCAGTATTGTGTTAGGGGAGTTCCCAGATGAAGGAAGGAATGATGAATCTGATTCCACGTTCTCAGAAGGCTAATTTATTATTTATGATACTATATTATATTAAAGAATACTATACTAAACTATACTAAAGAATACAAAAAGGATACTTAATGCTAAAAGGATATACTAATGAAAACTCATGACTTTCTAGAGCCTTGACACAGCTTGACCCTGATTGGTCAATAAGTTAAAATATTTCACATGAAACCAATTAAACAACCACCTGTGGGTAAACAATCTCCAAACACATTCCAAAGCAGCGAAACACAGGAGAAGCAAATGAGTTAAGAATTGTTTTCCTTTTTCTCTAGCCAGGGTCTGAAAGTCTCAAACTCAGCATCCAGAGCTCCACCACCCTCTCTTCATCGTCTGGAAGGTGCTGATGCTGCTGAAGCCTGGCTCTGCTGGATTTCATTCCCCAGGAGAGCTTTTCTGGAGCCAGACCTCCAGCTGGAAACTTCAGGAGAGGTCAGGCTGGATCCCTCAGCACCTGCAGCTGACACAAGACCCGAAAGAAGCCCATGGACACATCTGGAGTCAGTCCCTGTTTCTCTGGTGTGAATTACAAATGACTCCACGAACTCCTGGAGTCACCTGAGAGGCAGAGGTGAGCCAGGCCCTGCCCTGCCCCTCTGAGGGCAGCCTGTCCATCACACTCTGGGTTACTGCACAGCGCTGGGAGCTCTGGGCTCCTCGCCATCACGAGTAATTGGATTGCAAGAAAAGCACAGATCTGCCTCCAAATGACATTTTTATCAATATCTGTCTGTTTACAGGTGTCTGTCATAACCTTCAAATACACTTAAATAACTCATTCATCCAAGCATTGAGCATGTGCTAGGGAGAAGATTCATCAAGCAAATGCAAAACTACTGCTCCAGTTTGTGCCTTCTGAGAAAATGTTCATCACAAAACCTCTCCAAGAGTCCTGGAAATCCTCCCCTGGAGTGGCAGCATGGCTTGAGTGGCCAGGGTTTCCCAACAGAGGAGGTGGGGCCAGTGGAACAAAGATTCAGCCCAGAAATAAGAATTCCAATAAACTGTTTCTTCACAAAACAGTTTGTTTGAGATTCACTGCTGCCCTGGGACATCTCAACTCAGTTCCATCATACTCACTGCAATTTAAGGCTGAAGAATTACCCTAGTCAGTGGAAAAGCTCAAGGTTTCACGTGGATTCTGACATGCAAAGACAAACCTGTGGAAATGAAGAATGAAATCTTTTAGCCCCTCCCCAACCAGACAGAAACAAACCTTCTGCTGCCAGGCTGTTTCAAGCTCCAGTGAACCCAAATCGCTGCATCTGAGCTTCTACTCCAGAATTTAAGTCTGTCAAAACATCCCTCAGGCCAGGCCAACCTGTACAGCAAGAGCTGAGCTTGTACCTGAAGCCCAGAGTGATTTGTTTGCAATTCCTCAGCGCTGTTCTGGCTGCAGGAGTGCTGATGTTCCCTCCCACCACCGAGCACCCCTGGTTATTTCTGGTCTATTATCCACAGCAGGAATGAAATCCAGCAGAGCCAGGCTTCAGCAGCATCAGCACCTTCCCAGACAATAAAAAACAACACTGAGAGGGTGGTGGAGCTCTGGATGCTGAGTTTGAGACTTTCAGACCCTGACTCCCAGGAGAGCACTGCACTGACCTGAGGCCATGGAGAAGGCTTCCAAAATGGAATGATGGCACTGGGATTGTGGGTGTGCCACCCTTGGACTGGCACCACAACCCCCTGGAGCACACACAGTCCAAGAGCCCTGCCTGGCACCACTCTGGGCAATGTTCAGTGCCAGGTTTGGACCAGCCAGGGCTGCCAAGCCCAGCCCAGCCCAGCCCATGCTCACCCAAAATCCCACCTTCCCCATTCTCAGAACACTGAACTCGCCACCCCTGGAGCCTCCCAACGCTCCCTTCCATTAATCCTGCCTTGCTAATGACCTAACAAATGAGGAAGAGCCTTATGTGTGTCAGATGAAAGCTCTGTGATAATGTCTTTAATGTTTTACTTTAATACTAAATTTAATTAGGATAGTGAAGAGGTGGGGGTGGGGGGGAAGGACTGAAACCTGGGAAGTGTCACCAGCAGCTCCTCTGCCACATCTGAGCTGGAATGGCTCCCAGCCAGACGAGCAATTCCTCCAGGAGCAGACAGGGCCAAGCCAAGCATGTGAGGCCCAGATGCAGCTGCCTGGCCCCAGGGAGGGTCCCTGAGGAGCTCTGCTCTTCCCAGTGCTCTCCAAGCCACTCCAGAGGCACCTCAGAGCTCTGGGATCTCAGGGAAAAAAAGGCCACCCTGGAGTGCTCCTGTCCCTGGGGCTCTCAGTGTCCCCACAGCTGCCAAGTGCCATGGATGCCCCAGGTCCCTGTGGTCCCTCGTGCTCTGGGGGAGGATCAGAGGGAAGCAGGTGATGCTCAGAGCCCTCAGAGGCACGCAGGACAGCCAGGCCACCACGCTGGGGTGCAGGGACGTGGCTTAATCCCCCCCAGGGGACGGGGACAAGCCCCTGTGACAGCAGTGCTGGCTCCTGGCAGCAGCACAGATGGTCCTGTGGGTGTGACACAACAGCTCCTCTCTAGAGGGGTCCCAAGCCCTGTGATGGCTCCACCAGCACTGCCAGACACGTTCTGGTGACCCAAGTCACCAACACGGGGACAAAGGCAGCTCCTCAGGCAGGTCACAGCAGCCACATCCTTCACTGGACTCAACAGGAGGTTACAGAGCTCTGAGTGTCAGTGACATCCCCACTGCCCTGGGGACCTGTCCTGGGGCACTTCAGCCACACAAGTGCTCCTTGTGGCACTGTCACCAAGGGCAGCAGGTGACAGTGCTGGAAGAGGCACTCCCTGATCAGCTGAGCTGAACAAGTGCTCCCTGGGGCAGTAAAGCTGGGGATGACTGTCACTCTAGGACATGAAATAAAATTATGTGGACACTGGAATCTCCAAGGTAAAAAGAGGGCAAGTTTAATTCTGACTCCAACATTTATACATTTCCAAAAGTGACAATGGATTGGAGGATGACAGTGCCACCTCTCCAATGACACTGGACAAACCAACAGTCCATCAAATTCCTCCTGCTCCAGAAAAGAATGCAAAACAATAAGTATTTACAGAAAAGCATGTGAGAACGTTCATTACAAGAACGTAAACATCAGAAGGCTTAGAAGAACTCAAAAGAACAGGGGGACAGGGGACACGGGGCTGGGTCCCTGCAGCCACCAAAACCCATGTGGAGACAGACACAGTCCAACAGCTGGAGGAGCCTGATCACCCCAGGACCCACAGGAGCCTGATCACCCCAAAAGCTGGAGGAGCCTGATCACCCCAGGACCCACAGGAGCCTGATAACCCCAGGATCCACAGGAGCCTGATCACCCCAACAGCCACAGGAGCCTGATCATCCCAGGCAGCCCAAAAGGAGTCCCAAAAGCCCAAATCCCAAACTCAGCCCAGAACAGAGAGCTTGGAGCCTCCTGCCTGAGCAGCACACGAGCCAGGCTCTCCCTGCTGAAGGACCATGGAGTGATTTGGGTTGGAAGGGAGCTCAAAGCTCATCCAGTGTCAACAGCCACAGGAGCCTGATCATCCCAGGCAGCCTAAAAGAAACCTGATCATCCCAGGCAGCCCAAAAGGAGTCCCAAAAGCCCAAATCCCAAACTCAGCCCAGAACAGAGAGCTTGGAGCCTCCTGCCTGAGCAGAACACGAGCCAGGCTCTCCCTGCTGAAGGACCATGGAGTGATTTGGGTTGGAAGGGAGCTCAAAGCTCATCCAGTGTCACCTCTGCCATAGCAGGGACACTTCCCACTGTTCCCAAGCTGGCTTGGTCACCTCAGGGATTCTCTTTTGAAGGCATCTCTGTCCCCAGCCCACGTGAAACCATAGCTTGGAGTCTGAACAACACGAGCCAGGCTCTCCCTGCTGAAGGACCATGGAGTGATTTGGGTTGGAAGGGAGCTCAAAGCTCATCCAGTGTCACCCCTGCCATAGCAGGGACACTTCCCACTGTTCCCAAGCTGGCTTGGTCACCTCAGGGATTCTCTTTTGAAGGCATCTCTGTCCCCAGCCCACGTGAAACCACAGGAACTTGCAGTAATAGCTGTTGCATATTACATTTACAGAGCCCTTTGTCCAAGGATTACAGACTTTCCAAAACTTAATTAATTAATCTGTAACCCCCCTGCCCTCCATAAGGTGCACTAAATTCTCTGTCAGCATTTCCAGACTAAAGCACTATTTTACAGCAGTTATTAATTGGCTGTATGTTTCAAGTTCCTCACCCAGGGAAAGATTCAGTTCCTGCCTTCTAAGCACAAAGCCCAATTCCGGATTCTTGGGGCTTCTGGCTTTGTTTTGCTTTCCTGACATCAGACACAGCCAAGTAAACAGGTCAGAACCTCCTCATTTCACAGCTGCCATCAGCAGTGGACAGAGAAACACAGATCATTAGAGCAACGGCCATTTCACCCCTCACAGAAAATCCCATATATTGTGCACAGCTGTGCCTGTGGGATCACATCTCCAGCTGAATCCAGAGGGGTTTGCACAACTGGGAGAGCTCCTACACCTCAATACCAATCATCTACTGCTTAAAATAGAAATAGTAACTCTATGAAACATTAAAACAAAAATTTAAAAACTAAATATAAAAGTATATAAATTCTTTTGAATAACCTTTCAAAATATTCCCAGATCCAGAGGTGTGACAGGGCTGTGTCTGTGGGTCTGTGTGACAGAAGCATTCCTCCTTCTCTGAAAACAGCAGATTTTAGAGGGTATGGAAACCAGGCACCTCTATTTTGGATTTATTGATAGCAGATCGCTGCATTTTCAGTGGCTGGGAACTGAAGAGGAATGCACAGCTCTGTCTCTGCTGAAATGATCACAGGAGAGAGCTGGGACCACAGGGAGCTGGGCAAAGCTGGGAGGGGACTGGGTGGAGGGAAAGAAAAACACCCACGTAAGATCACAGAATTCACAGAATCACTGGGTTGGAAGAGACCTTCAAAATCATCAAAATGCCCCAAAACCTCAACCAAACCCTGGCACCCAGTGCCACATCCAGGCTTTGTTAAACACACCCAGCAATGGTGACTCCACCACCTCCCCAGGCAGACCAAACACCTCAGGAGTGCCCTCAGAACACAAATTCCCAGAATGCACAGAATTCACAGAGTCACTGGGGTGGAAGAGACCTTCAAGCTCATCGAGTCCAGCCCAGCCCCAACACCTCAACTCAACCCTGGCACCCAGTGCCACATCCAGGCTTTGTTAAACACACCCAGGGATGGTGACTGCACCACCTCCCCATGCAGAACATCCCAGAACTTTATCACTCTTTCCATAAAAAACTTTTTCCTGATATCCAACCTGTATTTCCCTTGGTGCAGCTTGAGATGGAGTGCCCTGAGCAGAACAACTCAGCTCAGGACAGCAGCAGGGGAAGGGGCTGAGGGGTCCCTGCCCTGCTGTGCCCCAGCCAAACCCCCCCTTCCTGCCACCACAGCGATGCTCCCTCAGCACAGACAAGAGGGTTATGGGCACAGGGTTTAAAAATAAATCAACTTCTGCGTTGTTTTGGAAGCAATCTATGAAAAGAGATTTGGTTGTAAAAGCTGTTTTATAAATGGAGGCACAATTATTGTTTGACAATAAAAAACCCAAACAGTTTTCTTATATTTGCTGGGAATATAACCATTTTGCAGATGTCTTCAGACAGGCTTTTCAACTGCTTTCCGCATCTTAATTTTCCCTTTTAGGTTTTTATTACATTTAAATTAAACTGATGCCTGTAAGCAGTCAAGGGCAACTTTTAACAAGTCTATCAGTGCTGAACTTTTCACTGCTCAGCTCTCTCACCTTTGCTCAGGAGACTGTAAACAAAGCTCACCCTTTCTCCAAAGCCCCTCCTCTTCCCTGCTCAGGCAGGAATGCTTTTCCAACCCTTTGTGCTTCCAAAAAACCTTCTGCTTTTCACTGTCAGTCACTACTCTAATTACTCATCCCAACACAGGAGCCAAAAGCCCTTCTGCATCTTTGCTTTTTAGGAAACAAACCCCATCCCATGAGCTGGAATGTGAGGAATGACATGCAACAGAGAAATAAAGGGAATTTTTTTACTGACCAGATTAGACATTGACAGAAAAACCAAAGCTAAAAAAAAACCCCTCCTCTTCCCAGGGTAAAATGGAAATGGAGCTTGGAACAAGAAAAAGTTCCTTAAAATACCTTAACAGAGAATCTTAAATAAGTGATCTGTGTCAATCAGGTTTCAGCAGCGATTTGGCCAGGAGTTTTGGCTACCACCAGGAGAAGAGACCACCCCCACTCCCTCACCTGCTTCTTCCTCCCCTTGATGATTTCAGCATTTCTACTCCACATTTAACCCCAGACCAGGCCCTGCTGATTTGGAAACATCCTCAGGAGAGGCAATAAAAGCCCCAAAAGAGAGATGGCAGGGCTGAGCTTTCCTCAGCTTGGTTTGCTCAGACCCTCCAAGAGACTAAAAAATCCCTGCTATACCACACAGGACCTGAGCATCCTCTCCCCACCCTCTCCAGGACACAAAAAAGCACATTTCCACATTTCCACTGCTTTGAAGTAGCCTGAAACTGCTTCCCAATCCTTTTTAAAATGGAAACTGCATCTAAGGCACCAAAGCCACGGAGAATTTCCAATGGGCTCGTTGGAATTGAGAATTTCCAAGCCCTTCTTGCTGCTGCCCCTGTGTGTTCCCAGGTTTGCAGCTCTGCCAGGGCAGCTGTGGTTGCTGCAGGCTGGATTAATGTGGCGTGGCAGAGAGGAGCCCAGCACACCTGCTCTAAATAAAGATTTCACTTCTGTTGCTCTATTTATTCTTGTTTCAATCCATCTAAAGTAAATTCTATGTAGGCTCCAAGCTGCTCTTTGCTTGTGGGGAAACAATGAGAGCCCCCAGGTACAGCCAAAGCTCAGAATTAGGTAAATAATTAAGTTACCTCAGATACTCTCAGTTAATTCCCACAGATGGATTTAGTTCCTATTTTCTGGGTGGAATGTATTGTTGCATTAGCTGGAACTATTCCATTAAAGGAATCTTCAGATTGTTTGGGGGTTCTGTGGATTCGTGAAGCTTCCTGCCATGGATTCTCCCAGGAAGAAAGGAGGCTTGTAGGTATTTAGCACTTTTGTTGGCTCCAGATGCTCTGCCAGATCTGTGGAGCCACCAACATCTCAGTCCCAAGGACAGGTTCCATTTACCAAAAAGTTCCAACAGGTAAAGGAAGCAGATTTTGCTCAGCACCTGGAAATTCGGGAGAAGTGCTTCCCAATTTGTGTCACACAGCACAAACAGCATTTTCTGTCTGCACAGGGGGCATTTTCAGTCTCACCTACACAGAGCAGCCAAAAAATCCCTTTCCCAGCTGCTCTGTGCCCATCCAGGGCTGATCCCAAAGCCACAGTGGGGAGCCCCTTGCTCTGCAATATCTGCAATAATCTGCTTTCCTCCCCTGACAAATCCTGACATGCATAAAGTGATAGCAGAGAGGCTCAAAGTTTATCAGCAGCACATGTAAAATTGCCTTTTCCTGTCCTGAAAACAGGCAAGGATGAGCTGCTCCTGCCAGAACCACTCCACAACTCCTTACAGCCACTAGAGTTTGGTCAGGACCCTTCAGGATGAGCCTTGTCCCTCATCCCCCTCCTCAAACCCCACTGATTTCTCCTCAGGAATCCCTGGGCTTCCCCCACATCCATTTTTTGTTCACAAATGAATTAAACATCGCAGCTTCCCATGGAGAAGCCAGGAGGAATTGATGGGAATGTGTTTCTACCTTACACCTCCTATTTCCAATTTTTAAACTCACTTTCCTAAACCTGTACCCAGCACATCACAGGCACTGCTGGAATAAAAACAGCAGCACAAGCCAGAGCAGCAGGATTTCCAAAAGCACTGAAAACACAGAGCTGGTCCCTGTGGTTTGAGCCAGCCCAGGTACCCAGCAGATGTTGAGGTGCAGCTTAAACAAAGGCAAATTCTCCCCACGGCTCCTAAAACCACTTTATTTGCATGTTTCTATGCAAGTTGAAAGGTTCATCAGGGATTTTTCCAGGTGCTCACACCTTTCCTTCCCTCAAGTCTCCAGCAGCAGAATCAGCCAAACTGCACTGCTTTATTTCCTAATAAAAGTGGGGTAAACTTTGCTTCTGTTCTGTTCTCTCCAGCCTAAACCAGAGCTCAGATGGGCAACACCTGAGCACAGAGAATTACACACACTCAGCACAAGGCAGGTGTTGCAAACCCAGTTGAAGTTGACTCATAAAATACAAAAATTAAATTAGATTAATGAGGAAATTGGTAAAAATAGCATTAAAAGAATAAGGAGAATTAAGAAGAAGAAGAAAACACCAACTCTACAGGAGAGGGCCCTGGTGAACAGGCCCATTCCAGGGATGTGCACTGACAAACAGGTGCCTGCTCAGCACACCCAGCTCCTCAGGAGCTGATTCTGCTCCAGATTCACTCTTGCACACCTCAAGTTTGAAGATCTGACTGCAAATCCTGACGTGGATCTGTGACACGGACAGTGACATGGACAATTTCCATGGAGAACTCACCACACACATCTATTGCTCCCAAAACATGCCCTAACATGGAACCAAAGGGAAAAAACAAACTTTCCCCAAAGCGAAAGCAGACTAAAACTTACCCTCAAGAGTCAGGGTGGGTGAATCTCAAAGCTGCTGAGCTTCCAGGAGTGTGTGGAACATTCTGGAATCTTCTACCAGCCAAGGCATGAAAGTCCCTCCCCTTCCTTTTCCCACCCCCTTTCTGTTCCACACCCATCTCCCTGAAGTTCAGTAAGGTTAAATATTAGAAGTAACTTCCTTTAATAGCTTTTAATGAGTTTTTTTTAATTACTGGTGAGCAGTGCCCACTTGCAGCCAGCACCAGCTGAGTTTCCTCACAGGCCCTCCTTGAGATCTTTGATCTCTAAATCACCTCAAAGCTGAAGTTTGCTGAAACCAACATTGACCAGCTCCAACAAACTGAACCAAAGGGATCTGGAGATCTGGGAACTTCAAATTGTGGCACTTGGAGGATGTTGGAGTAACCAGGAGATACAAAGGAGATCAAGGCCTGGAAAGCTGCACAGTCCCTGCTGATAAAAGGACTAAAGGATGAGTAGGAAGAGCAAGAAATCAAGAATCAATAAAATTCTGATTGATGAAGAGAATTGCATGGCTTAGAGCCAGTGGTTGTTAATTTCTTTGTTTGGTAAAAATGTATAAATAAGTGGAGAAGTTTTGGACCAAGGTCTGTGTGGAGGCCAGAGCTTTGTCAGCCACGCACCCAAACCCTGGCCAAGAATGAAATAATGCCTGGCTCGCTGACACCACAAAGGAAATCTGATTTATCCCGAGGATTTTGGAGGATTTTGGGAACAGTAACATAGCTCAGGTGATCTCTGGCAGAAGAGGCACCTGAGGGCAGGGACCCTGAGGGGGCTCCTCCAGTTTTTTGTTGGTTCTATTACCCAATCTCAAATCCATTTTTTTTTCCTTAAAAAGAAAAGCTTCTGTTTATTTATTTTTATTTACAACAAATTCTGCCATCTACATGAGACTATCAATTACTATAAACTATGATTTCCTCTGTAGCAGCCCTCCATTCATATCTCTTACTAATAACAAAAATAAGGTGGCGCTTGAATCCCACCCAAATTCCAGAACAGCCCATCCCTGTGTGGCATCATCCTTTATTTATTTATAAATAAAGGCTGAGGAGGGCAGGGATTGCTCCATAATCCCATAATTTGTAGGCTCAGGAGTCTCAGCTCTCCCCCTAAAGGATGTGAAAGTTGGGGGCAGTCTGTGCAGCTCTTTTTGGGGTTCAGCTGTTGGTTGTAAAGTCGTGCTTTTGGTGTAAAAGCTGTCCTAGAGTAGACCTTGCACGTTCTTTAGTTTGCAAAAATATTCATTCATAACCAGTTGGTTCTCAGCCCACGGATGGGAAGTTGTGAATCATGGATTAATTCCCAGTGCAGAGCTGAATGGAGAGCACAAGTGAGATTTGCTTCCTTGCTTTTTCCTTGGGTTTTATTTTTTTGGGTTTTTTGGATTTTTTTGTTGTTGTTTTGGGGATTTTTTGTGTTGTGTTTTTTTTTTTTTCACTGTGTGCAGTGTTTAATTCCTTTTTTTTTTCTTTTTTTTTTTTTTGTTTGTTTTTTTGCTGTTATTTAATTCCTATTTTTTTTCCCCAGGTAGGAGCAGTTTCCTGGTGTCCCACAGCACCTGGGAGAGTTTTCCTTGGTGTTGATGGAGCCAGGAACATCCTGGGGAGCAGAGACAGCTTCACACTGCTGATATCTCACCAGCTAGAAACAGAGTAGAGGGGTTTTCTGAAAAACAGAAATATTTGTGGAGTTTGTGGCTCCTTCCTGGTGGTGCTGAGGGGCTGAGCTGGTGCCCAGCAAGCCGTGGGGGTCTCTGGGCTGGGCAGGGGGCTCAGTCCCAACTGGAGCAGTTTGTCCCTGCACTTCTGGCTTAGACTGGGACCAACTGGAGGGAATTTGAATTTAGGGAGGGTTGTGATGGGTGTAATATTGAATTATCACCTCCTGTACATGAGCAGAAATAGTGACCTGGAGCAGAAATGCAGCAGAAGGGAGTCTTTACCAATTCCCAGCCACTTTTACAGCCTCTGCCATTTCTTGGTGGGTTTCCAGGCTGGTCTGACCCTTCCAAGCTCCATTCTCACCTCCTCCCTTGGCCAGGCTCCAGCTTCACAAACCCTCTACCCTGACCCATGTGGCACCTGAGTTTTTTGCCCCCCTCACCCAGAATTTCTGGGGCTTCTTCCCATGAGTTTAGCATGAATGAAAGCAGGGCTGCTCTGGTGAATTGCTGTGCTGCTGCCTGGTGTGATTTTAGCACTCTGCATCAGGGATTAGCTGCACAACTCCTGTTGCCATAGCTCTGCTCCCTCTGAGACTTGAGTGTGTCACATAAACTGAATGAGGAACAACCAAAGCAGGAAGGGGGGCTGAAAGGTGGGCAACAGAGGAGGGAGCCACAAACAAAGCAGGAATCCTTCCCTCAATTCCAGCCTCGTGATCCAACATTTACGGTGACAATAATTCAGAGCTGTAAACAGGCAGTGAACAAAAGCCCCGTGTGGGAGGGGGGAAGGCTGAGCTCAGCATGACTGGCGTGCCTTGAGATCACTCCTCAGGCCTCCTTCAAAGCCCTGCCTGTTCATCAAAAGAAATTTTCTTTTCCCAAAAGAAATTTTCTTTTCCCAAAAGAAATTCCAGCTCCAGAGCAGAGCAGCAGTCCCATTTAGTGCAGTGGCCAGTGCATGAGTGTGGGTGTCTGTCTTGGTTTGAAAAGCCAGGTGTCTGCTTAAGGAAGGCAGGAGCCTTCCCTGAAATGGAAAATATAAACCCTCTCCCTCCAAATTATTATAATTTTGAAATTAAAAGGCTCTCAGGCAAAGATATGGGAGCAGGAATAACAGTTCTTTACCAGGAAAACTAAAAATACAAATGCAATAGTACAAACAATTATCAGAAGATAACTGCCCCACCTCTAACATCACAGAATACACAACTCCACCCACATCTTGCAACCCAGGACAGTGGCAAAAGCAGGAAATATTCCCAATTCCTGGAGTTCCTCACCAAAGTCCCCCGTGCACACTGCTGGAGGAGGTGGCAATAAATGGGAAGCTGCCTGAAATCATTGGTTGGGTTTGTTTTCTTTCTTTATGGAAAAGGGGGGAAAGTCACATTTCAGCCACAAAAGCTTCCCTGGGAGCCTTTCAGAGGAGTCATAAATAGTTCTGTGTGCCAGGGTTTGAGGTGCCCACTTGGGCTCTTTGGTGAGCAAGCAGCTGCTCAGTGCTGCTGTCCTGGGGACTTTGGTCTGCCTGGAACAAGGAGAAAAGGCAAAAAACAAAGTGGGGTGGGACCTGAAGGAAAAATCCCGGTGATTCTGGTTAGGTGGAATAGCTGTGGCAGCAGGAAAAGGCAGAATTTATTTGTCACCTGTTGATTTTTTCAGTATTTACATCTAAAAAGCTCAAGTCCTTCAGTTGCATTTTGGAGATGAGTGCAGGCGAAGTGCTGCTGTTGAAGGTTGTTCCAGCACTTTGTCCAGCCAGCCAGGGCTCTGGGGAGCAGGGATGCATCCAGGGATTGGAGTGGAAGATAAATTGTGGGATTTAACAGGGAAAAAGCCCATGTGGTGAGCAGCAAGTACAGCAGGAGCGAGGCTCTGGGTCAGTGTGTGGGTTACAAACAGGGCAAGGCAGGGGATGGATGTGTTAGGAAAATTCATCCACAAACACCTGAGGTTTATGGCCAAAAAGGAGACAGAGGAGTCCTGAAACTTTATTCCAATAAAGGCAGAGGCCATGGGGCATTCCCCTGGGGTCTCTCCAGTTTTTGGAGGATGCAGCCTCCTTTTTATCCCAATTTCCTGCTGCATCTCCCTTCTCTCTTTCCCCATTTCTGAGGTACTTGAGAGATTCAGACTTGTGGATACACCTGATCCCAAATATCCCCCTCTAATGTACAACCCCCCCCTTTTAATTTTTAATTCTTATGGAATTTAGGGTGTTTTCTTCCCCATTGTTTCTTTCATCTTTCAATGTCTAATTTCATTTCTCAACAACCCTAAAGTTTATTTATAAAAGTAAATATCTTTTTCCATTCACCCATCAGTGGAATCCTTCCCATTGTTTCTTTTCTCTCCCAGTGCTGGTTTTATCCACCAGCAGACCCCCAGCTTGTTTGGAAAGACAAATCCACTGTTCCTCTCAGGTGTAAACTGGTGGGAGCACATTCCCAGTGTGCTGGAATTCCCTCTGGAGCTGTTTCTCACGGATCCTGCCTCCCCACCTGTCCCTGCTGCCCTCTGCAGTTTATGGACCTTTCCTGGAGCTCTCCTGCTGTGAGACAACCTGTCAGAAAACCTGTCTGAAAGCCCAGGGGTCAGAGGAATTAAAAATCAGCAATGTCTTTGGGGAAAAGAGAATAATGAAAGTGATGAGGCTCAATTGCCTTCAATCCATTTGGCTTTTAATTCCATGATAATGGGCACCAATTAGCTTAAGGAAACACTCAGCTTTGAAATATTCATTGGGATGCTGGAAAATCGGCTTCATCTTCCTGGGGAGGAATCTGAGGAAAGGGCTGTGTTGGGGTTTTGAATTTCAAAGAAAAGGAGAGGCAGATTTTAGTGTTTCAACTGTTCCAAATATATTTCTCCCAAAATCAGTGTCAGCTTTTGTAAATGCTGCTTCCCTTCTGGAATGGCTCCATCCCAAGGCAATGAATCCCAATTTATTGGCAGTGTGGGTGTGGAATTGGGTTCTTTATTTATCTGCTTTGATGCAGGACCCCAGAACTTGGAGCAGAGGAGGACAAACTGTTAGGGCTGAGTTTTAAAAGCCTCATTTCCAGGTGAGCTGCTTCTGGAAAGTGATGTCCTGTGCTTGGGCAGGTAGCAGAGAGCTTCTGGTCTGTTTTTCCTTTCTAGTCCATTTTTCCTTTCCAAAATTAAAGTCTGCTGGGAAAATATCCTTCCAAAGCCTTTCAGCTGCTGGGCTCAAGTGTGGATGTTCAACAGCAGTTGCCCGAGTTCAGTTCTCAGCTCTGTGACAGTCTCAGACAAACCTGGGAGGGTCCATCTGGGGAAGGATTTGTTCCTCCCCTTCAGCAAAAGCTGTGGCTGGCCAGCAGAAAATGTCACTGTGAGAGTTTTCCCTGAGAACCAACTGCAGCATTCCTTCAGAGCAGCCAGCCACGTTCCTGTGAACCTCACCTGAGTGAATCTGGTACTTTTTATTTGTGTTTTCCATGCAATTTTCTAATTTGGTTCCCTGCAGCCTTGGGCTGCTCTCCCCGTTCCAGTATTTAATTGAAATAAAGGATGTGCAGCACCTGTTCTGGTTGGGCTCTCACCTGGTGGTCTCTGTGCAATAGGAATAATAATAATAACTTGAAATTGTGGTTTGGAGCGAGTTGCTTTGCATTCTGCAGGGCTGGGAGAGGTTGTTTAGCTGGGATGAGGAGAGCTGATCACACAGATTAATTCTGATTTTAATACAATGATGGAGCTGCATGAGGGAAATGTCAGTGTTCATCAGCTCCTTCTGGGTCTTTAATTTGCTGTCATGGCTCAGAGTCAGGTTCTGACCTGGGATGTGTGAAGAGAGTGTCAGACCCTTGTGCTCTGCTGGAACTTGGTGTTGCCATCTCCTCAGTGTGGTGGCAGGTGTTTGGGAAATGCTGGGACATTCCTGGAGCTCTGGGGATCAGGGAGTGCTGCTTTGGAAGCTGTTTGGGAAATGCTGGGACATTCCTGGTGCCAGGGAGTGCTGCTCTGGGAGGTGTTTGGTGAGAAATTCTGGGACATTCCTGATGCCTGGAGCTCTGGGGATCAGGGAATGCTGCTGTGTCTCCAGAGAGGAAACTGTTGGAATGCCAGTACAGTTTGCCTCTGGTTTCCTGCCCCTTTTCTGCTCAGAATTTGCATTTCTGTACTAGACATGAGTTGTTTACAGCCCTGGGCCTCCACTGTCATCTCCTGTCCTTCATCTCATGTCTCTTCTCTCCTACCTTGCACCTTGTGTCCCCATTTTCAAGGTCTCTGTCTAATGCCAGGCCTGTGTCCCTCAAGAGTCACCGCTCCCTGGACTTTTTACAAGGGCATGACAGGATGGGGAAATGGCTTTAAACTGAGAGAGGGCAGGGTTAGATGGGATATTGGGAAGGAATTGTTCTCTGGAAGGGTGGGGAGGGGCTGGAATGGATTTCTCAGAGAAGCTGGGGCTGTCCCTGGATCCCTGGCAGTGTCCAAGGCCAGGCTGGACAGGGCTTGGAGCAGCCTGGGACAGTGGAAGGTGTCCCTGCCATGGGACATGTCTTTTCCAACCCAAACTCTTCTGGGATTCCAATCTTCCCTGCTGCTCCTGCCTTTGGAAATGAAGCTGTCACTCTCAGAAGGGGCAGCTGTGACCAGAGGAGGAGGAGGAGCAGGGACCTCACTGCAGTTCCCCCTCAGACAACATCCCTGCTTGGGCAAACACAGCCCCTGTCCTAATGGAATATTTGCTTTTCCCTTCGCTGCAGCTTGGATTTCAGCTAGCAGAGGCAGCCCAGCACCTGCAGCAGGTGCACATTTCCACCCTGTCCCCCTCCCAGCTCCCTGTACCAGATCTAAAGGTGATCTAAAGGGGAAGGAAGGTGATAATGGAGCTCCTGATTACCCAGCCCCGGGTGAGGGCTGAGGGACGAGCTGGGTTGAACAGCGATGCTGGTGAGACTGCTTCCCCCACCCCCTTCTTCCAAATCATCTATTTTTCAAGTTCACATCAATTACTTCTGTTTCCAACTGGATAAATTTGAATGAGACGCCTTTCTGTAATCTGCTGACAAGACAGTGAAGCATTTTTTGTTAGCACCTCCTGATGCCATCTAAATTGGGTGTTTGCAGGAAGAAATGTAGCGTGCAGTTAAGGAAGATGAAAAAGCAGAGGAAGGAAAGGGAGATGTTATTTAGAGCTTGTGTTAAGATGGGAGTGCTGGGTTTTCATGCAGGGAACACGAGGCTACAGCTGAATGAGGTGTAGAGGTGAATCAAAAGGGTCTCTGGGTTTGTCTGGCTCCTTCTGGTGCAATTCCTCTGAGGACTGGAAGGACCAAAGGGAATATTCTTGCTAACAGGAGTGGTAGAAGTGTCTGCACCCTCTGCTCTGGGTACCACAAACTGAATAATCACCATAAATATGCTACAGTCAAAATACACCTGGGTTTAGGTAGGTGTCCATGAAGAGTTTTCTTCTTCACCTAAATTCATAATGGATAAGGGAGGGAAAAAAAGCTTAATCCAGACTGTTGAAGGCTGCATCCTTAACTTTCTGGGGAGCTGCTTTGGCACTGGGTGTGTTTATAACATGTTTTCAGTGCTTTTCTCCAAAAAAGAGGCAGAACTGCCTGTGATGGATGTGAAATGCTGGGGAAGCAGGAGAGGGAGAAGGTCCAAGGAGCTGTGCAGGGCATCCCCTGGCTCTGCCACCTCCCTGAGCATCTCCGTGGTGGAGATGAGACCTCTGGGGGCAGGAGAAGAGAAGAGGTGAAGTTAAAATCATGGCAGAGCGTTGCTACAACAACCTCCCTCTGCAGCAGAGATTTGCCATAGCAATAAACTTTAACAAGAGGGATTTGGGATCGGTGTGTTCCTCGTAAATCCTCTCAGGCTGGCTGTTTGCTGCCGAGGCTTTGGGGAGGGTGAGTGCTAACAGATCTCCCTCGGTCTCAGGGAGCAGCTGGAGAGACCCCATTGCTGAGGAGGGAACTCAAAATCCCTAAATCAGAGCAGCTGGAGGGTGAGTGCAGCCACTGCCACCACCCCTGCCCTGCCTCCTGGAGGACACTGGACAAAGTTAACATTTGGGAGAAAATTCAGCATCACTTCTGTCATCCAGGCTCCTTTTCCTCATTGCTTTTCCTTCATAATATCCCTTGTGTGCAGAGCTTTTCGTATAAGGAGAGCACATGAACTCACTCCAACCCTGTTTTAGGCACTGGGAGCTGCCAAAAATCCTTCTGTGTGCTCTTTTTTGGGGGTTTGGGGGTTGCTCTTGGTGACTGGCAAATTAGGGAAAGCCTTTTGAGTCACCCAGCTGCAAAATCTGAGTTGGGCAACGACATCTCATTGGGTGTTTAACCAAGCTCTGGTTCCTGTGTGGAGCTGAAAGGCTTCTCAGTGGAACTAATGATGCTTGTTAGGCCTGACACAGTCACTTTTACAATGCTGAACAAATAGCAGCAAGATTTTAATTTCTTCCCCAATTATGATTAGGATACTGGAAAACTGAATGCAGGTTTGTTTATCCAGAAGGAGCTCAAGTATGGTGAGGACAGGAGCAGCAATCAGAGCACCAGCAGCAGGTTCAGCTGGGAAAGCTTCACTCTGCCCCTCAGGGTTTGGAGGGGTGAAATGCAAACGCTTTGGGAGCTGATTTCTTGGCAACAGGATTGGTTTTATTCCTGTTTCTTCAGGGTTTTTCCAGTGTTTTGGTTTACTGTGAATTCCAAGCTGGGAGCTCAGACTGATTGATGGATTGAAGCTGATGTTGATGGAACAATCACTGGAGAGTTTTTCCCTTTCTCTGCAGCTCCCCAAGGCCTGGAAGAGAATCTGTTGCCTGAAAGGAGGAGTGTTTTGTGTCTTATCTGTCTCAACCACCTCCAATCGAGCTCCTCTTTTGTGATTTCAAGCTGCAGCAAGCTGGGAAACTTTGCAGCAATTCCATGCAAATCCATCCTCCACTTTGCTCCCAGTGAGGCAGATCAGGACTCCTGGACAAGTAATCAATGGGATTTAGCAGAAGTTGTTTATTGTTTACATTACACACTTATTTCTAGATTCTCTTTATATAGATTTATATCTAGATTTATAGGACATGCGACCCCAATATATTTTCCCTTCAGATCTCATTAAATAATAGGTTTCAGCACGGGTTTCAGGTTTCCCTTGATGTTGCTGGACCTGTTTGGACTCCATCACCTGCTGCAGGTGGGCAGTGCCACATGGAGTGGTGGCACTTCAAGCCTAACAAGAATTTGGGGTCCTGGAGCCCTCAGTGCCACCAGACCTGTGCTTGCCCTGCCAGCTCCAAGGCAGTGGTGTTGTTTGTTTGGTTTTTTTCTGAGCCTTTGAATCCTGTTCTTATCCCCTCCCATTTTCCTTTTTTCCCTTTGTAGCAGAGATGTAAGGCTGAGGCAGAGACAAGGAAACACCTTGTTCAAAGTGTCACTGCTGCTTGTGCTGAGCTGCTGTGCCAAAGGCAAATCCAGGGTGAGGAGCTGCCTGCAACAGTTCCCTGTGCAGTGGAAAGCAGAGGGATGTGTAGCCTGGGCTCCTGATGGGAAGGAGGAGATTGCAAGGTGAGCAGAGCACCGTGAAGGTGCTTCTGAGCACATCACAGTATTTGGATGTTTTCTGTGCAGCTGCCCAAAACAAATGTTTGCCTCCCCCCAAATGGGAGCTGCCTCGTTCCTGGTGGAGAGAATGTCCATGCTGAACTGTGGAAGGTCAGAGCATCCCAACACTCACCCCTGGAGTGGAGAGTGCCTGAAGGTTACCACAAAATCCCCAGTAGTGGACAGTGCTTGAAGGTTACCACAAAAACCCAGGGGAGTGGAGAGTGCCTGAAGGTTACCACAAAATCCAGGGGAGTGGACAGTGCCTGAAGGTTACCACAAAATCCCCAGGAGTGGACAGTGCCTGAAGGTTACCACAAAACCCCCAGAGCTCCTTCGCCTCGGTGTGGCAATCGATGTTGTGCAAGGAGCCAGATCCCTGCTTGTAAATCAGCTCAGCCTGTAATATCTGTCAAGTGTTTGGGGACACCTGGCTATCCATGCTGGATAAATGTCAGCTGTTATTACAGTTTCTTGCTCGGGTTATTGATTTCTCCCCTGCTGCTCTCCCTGGGATGGAGCCATTGGAGGTTTTTTGGTGGATCAGCTCTTCCTCCTTCAGCTCATCTCACAAACTCTGAACCCTGAAGGGCAGGGTTGGTGTCTCATAATTCCCACCCCTGCAAGTGTCCAAGGCCAGTTGGACACTGGGGCTTGGGACAGTGGAAGGTGTCCCTGCCCATGGGATTGGATGAGCTTTAATCTCTTTTCCAGTCCAAACTCTTCTGGGATTCCAATCTTCCCTGCCGCTCCTGCTCCTGGGGTGGTGGCAGGTGTCCCTGGTGGAACAGGAAGGGATTTAAGTCCCCTCCCAGCCCAAAGTGATTCTGTGTTAAACAATTCCTGCTTTCCAGAGCCCAGGAGGTCAAGCACTGCCCAGCCCCCGAGTGCCTCCTGCCAGAGGCACAGAATGTCCCCTGTGACCCTCACAGTGATGTTCTGTGTTCTGCTTCTCCTCCAGTGCACACACCCACACCCTCTTCCCCTTCATCCTGGAGACTCTGCTCCTGTGTGAATGGAAATCTGTTCAGCTCTGTTATTTCAGCCTGAAGGACAAAGTTATCATTCTGTCTCCCAGCAAATGCACTGCCCTCACCTTTCAAAGCTCAGCCATGAAATGCAAACCTTTGACAGGATCTGATCCCCAGGAGTCCCTGCAGTGTTTTAGCTTGGCTGTAAAAGCTGCCTCAGTTAAAGGGGAAAAATATATTTATTATTTTCTCCTTCCAAACCCAGAAAGTCTTCCCTGCCCCCCTTTTCCCTCCTGCCATCATACCAAGAAACTTTCCTCGCTACCGTAGAAAATGTTCAGCTTTTAAGGGCAGAAGGGCCCAGCTGTGATTATTTAGTCAGGATTTATTGAAAACACCGATGTGCAAGTCTTGGTTTTCCTAAATCAGCTGCACCAAAGGCAGAAAGACACTGGGTGTGCTGGGTGGA
Source organism: Onychostruthus taczanowskii (assembly GCF_017590055.1). Lineage (NCBI taxonomy): Eukaryota > Metazoa > Chordata > Aves > Passeriformes > Passeridae > Onychostruthus > Onychostruthus taczanowskii. The sequence continues at coordinate 2,237,129 of NW_024503235.1, forward strand.
GATGGATGTGCCTCATTAGCAGGGCAGCTGTTGGAGAGACCCTGCTTCTTCTGCAGCCTTTCCTGACCTTCCCACGTTACAGGAGTGCTTTCCAAGTGCCACCGGCCCACAACGTGCTCCCTCTGTTCTCCCCCTGCCCTGCTAGCAAAGCATTTTTCCCCTGGTCCATATGAAGCATTTTTGGGGTTACCTGTGGGCAGCTCTGGCTGGTGCTGGAGTGTCACTCCCCCCAGTAAGAGCTCCGCTGCTGTAAATTGACTGTGTGCTTGTGGCAGGGGATGTTGTTGATTTATAGACTGAAGGTCTGGCGTGCTCATCTTTTTAATTAGCATCAGATCCTTGCCTGGGAGCCTCCTTGCATCAACATGTTGCTGTGCCAGGTGCTCAGGAAAGGCAGCATAAGAGACTCCAGGTCCCCAAGAAGATGCAGTCTGGTGCAATTAGAGGGGAGAGCTGCCTGTGTCACATCTGCTCACAGCTGCAGCCCTGAGAACTGCCCTGAATTTCACCCAGATAAATCCTGGAACCAGCACTTCCAAAGCCTCATCTGGCTGTGCTCAAGCTGCCTGATTGAAAACCTCAAATTTAAAATTTAATTCCAGCTGTGGGGGTGTCCTGAAGAGCCAGGTCAGGACCAGAAGCAGTAGTCGTGTGGTTATTCAAGGTTCAGTGCTGGGCCCAGGGTTAATTTATTTACCAATAAATAAATGTGAATTCCAAGTTGGTGAAGGTGCAGGAGCCTCCTCAGTGAGACACAAAACTGGGAGGAGAACCCCAGGGTGCTGGAGAGGTGGGCACAGGGAACTCTGAAATTCAGCAAGGGGAAAAACAGATCCTGCAAGAGGGGAGGAAAAACCCAAACAGGCTGGGGGGAGAACAGGACCTGCGTGGTCCTGGTGTGATTTGGTAACAGTTTGGTTTTGGGGTAGGACAAAGAGGGTCAGAGACTGGAGCAGAAATAGCCTCTCCCAGCTGTCCCTGTGCCTGGCAGGTGTCAGGAAAATTAATCCACAAACATCAGAGGTTTATGTCCAAAAAGGAGACAGAGGAGTTCTCTTTTTTTAATTCTAATGAAGGGACAGGCCATGGGGCATTCCCTGGGGATCTCTCAAATTTTTGGAGGACTCAGCCTCCTTTTTACCCTGATCTCCCAGCTGCATTTCCCTTCTCTCTTTCCCCATTTCTGAGGTACTTGAGAGGTTCAGACTTGTGGACACACCTGATCCCCAAGGTTTCCCTCTAATGTACAACCCTCCCTTTTAATTTTTAATTCTTATGGAATTTAGGGGTTTTTCTTCCCCATTGTTTCTTTCATCTTTCAATGTCTAATTTCATTTCTCAACAACCCTAAAGTTTATTTGTAAAAGCAAATATCTGTTTCCATTCACCAATCAGTGGAATCCATCCCATTGTTTCTTTTCTCTTCCAGTGCTGGTTTTATCCACCAGCAGACCCCCAGCTTGTTTGGAAAGACAAATCCACTGTTCCTCTCACAGGGAACTGGATCCAAACCCAGGCAGGACAGGAAAGGGGAGTTGTGTTCACCTCAACGTGACTGAGACATTTTATGGGTTTCTTTACCTTTTCTGATTGCTCTGGGAGCAGGGGGCAGTAAATCTGTGGATTTTTATATCTTGTGCAAAAGCTGACATTGCTAAAATATCCCATTATCACAAGCTGCCATAAATGAGCTCTTCCAAGAGCCACAGCTGGACTCTGAGGGTGGAAGCAAAGCGATTACAGGAAGCCATGAGCTGCTCCTGGAAGAGCAGTGGGAAAGTCAATAACTTATTAGCACCAGTTTCTGGATTATCTGGTTTCCTGAAGTGTCTCCGTCCCCCACTGCTCGGCTAAACGGGGTTTTTGTTATGCAAAGCCACGGATCGCCAGCCCCCGTTCCCCCCCTGCAAAGAGCTGGTGTTGAACAGAGTGAGAACAGGGCTGGGAAATGCCAAAGGCGGAGAAGTCACAGCTCGGGGTTGTTTGAGATTCGCCTCTGTTCGCCCTCTCGGTGAGAAATGGTTGAAGAAAGTGAAACATGGCTAAAAAAAAATAAATAAAGTACCCACGGCAGTTAGAGCTGATCCGTCTGTGTTCAGAGCGTGAGGAGAAAGGTTCTGATGGGGAGGGATGAGGAATTTGTCATTCTTTTGTGGGGAGAAGTCCCTGTGTTCTTCACCTTGGAGTGAGTACCAGGTGGGCAAGGAAGAAAAACTGTGACCATTGAGACTTGAGGGATGAGAGGTTCAGTCCCAGCCTTCCCAGAACCTTCCAGACACTTTGTGTGGAATTTTGGACCCTCTGGAAAACTCCTAGGAGCTGTCCAATGGTTGTAGACAAGGAAAGAGGAGCTTGGTGCTTGGCATGAGTTTCACAAGAGGAATTCTCCATTTGCTCCCATCCTCCTTCACATTCACTAAATTAATTTACTTATTTGATGGACCATAATGTGTGTGTCACCACTAAAGCAGGATGTACACAGCTTTATAGAGATGTATTTCCTGCACCATTAAACCACTCTCCCTGTGACAGAGCCTGTGAATAAGTTCCAAGAGGTAACCTCAAATGTTTTAGGGCATGGCTTTCTAATAAATATATATGGATATCTGCCCTTGGAAACTCTTGGGATGCAGCAGATTAGAAAGGAGGGCAGTAGGTTGGGGAGGAAAAGCTTGTTAGCAAATTGGTTTGAACATCCAGCACCTCTGCTGCTGTTTCTCTGCTCTGAGTACACATGGCAGGGTAATTTATGTCCTGGAATTACAATCCATATGAATTAGCCTGGCACAAATAGATCATTTCCTAATAATAATGACAAGATGCTTCAAGGAATGATGATGAGAACAGCACTTTCTTATATGTTCTGCTTTAGTGCTGAGTAATTATCTAATCATTTCCTTGTAGGGATATAAAAGGGGTTTTATTTCCCTCCTCTAAAGCAACAAGTGCTTTTTGGAGGCTGTGGTGTGAAACAAAGCCCAGAAATAACAATAACAGGTCCACTTCTGTGCTGACAGCCCAGGGAGAATGCCCTGCCCAAGCCAGGCTTTAAGGGAATGTCCAAGTGGGGAAATCCATGGTGGGGTTTGGGGTAAATTCCTTCTCTTTCACTTCGGGAGTGAGAAACTTGGTGTTTATTGCACGATGTGATCACAGGATGGGCTGGGTTCCAAGGGACCTTAAAGACCTCCTTCCACCCCCTGCCATCCTCTTGTGGGCTCCCTTCAGGCACTGGAAGGCCAAAATTAGGACACCCCAAAACTTCAGTTTCCCACTCTGAACAATCCCAATTCCTTCAGCATTTTGATTTGCAACCAAAATTCTGTCTCTGAGCTGCCTGTGCTTCGTACATCACCAAGCCCAGTGGTCCAGAAAAAGCTTGGGCTTCCAGGTGCCTCTGCAAGATTAATTGTTGAGTTGCTAATTAGTGGGAAAAAACAGGTTTTTCTCTCTGTTTTCTCTCCCTGCCTCACCTGTTGAGCTCCAGGTGCTCGGTGAGCAGAGCTGCCTCTCCCTCTTCCACCCCTGGGGCGGACCTTGCATAATTCCCTTTGCCTGCCTGCTGTTACCATAGTAATAAGTCACGATTAAGAAACCTTCTTTGAGTCGTGTTTAATCCTGTGGAGTCCTGGCAGGGCTGATGATCACAGGGCTCTGGTGAGCACACTTGGATCCTTTGCTTTGCTCAAAATCCAGGCAGGAACCCCGGAGGAGCCTGTGCTGCTCCAGCCCTGCCGTTCCCACTGTTTGCTCTGCTGCCTTTTGGGGCTTGTTTTCAGCATTTTTGGAGTCCTTCAGAAGTGGTTGGTGGGAGGGAGCACGGATTTTCCATCTGCAAGTACCCCTTGTCCCAGGGATGGTGCTCACCCCAGTGCCTGTGGAGGCAGAAGCTGTGTGGTTCCACTGGTCCTTAAACACTTCCAATACTGGAGTTGGTTAAATTGGAAGATTTCCCCCAAAACCTGCTTAGTGGCTATTACAAAAACATTTTCAGCAGGTTTTTTACCCCATTCCTCCCTCTTTGCAGCTGTCATTTGACCACAAGCTGGATGTCTCCTGTGCTGCTGCCAATTTAGTGCCTCCCCCAGTTACATCCCAGGATGGCAAATTTGGCTGATATCACATCCCAGGATGGCAAATGGCTGATAATGATATCCCAGGATGACAAATCTGGCTGATAATGACATCCCAGGATGGCAAATCCGGCTGATAATCAACCCCCTCCAAACCCTGCCTGGGGTGGAGGACACGGCCTCCACGTGCAGGGGAGGAACAGGAGAGCAGCTCCCCGAGGTTTTCCATCACTTGTTTAACCTGGTGGCCCTGGAGCAGCAGTGGAGTGAGAAATGGCTTTTCCTGGGGCTCTGCCCTTGTGGATAATTGCCTGGAGGTTGCTGGAAGTGCAGGAAGGGAGGAAGGAGAGGCTCCTGCCTGTCAGAAGCTGCTGAGGTGGCCGTTGTCACCGTGCTAGGGGAAACACTACTGAAATCATGTCCCAGGAACTCCTTTTTGTTGTTGTTGTTGTTGTTGTTGTTGTTGGAGAGGCTCCTGCATGTCAGAAGCTGCTCAGGTGGCTGTTGTCACCGTGCTGGGGGACACAGCACTGAAATCATGTCCCAGGAACTGTTGACACCATGACTAAAACATCCTAAATAAGCAGGAGGAGTCGGCTCTGCCCTCAGCCAGACTAAACTCCTTTTTTTTTTGTATTTTTGTTTTTTTGTTTCAGTGTTTGTGCTTTCTCTGCAGAGGTTGGTGCTGCCCTTGGCTCTGTGTCCTGTTCTCACAGCCCTCGGTGCACTGCCAGTCACGCTGGCCATGCTGAGAAGGCAAAAAAATGGGAAAAACCAGGGAAAACTGAGTGCTGGAGGCACAACAGGATTTTTTCCAAAGGGGTAGGGCAGAACTGGGAAGTTCAGGATGAGGACTTGGGGTGTGAGGTGATGATGATGATGTGATTTTAAAGGATGGGAGTTAATTGAGGCAGTAATTAATCCCCATTCAGCCCCCTCACCTCTTACTCAGGACTGCCTTGGGGAATTCCATTTTTTGTAGCAGTTTTGCGGTGTTTCCTCCATCCCAAGTGCTGGGGAGGCAAATCCTGATGGAGAGGTGCTGATGGACCAACACATTTCATTCTCCTTGATTCTATGAAAGAAAAAAAAAAGCAAAAAAAAGCCCCGCTGAAAGGCCCTGGGCAACTCTGTGTGATTGAAACATAAAATCCATCACAATAAAAAGCAGCCAATGTATCCAGGAACGTGCATTAACTGAAGCAAGCACTCTGAAGCCTTTCAATGACACCAAATTAATAATACTAAACCCCAATGCTGGGTGATGAGCTGCCTTCATTGTGAGCCTGAGTACATTTCCACATTTACAACCTCGCCGTGAATTGTGCTGCTCTTGCCTGTGTGGGCTCCTAATTGAGATTTGAACTGCTAGATAACTATTAGCATGCAAATCAGAAATAGTGGGAATAATAATAATAATAATACAAATGTTCTTAACCTACTCAACTGCTGGAACAATACTGCAGACAGAGAAGGATGATCCTGCAAGTGAGGTGGTTTCTGGATGTGAAGATTAGAGAACAAAAATACACTTGGCCTGCCTGGGTGCCTGTTATTTTATTATATGTTATTATATATATTTTTTATATAAATAATGTATTTTTTAAGCTACACGAGCTGCTCTTGTTGCTGTACCCCACTGATAATCTGTGTAAATGCCACAGCACAAGTGTGGAAGAAAAGGGTTTTGAATTCCCAGACTGATCAACCCTCTGTGTACCACCAGAAATGTTGGATTTTAGTGGTGCTCCTGCTACATTGGGATTCTCTGCCCCATTTTTTATTTCTGTGGTATTATTTAAAAAATAAAAGGTCACTCCAGTGAATAATTTGTTTCCTGATGTACCAAAGCTTCTAACACAGCCAGGATGAATTATATTTTTCCAATAGTCATGAATTATTGGTGAAACATTTCAGTCTGACTTGCTGGCCTGAGTGTCAGGGTCAGACCTTCTGTTTCCTTTTATTTCCTTTTGTTTTCCTTCTGTTTCTTTCTGTTTGCTTCTATTTTCTTCTATTTCCTTCTGTTTCCTTCCAACTTCTTCTATTTCCTTCTGTTTCCGCCTCTATTTCCCACCCTGGCTGGGGCAGACCTGGGTCTTTCCAAACCTCCCTTTCAGCCTTTTATTTTCTTCTGTTTCCTTTTATTTCCTTCTCTTTCCTTTTATTTCCTTCTGTTTTCCTTCTGTTTCTTTCTGTTTGCTTCTATTTCCTTCTGTTTCCTTCCAATTTCTTCTATTTCCTTCTGTTTCCCCCTCTATTTCCCACCCTGGCTGGGGCAGACCTAGGTCTTTCCAAACCTCCCTTTCAGTGCCCAATTCCCCCAAACCTCCCTGCTCCTCATGCCCAGGAGGGACAGAGGGAAGTGGGCAGGGGCTGCCCAGGGAGGTTTGGATTCCCCATCCCTGGAGGTGTCGGAGGAAGGGCTGGAGGTGACACTCAGTGACAAGGTGGGGACTGATCACAGGTTGGATTTGATGGCCTCACAGGGCTTTTCCAGATTCCAAGAAAATGTGTATTCTATTGCCATCTGTTAGAGGTGTGGCAGTTATCTTCTGTTCATTGGGCAGTTTTCTTTGTCTCTTGCACAAACCAATCCTCCCTCAGGGAGACGTGCCCAATTCCCCCAAACCTCCCTGCTCCTCATGCCCAGGAGGGACAGAGGGAAGTGGGCAGGGGCTGCCCAGGGAGGTTTGGATTCCCCATCCCTGGAGGTGTCGGAGGAAGGGCTGGAGGTGGCACTTAGTGACAAGGTGGGGATTGATCACAGGTTGGATTTGATGGCCTCGCAGGGCTTTTCCAGATTCCAAGGCAATGTGTATTCTATTGCCATCTGTTAGAGGTGTGGCAGTTATCTTCTGTTCATTGGGCAGTTTTCTTTGTCTCTTGCACAAACCAACCCTCCCTCCAGGGAGACATCTGCTGTTAAGGGGCTATTGAGTGTCACTGCCTGACTGATAAAAATTCCATCATCCCATTGGGAGATGCTCCACCCAGAGGGAGGAGCCAAGAATTCCTACCTGGATGTAATCTGAGGTTTTGGAACACCAGAACAGACATTTAGAGGAACCAAGCATTCCTACCTGGATAGAATCTGAGGTTTTGGGACTCCAGAACAGCCTTTCCACTGGATTCCCAGAGGAGCAGCTGCCTTTTCCACTGGATCTTCAGAGGAAGACTACACCCTTCTACAGGATCCCTGCTCCAGCAGAACCACATCTGCCACTCCAAGAGGACTGCAGCCACAATTCCTATTGAATTGTACCAAAACCCTGACCAACAGGGTGTCAGGTTGTGTTCCGACTCTGGCAGTGGTTTTTCTTTTGTATTATTGCATGTATTTGGGGTTTTTTTGTTTGTTTGTTTGTTTGGTTTTTTTCCTTTTCCTAATAAATTGTATTTCTGACTTGGAGTCTCTCACTGGTTTTGCTTTCAAACCAGAACATCCATCCTCAGAGATGCTGTGAAATGAAGTCAGAGCTGCTCCACCCTGGAAATTCCGGGGATGGCAATTTTAGAAACTCATGGTGTTTATTTGCTGCTGTAAATGGAGCTGCCAGACTGCCCTGGCTCCAGCCAGGATCTCCCCCTCTCCCTCACACCATTCTCATGCCTTTTAATGACGTGTCCATTGCTGTGCTCCCTTCAGCCAGGGAGCAGGATTATCATTCTTATTTTATTACCAATGACAGCATGAGATTTTTCAAGCCCCTGCAAACACTGTTTGGCCGATCACTTTGTAAGTGATTGGGTTATGGTGAATTATGGAGTTCTTTCTTTCTGCTCCCAGCAGATAAAAATACATTTCCTCAAGCTAATCTCGGTGTAAAACCCAAATCCTGTCTCCATCTGTAATGTGTGATGTGATTTGAGCAGGGGCTGACAGAGAAGAGCCTTAATGAGAGGAGCCATCACCAACGCCAGATTTTGGGGCTGGTTCTTCTCCCTCTGAGGGCCTGAGAGAAAACAGTCAAGAGATTTGATGGGCCCAGTTACAGAGGCTTTGACAGAGGAGCTGAATTCCTGGAGTCACTTGTGGAATGTTGGTTTGTCAGCATCAATAGCAGCAGCTCCAGCAGAGTGACAGCCCAGCCCGGGGATTCTACTCCAGGCACGTCCTTGGCCATAATCCCTTTGCTCAGGGCTGAGCTACAATTACACATAATTATGTGCAAGGGTATCAAACCCCCCTGCAGAGCCTGTGCTGCTTAATGCCAGCAAACTGTGAATTTCTCAAACACCTCAGCAATCACCTCTTGCTTTGTCTTCTTATCATCAGGATTTAATATGAGGGCTGGCAAGTGAGAAACTCACCCTCTCCTCTCCCCCTTATTTGTTGTCACACTTGAATTAAAGTGGGGGGTTTTAAAAATAAATAAAAATTTAAATTGCATTTTATTTTCTTACCAGCTGCTAACTCTCTGAGACCGATTGGGAGATCAATTATCACAGCGGTGAATAAATCTAATTTTTCAATATAATTTACGGTAATTCCATATCCTCTGCCTGAGAAGCAAATAGTGCTGGCTGGTTTCCAAAACAGGGCTTGGAAAGAACTTCAGAAGAATCCTCACAGAACCAGCAGCACCCCTGAGCTCCAGCAGCCAGGACCTCCTCGTGGTGCCAGGGGTGGGGAGGGCTGGATTTGTCTGCTCCAAGGAAATTCCCCTAGAAAATTCTAGAATTGGTTCTGGGGAGAGAACCACGATGGAATTCTGAATATTTGTCCTGGGTTTGTGGAGGATTCTGGCTCTTGGGGTGTGAGGACTCTCTGTTGGGCTCAGCTCAGCTCTGGATCATAATCCACGTGTGGGATTCATCCCTGTGGCTCTCTTCAGTGTCCAAAATAAGGAGGATGCTGGGAGCACTCCTCAGGGTCAGATGGGCTCAGGGCTTTAGCACAGGACTGGCCCTCTGGAATGTGGGAATTACATGAGGAATCAGCCTCCAGGGTTAGCAGTGGTCAGGAGGCAGGATGGCAAATCCAGCTGATAATCAAATTCCAGGATGGCAAATGACTGATAATGACATCCCAGGATATCAAATCTGGCTGATATCACATGGCAGGATACCAAATCTGGCTGATATTACATCCCAGGATGGCAAATCTTATATATATATCCTGATAATGAAATTCCAGGACAGCAGATAAATAATAATGACATCCCAGGATGGCAAATCTTCCCTGGGTCCCACCTCTGTCGCTGCTCCCCATGGATGTCCCTCAGCACCTGTGTGGAGTCACCTGAACCAATGAAAATCTCTGACCCTGTGCCTCTACAATCATCTCCATGTGGAAATCTGTGGGGAAAACTCAATGTTCCCTGTTCCAATCCCATTTCCCTGGAGTGGCTCCATGGCTGAGGCAGGAAGGCCAACACTGGAGCACTTCCTGGGCACTGATGGCATTTCTGGAAAAGTCTGGTGTGACAGATGACTTCAAATGGCCTTAAATAATTCAAGTAAACACCCTGCACATATTGGACAGGGTGGGGGAAACAAAAAGAGGCTGCAAAACTTGTTGTGTTCATTTAAAAACTCACTTTAAATCTACCAGGAGTAGAAATAATGCAGTTAATTGGCAGGAATTTAGAAATCCTTTCATTTTGGAAGCCCCAGGACAAACAGATTGGGAACTGCAAGCTCTCTGGGTGTCACCAAGGGTGCTGCACATGGCCTGAGATGCAAAAAAGCAGGGAAGGCATTTTTATTTATGGCTCATCCAGCACATTATTGTACCTTGCATTAAAGATTCATCCCCAAGCTGGTCAGATTGATTCCTCCCCTCTGCATTAATGCACAAACAAAGAAATTATTGTCATTTCTCAGTGCAAAGTGGCCCTGGAATCCAGAGCTGTTGAAGCTGTAGCACAAACACTTGCAGCTCTCAGAGAACACAACAGCCTGGAGAAGGTCACCTGCCAGGTCACAGATTTTTCCTTTTACCTTGTTCACTCAATAACTGCAATTTCTGCCTTTTTCCCCTGATGTTTGTCCATTCCCCATGCCCTTTGTGGTGTGTGTGATTTTCCACATTAGCATCGAGCCCTCTGTTGTCCAGATGACAAGTTCCACTCCAGTAAAAGCCACACCCTGCATTTTGGGGCAATTTGGGGGAGGTGCTGTTTCAATGCTGTGCTGGGTGGAACAGCACCTCTGACTCTTCTGCAGAGGCAAAAAATGCTTTTGGACATGCAGGGGTTGCACAATGAGATGCAGAGCAGCAGACACAGGATAATATCCCAGCAGTCAACATTCAGCAATGGGTGCAGTGCTTGGGGAGTTACCAAATACCTTAAATGTGTGTTTTTATGTGAAATGCTGGGGTTGAGGCAGTTTTATTGAGGCAGGGCACAAGGCTCTGTGGAATTTTGGGCACTTGCCTTGTTGGCAAACAGGAGCAATGCCACCCTTTTTGTCTGTTTAGTTTGCAAACTGCTTGGACAGAGCCTGGTGTGTGTGTGTGCAGGACACAGTGAATTCCTGGAATTGTGTTTTGGGATTGCTCTGTCATGGATATCACCAGTGGTACCTGAACTGGCCAAAAGAGAGACAGAGAGAGAGAGTTTTGCTTTGATGTTCAGAGTGGGAGTTGAGCTGATGGAAGTCATCCTCATGGAATAATTTTCATAGAACAGCCTGGGCTGGAAGGGGCATTAAAGCACATCCAGTGATGGGCAGGGACACTTTTCCCTATCCCAGGGTACTCCAAGCCCTGTCCAGCCTGGCCTTGGGCACTTCCAGCCCCTCATTCCCCCAGCCCTTCTGGGCAGGGCTGCTCTGGGTGTGCCTGGGTGGGTTAGAGCAATTTGTGTTTGTGTGTGTGAGCAAAGGCAGGAGCTGTACACCCTAAATCACACCAGGGATGTGCACACCCTAAATCAGACCAGGAATCTGCACACTCTGTGTCATACCCAGGGATCTGCACACCCTAAATCACACCCAGGGATCTGCACAGTGTCACACCAGGGATGTGCACACTCTAAATCACACCAGGGATCTGCACACTCCAAATCACACCAGGGATCTGCATACTCTGTGTCACACCAGGGATCTGCACACTCCAAATCACACCAGGGATCTGCATACTCTGTGTCACACCCAGGTTCTGCACACTCCAAATCACACCCAGGGATCTGCACACTCCAAATCACACTTGGTGGCATTTGCAAAAGACTTAATTGTTCCCCAGGGAACGCCTGAGTGGGTCACAGGCAGTGAAGGTGCAAACCCCCTGAGCTGTTGTCTCTGACAGAGGAGCGGCTGTTTCCAGACCTGGGGGATGTTCCAAGGCTCTCTGGTGACACTTTATTCACCTGTCCCTGTTGTTACCTGAACCACTCCCTGTGCCCCGGGGCTCCTGAGTGGTGACAGGAACTCCTGGATAAGCCACCGGGAGTTTGTGCTGCTTGGCACCACTCCCAGGACAGTTTTCCTGCTGTTCACAAAATCCTGGAACAGTTTGGGTTGGAAGGGACCTCCAAACCCATCTCATTCCAAGGCAGGGACATTTCCACTAGACCAGTTCCAAGCCCTCTCCTACCTGCCCTGCTTATTTGAACTTGAGGGGTAGGCATTGGCATAGAATTGCAAAAAAAAAAAACCCAAAAAAACCAAAACCCCTAAACCTGGGAATGTAAAAAGATATAGATAGCAGGGAGCTGCTGAAGGTTGCAGAAGCATTTTGATGTTCATATGCTAATTGCATCCCAGTGCCTCACAAACCGCAATCACTCCATTGTTTTTGTGCCATGTGTTTTTGAAAGGATTTCATTGAAACCTCCTTAATGAGGCAGGCACAGAGTGAAGGAGGTGTGGTAGGGATGGAAATTTCTCCTGAATGCTCCACGTTCATTCTTCCTTGATTTCATCTTAGCAAAGTTGTTCATGTTCATTTTAGAGGCAGAAAGCAGAATGTGAGCGCCAAGCCAGCTCTGGCATGCAGGGAGGGAGCTGTGATCCTCCTGGATCCTGGAAAAGGGCAGGGACAGGGTGGCTGTCACTCCTGGGATGCAGGGAAGGAGCTGTGATCCTCCTGGATCCTGGAAAAGGGCAGGGACAGGGTGGCTGTCACTCCTGGGAAGCAGGGAAGGAGCTGTGATCCTCCTGGATCCTGGAGAAGGACAGGGACAGGGTGGCTGTCACTCCTGGGAAGCAGGAAATGAGCTGTGATCCTCCTGGATCCTGAAGAAGGACAGGGACAGGGTGGCTGTCACTCCTGGGATGCAGGGAGGGAGCTGTCATCCTCCTGGATTCTGGAAAAGGGCAGGGACAGGGTGGTTGTCACTTCTGGGATGCAGGGAAGGAGCTGTGATCCTCCTGGATCCTGGAGAAGGACAGGGACAGGGTGGCTGTCCCTCCTGGGATGCAGGGAGGTGCTGCTGTCCCCGAGAAGAGCTCAAGGGAGATCCCTGGCAAACCCAAGGCCTCTGGGAGATGGTTCACAAATCCATAAAGTTGGAAAAGACCTTTAAGATCTCCAAGTCTGACTCTCAGCCCAGCATCACCACCCTGTTCACCACGAATGTGTCCCCAGTGCCACATCCACACATTTCAGAACCTCTCCAGGGATGGTGACTCCAGCACTGCCCTGGGCAGCCCATTCCAATGCTTTACGACCTTTTTGTGACAAATTCTGTCCCCAAAATGTGATCTAAACCTCCCGTGGCACAAGCTGAGGCAGGTATTGGAGCAAGGCTGCTGCTGCTTGGTGATGCAGCTTTGCATCCCCCCAGCTCAGATCCCCAGCCAGGCTCGTGGTTTTTTGGAACATTTGGGATGTGCTGGAGCTCTGTGGAGCCCAGAGAGCTGCAGGAACTGCGGTGACCCCAAGAGTGCTGGGAGGAGCACTCAGAGCCGTTAATTACAATGTCCGCAGGCTCTTTCTCAGTCCTTTGCAAATGTTAACCCTGTGGGCAGCAGCAGCAGCATAAAAAGCCTTTTATTTTCCCTTCTAAATGTGCTGCTGCAATTAGATTTTTTATTTTTTTCTAGCTGAGAGAAGAAGGCAATGAGGCTGTTGCCAGGGAAGGGTGCTTGTCATAGAGGTGACTTTTATTTTGTGTCTGGTTTGGGTTTATTTATTTCTCCTGTTGCCAGCACAGGACACAATTCCAGTGAACTGTGGGGTGCAGGAGTGAGGCTTGGTAAAGATGGTTCAGCTGAAATAGGAGCAGCCCTAAATCTTCAGCAGGGGCCTGATGAGAACCCCAACACTTCCCAAATTGCAGCAGAGCTCCAGCAGCCTCCCTGTCACAGCGCTCCCTGTTCTCCATCATTTTGAACACGAGCTGATAAAATTGAAAGGACAAGTCTGTATTTCTTGCCCACTCAGCAGTAAAATGTATAAAACATTTGGAATCTCATAAGATTTTCCAGACCAAAATGTTTTCAGAGCGTGTAGCTGCAGTTTCTGAAATGAGCCTGCCTGGAGGGTGAATTTCAATCAGAGCACCTTTCCCCCCCGCTAATTTTAGCACATCCTGGGAAATGATGGGAATCTGTAGAGCCTGAGGTTTTTAGGAGCAGGATCACCTCACCTGCAGCAGGGGCTGCCTGGAGCCCCATCCAGGTGGGATTCAGAGCCTCCAGGTGAGGATGAGGCAGCCTCATCCCTTGCTGAGGTGCTTCCAGTGGTTCCTCACTCCATCCCATCCTCCTGGGAATGGAGTGGGGAGTGAGGAACCTTTAGGATGTAGCATTCCAGGCCTTTAGGATGCAGTTTTCTCTTGGGAATGAGTGTGGTGCTCCCTGCTGTGTAATGGACAGGTATTCAAGTGACAAGAAGTGCAGGGGAAATTCTTACATTGAGCTGATAAATTCAGTGGCAGCTCCAGCCTCACAGTGACAGCCAGTGGTGCATCTCATCTTTTGTCCTGATAGAAATAAAAAAAAAAACCCAAAACAACTCGAAATATTCTGATTTTCCAGTACAAAGACAATGCTTTGGAGGATGACAAATCCCATCCCACTCAGCCAAGTCAGAGCCTTTACATTCATTAGCTCAGTGCTTGTTTCCCTCCTTTTGATGCACCTGGTTCCCACCTCCACTCCTGCTCACGCTCTGATTTCCTCTGTGAGCCACTTTTTGGCTTTTTTGGAGGCATCAAAGCCAGGCATTGCTGTGTTTAAAGAACATAAACTTTTGATTTGATGGCATTATGATCAGCTGAAGACAGGTCCCTTTTGTTCATGTTGCTTTGCTTAGACACGTGCCAAGAGAAATTGAAATGTAAAAATAGCTGTCCTTCTTTAAACAGTTCCATTCCATAAGGCTGGGAGGGATGGGAGTTTGTCTGAGGAAATAGGGGAGGACTGAAGGACTCTGAAGTGACTTCTGGCCTGGCTTTGGGACTGATTTGTCATCTGGCTCTGACTCAACAGCAGCAGGAGGAATTTGTCACTGCTCTGTGGGTGTTGGTGTTCACACTCTGTGGCTGTGCCTTCCCAGCCCAGTGCAGACCTGTTGTATTTGTGTTCCCCCCAGACAAAGGCAGGAATGATGAATCTGACTGCATGTTCTCAGAAAGCTAATTTATTATTTTATGATACTATATTATATTAAAGAATGCTATACTAAACTATACTAAAGAATACAGAAAGGATACTTACAGAAGGCTGAAAAGATAATAATGAAAACTCGTGACTCTTTCCAGAGTGTCCACACAGCTTGGCACTGATTATCCAATGAGTGAAAACAATTCACATGAAACTAAGGAAACAATCACCTGTGGGTAAACAATCTCCAAACACATTCCACATGTGAGCACAACACAGGAGAAGCAAATGAGATAAGAATTGTTTTCCTTTTTCTCTGAGGCTTCTCAGCTTCCCAGGAGAAAAATCCTGGGCGAAGGGATTTTCCAGAGAATGTGAATGTGACACAGACCTTGAAGGTCACTGCTGTCACCTCAGAGGCTGTGTGGGCACAGCCCAGAGCCCCCTGGGCTGGAGCTGCTCAGTCACTGAGGGGCAGAGGCAGCAGCTCTCCCTTCTGGGGTTTTGGGGCTGTTTTGGTCATTCTGTGCCAATTCCTGCCCCTCAGCTGAAGTTCAGACAACCAGGGCCAGGCTGGCCAGGGCTGGTAGAGCTGTGCTTGTGTGGCACAGGTGGCACTGGTAGGACAGAGCTGTGCTTGGGTGGCACAGGTGGCACTGGTAGGACAGAGCTGTGTTTGGTGGCACAGGTGGCACTGGCAGGTCGGGGTGCTGTGTCTCTCCAGCTGCTGGAGCTCTTCCCACCCTGTTCTCCCCAGGACTGAGACTCCCCTGCCCCATGGACAGGGGTTGGAGCTGCAGGAAGCACAGCAGGAGCTGATCTCAGCTGTGCCACACAGGGAGGGGTCTGGAGCCACCTGAGAGGGATCAGAGGGACACAGTGCTCAGGGGAGCCAGGTCCTGGCTCTTTGGGGGTTTTTAGGATCAGTGATATCTGTGACATAAATAAAAGCTCATTCCTTATGGTGTTGGTACTTCTCAGCAGTGCTGCAGATCATGGAATTGTTGAATGCTTTGGGTTGGGGGGGAAATTAAAGATCTTGTCCCACCCCTGCCGTGGCAGGGACACCTTCCATTGTCCCAGGCTGCTCCCAGCCCCATCCAACCTGGCCTTGGGCACTGCCAGGGATCCAGGGGCAGCCACAGCTGCTCTGGGCACCCTGTGCCAGGGCCTGCCCACCCTCACAGGGAGGAATTCCTTCCTAATATCCCACCCAAATCTCCCCTTTTCCCATTTGAAGCCATTTCCTGTGTCCTGTCCCTCCATCCCTTGTCCAAAGTCTCTCTCCATCTTTCCTGTAAGCTCCCTTTGGGTCCTGGAAGGTCACAGTGAGGTCACTCTGGTCTCTTCTCCAGGCTGAACCATCCCAGCTCTCCCAGCAGAGCTGCTCCATCCCTCTGCTCGTCCTGGAGCCTCCTCTGGGCTCTCTCCAGCAGCTCCAGATCCTTCCTCAGTCTCTTCTGTGCTTCAAAACACCCAAGTGCTGCTTCCCAAAAATCCTACACCTTCCCTTGGAGGAGGTGAAGGAAGTGGCTCCTCTTTGCTGCTTGTGCAGCCACAAAAAAGCCATTTCCAATCCCACAGTTTACCCAACTAAACCAATGGCAAGGACTGTGGGAGCCTTGGGAGCAGCACAGGCACTTCCAAACGGATCAATTGGAATTGATTCCTGCAGAACAGTGGCAAATAAACCCCCCTCCCCATTTCCTGGGCTCTAGCACAAAGCTCCTTGTAGTGGCATGTAAAATATTTATACTTCACTACTAAGCTGTAACTTACATTACCCATAAATGAGTTCAACAAAACCTTTTCAGAAAGCATTTTATTCTTCAGCAGGAAAGTGCTTGGCGCTCTCCAGAGTTCTGGGCTTTGATTCTACACCCCCTCCCTTATTTCATCTGTTCAGGAACAACTTGCATTTCAGGGAATGGTGTTTAAATTTTTTATTTCTTGTCTGTTTGGGAAGCTGTGTCATTTTGTCAGGGTTTATTTGTTGTTGTTTTCTATATGTTTCTTCAGTCTGGTAAATGTATCTTTTTCTCTCTTCTGAAAAAAGAGGAAAGCTAATATTCCATTTGAGCTCTTGAACTGGGAAATCAGCTTTGAATTTCCAGCTTCTCTGCCCAGGACTCCTGGGTTTCCTTGGGCAGATTTAGCAGCTTATTGAAACTCAGCTGAACTTAATTATCAGCAGATGTGAACACCTTTTAGAGTTCAGTTAAATTACACTCACTGTGCCTCCAGCAGATGGAAACTGTTGTTAACTTGGTTTTCTTGGTGGAGGAGCCATGAGGCTGAGGGGACGCCTGAGTGAGGATGTGGAAGGATCCTCCTGAGGGATTCCTTCAGCCTTGTGCTGCCTCTGCTGGGCTGTTTAGGGTGGATTGATTCCATCGTGGAATGACTCCGTTTATTCCGTTCAATTCAGGATTCAATTTATCGAATCGTGGAGTGAATTCATGGAATGATCCAGTCCTGAGCTGGAAGGGATCAAGGATCATTGATTCCAACCCTGACCCTGCACAGACACCCCAAATCCCACCCTGTCCAAACTCCCCTGCAGCTCTGGCAGCCTTGGGAATGTTCCCATTCCCTGGGAAGCCTGGCCAGTGCCCAGCACCCTCTGGGGGAAGAACCCTGCCCTAAATCCATCCCAATATTCCATCAGGAGGAGCTGCAGCCCCTCTGAGCTCTGCCCTCAGCCTCCTCCTCTCCAGCTGAGCACCCCAAGTGCCCTCAGCTGCCCCTCCAGCCCCTTCACCATTCCTGGCCCTCCTCCAGACCCTCTAAAAGGTGAAATTCCACTGAAATTCCATGAAATTCCCTGAAATTCCACTGAAATTCCCTGAAATTCCACCTTGAGAACGGCCAAAGCAACACCTCGGTAGGAGAAAAGGGAATTCCCTGCTGGAGGGAGCAGTTCCCTCTGCTCTGACAGCGTTTCCCAGAGTGCCCCAACACCCTCAGGGGGAAGAACCTTTCCCTAAATCCCACCTAAACCCTCTGCTGGCCCAGCTCCAGCCCTTCCCTGGCTCCTGTCCCTGTCCCAGGGAGCTGCAGCCCCTCTGAGCTCTGCCCTCACCTCCTCCTCTCCAGCTGAACGCCCCAAGTGCCCTCACCCCCTCCTCCTGTGGCCCCCCCAGACCCTTCCCCGTCTCTGCAGCTCCTTTGGGCACTTTTACCGATTCTTGAGTTACTCTGAGTTGAGTTTTTTAGTTCTGTGTGAGCCAGAGGAGCTGTGGAGTGCCCAACATTCATGCCCAGCTCTGCTGCAGCCCCACCAGGGCCTGCCTTTGCCTTGGCCAGGAGCCTTTGGGAATAAATTGTGATTATTGGGAACATTCAGGGAAACGAGACAAAAAACAGCTTGTGGCTTTCCAAGAAATTGTGGGAACAGCTTTGCTTTGAGGGTTTCTCCTGCCAGCACCCCTGGGTAATTCCACCAGCACTGCCTGTCCTCTGAGGTGTTTGGCCCTGCACAGGCCATTTTTTGGGACAAAAGGGACAATAATTCCCACCCCTGTCCTCTGTGCTGTTTGTCCCAGGCTATTTTTAGGGACAAAAGGGACAGTAATTCCCATCCCTGACCCTGACCAGGCCATTTTTTGGGACAAAAGGGACAATAATTCCCACCCCTGTCCTCTGAGGTGTTTGGCCCTGCACAGGCCATCTTTTGGGACAAAAGGGACAATAATTCCCACCCCTGTCCCCTGTGCTGTTTGTCCCAGGCTATTTTTAGGGACAAAAGGGACAGTAATTCCCATCCCTGACCCTGACCAGGCCATTTTTTGGGACAAAAGGGACAATAATTCCCACCCCTGTCCTCTGTGCTGTTTGTCCCAGGCTATTTTTAGGGACAAACGGGACAGTAATTCCCACCCCTGACCCTGACCAGACCATTTTTTGGGACAAAAGGGACAATAATTCCCACCCCTGTCCTCTGAGGTGTTTGGCCCTGCACAGGCCATTTTTTGGGACAAAAGGGACAATAATTCCCACCCCTGTCCCTGCACAGGCCATTTTCAGGGACACAGTGGGGACAGTAATCCCCACCCCTGTTCTTTGAGGCTGCTCCTGCTTCCAGGAAAAGTCTTGTGGGTTTTTTTGCTGTTGTTGCCCATGTGGCTCCATTCCTGTGATGCCATGATGATTTTTTTGCCTTTTTTTTATATATCCCTTAACAGGGTCTCGCCCTTAATTTTAGGACCAAGGATAGAGCATCACCTACCCCGAATTATTCTTTTCTGAGTGACTGAGGAGTCCTTTTCAAATGGAACAGCACAAGGAGCTGATTCACTAGTGCAATTTCTCTCCTTTCCCTGAAAGAATTCACCTTCATCAAATTGGCTTGCACCTAAAAAGGCCCTTTCCCTCCCCAAAACATCCTTGTGGTGAGAGGCTGCTGCTGCACAGAGAAATATGCTGCTTTCATGACTTTAATAATTAAAAATGCACTTTAAAAAAATCCTTCTGCACACTCTGTAGGAAAGGTCTGGTGCATTTATTGGAGCCTCTCATGGATCCTTATAGTTTTATGGGCACTTTAGAGCAGAAATAAAGATCTTTTTATATTCCAAAAGCAGATGTCTTCAGAACTGCCATTCTGTTCTGCACAGCCCCAGCGTTTTCCTCTTTAAGATGTTGCATCTGGAGCCAGGTTTTTACCTTTCCTTTTTCCAGAGATGAGCCAGTTTAGGGCAGGGGAAATCTCCCTCCCCGTGTCCTGTTGTCACTGTCACATCCTGGGGGACTCTGCCCTGCACAACCTGAGTGTCACAAGGGTGGCTCTGCCAAATGCTCAGACCTTGAAATTCTCATTTCTTTATTCTTTATTTCTTTGTTTCTTTATTTCTCATTCTTTCCAAACTTGAGGTCCATAAAAGCATCGATGGGAATCTTTCATGTGGAGATGGACTCAAAGCCTCGAGCTGAATCCTTCAGGAATTCCCACCCTGATCTTCCTCCTCACACCCAGCATTAAATGGACCTTGCTGAGGTGTCTTGGAGGCCCAGCCCAGCAGCAGATTCAATTCTAATGTCGTTTTGAGGATGTGGCAGGCATCCCTTTGTAGTTATCCCATTTTCCATCTCCAAAAGCAGGAGCAGGGAGGGCATTCTGCCCCTGTCCTCAGCACTGAGTGCTGTGTCCAGTTCTGGGCCCTCAGTTTGGGAAGGATATTTTGAGACACTTGAGGGCCAGAGTTAGATTAAAACCAGAATTTTGCTGCTGGAGTATTTTTAGCTGTGGGTGTTGCAGGGAGGAGCAGGAGCTGATCTCAGGATGTTTTACCTTTGAAAAATCCACGTGGAACGGGGTGTTTGTTGTGCTGGAGAGCCCAGGAGATGGAGATTTAGGTTTGTGTCAGTGCAGGGAGAGTTTCCTTGGGCAAAAAATACAAATGCAGCTTCCCCCCACCCAAAAAAAATAATCCCAGTGGCTCTTAGAGGCTGACACACAACAAAACCCAAGAAAATAAATGAACTTGACCACGCCATTCATACAAATCACATGAAAAATAACCTCAGGACCTCACCCCCCCACAAAAAAAAAAAAAACAAAAAAACAAATTAAACCAATCAAATTTCATCCACACCATTGATACCAAAAAAAAAGTTACTTAAGGAGGTAATTTCAGTTGGATTTAGGCTTTGATTTTTGCATCTTGGTGTGAGCCTCGTCAGTGTTTATAAAAATGGGGTTTCTGTGTTCATTGTGACACAACACAGAGAACCTTCAAAGCAGTTGGAGGGAAAAGGGAGTTGTTATTTTTGATAAATTATGTACGAAGGGAAGGGTAAGGAGTAGCTCAATCTGTCCTTCCTCTCTTAGGACTTGAACACAAAAAGAAAACAAGGTTTGAAGCTTTTGAATGTTCAGTCAGTGCCAGAGACAGTACAGAAGTGCCTTTTAGTGACATTAGGTCACTGAACATCCTCAGAGAACAGGACACACCGACATGGCAGTTGCTGGTTTGATTTTATTTTACCCCAACTCTCTTTTTCCATGTGTTTCTCTTTCCCTGCATTTCATCCCCGTGTTCCCTTTCTCTTGTGCTTTGACCTACAGCCATTTTTAGGCAAACATTTCATTCCAGTGTCCCCTTTTTTTTATGTTCCAACCATCATTTTTACGGAATTAATTAATGTAATCACAGAGTGATCAAGGCTGTGGGGAAGGTTTTGGGTGCATCCCTGCAAATTGCCACATCTGAGCTTCCTGCTGCTCTGACTTGTGCTCTTAGAAGGTTTCAGGGAGTCACAGTTGCAAAGGAGATGGAAAGGAAAGGGGAGGACTCTTCTGTTTTATAAACCCAACTGGAGGTGCCAGTTCTGATGTCACAGCTGGGGGGAGGCAGCTGGAAAACCAGAACCCCATGGATTGATTTTCCCACCACCAACAAACTGGAGAAAAGAATAATGAGGTGAAGGGAGACCAGGAAGCTGTGCCCAGCCAGCTGGAAACCCTCCAGTCCTGAAACAAGCCATAAAAAGCTGATTTGTGGCTCTGAGGTTTGTGGTGTTCCGTGTGTCCTTCTCAGCTCCTCCCCAAGGGAGTCCCAGGATGGGCTGGAAGGGACCCAAAGCCCATCCAGTGCCACCTTCAGGGACACCTCCCACTGTCCCAGGTGCTCCAAGCCCTGTCCAGCCTGGCCTGGGACACTTCCAGGCATCCAGGGGCAGCCACAGCTGCTCTGGGAATTCCCAGCCCCTCTCCACCCTCCCAGGGAATAATTCCTTCCCAATATCCCACCCAAATCTCCTCTTTTCCCATTTGAAGCCATTCCCTGTGTCCTGTCCCTCCATCCCTTGTCCAAAGTCTCTCTCCATGGTTTTTTGTGGGTTTGTTTGTTTGTTTGGTTGGTTGGTTGGTTGGTTGGTTGGGTTTTTTTGTGCACTGGAAGGGGCAGTGATGTTCCCCTAAGAACTTTCCCTTCTCCAGGCTGGACAATCCCACTCCTGCCAGCTTGAACAATTCCAGAGGCGCAGAGCCCAGTGTGTGCAGTGCCACATCCCAGCTCAGGGAGGTTTCCTCTCTCTTGGGGCTGTGCTGGCCCTGCCTGTCACCTCTGCTGTCCCCTCTCTGCCTGGCCTCTGCACAGCCAGGCTTGTTTGCCAAAAGCAGGAGTCAGGGTATTTTATTTTACATGAATTCCTTATGTAACTTTTCAGGAAATGAGATGATTTTTGACTCCTGCTGCCTGACAGGAGTAATGGATTCAGGGCAGGGAAGGTGCCTACAGAAATGAGTGCCTTTCCTTCATTCCAGGACACGGTTGACATGGCAAATAAACTCACAGGGCTGAGATCTGTGCCTTGGGTAAATAAGTGTGACTCTCTGAGCTGGGCTGGAACACTGTAATGTTCATTTACCGTTACAGGCTGAATTGTAACAGCAAACTGCTTAATGATTGCTCTGTGCACTGCCCTGAGCTCTGGGGCCAGGACACACAGCAGCCACCAGCAGCAGTCCCAAATGTCCTTTAGGACCTGTCTGAGGAACCTGGCAGGTTCATTAGCGACAGAGAATGGCGCTGAGCAGCATTTCTGCTGCTCCTTCTTCCTGCTGTCAGGAAAATTCATCCACAAACACCTGAGGTTTAGGAGACAGAGGAGTCCTTTTACTTCATTCCAATAAAGGCAGAGGCCATGGGGCATTCCCCTGGGGTCTCTCCAATTTTTGGAGGACTCAGCCTCCTTTTTATCCCAATTTCTCAGCTGCATTTCCCTCTCTCTTTCCCCATTTCTGAGGTACTTGAGAGGTTCAGACATCTGATACCAACAGATTGGAACACCTGATACCAAAGATTCCCCTCTAATGTACAACCCTCCCTTTTAATTTTGAATTCTTTTAGTTTAGGGTTTATTTAGGGATTTTTAGGTAAATTCTTTAGTTTTGGGGTTTTCTCCCATTGTTTCTTTCCTCTTTCAATATCCAATTCCATTTATCAGCAAACCTACAGTTTATTTATAAAAGCAAATATCTTTTCCCATCCACCAATCCACAGAATCCTTCCCATGGTTTCTTTTCTCTCTCAGGGCTGGTTTTATCCACCGGTTTTTTGGGAAAGACAAACCCCTCATTCCTCTCACTGCAGCATCCTGTGCCTGAATTCCCAGTTCCTCCAGCATGGATGTGGAATTCTGTCCGTGTTGGGAGCAGCTCTGTTTGAGAGCCTTGCCTGGGACAGGTGGGTGGCACTGCCTGGGAATGAAGAATTTCCAAGCTTTTTTTCCCTGCCTGACTGAGCTGCACTTCCCATCCAGTCCCAGTGCTCCAGTCTGGTGCTCATTAACCACTGTTCTTCATTTACTTGGCAATCAAAAGGACAATTATGGGGAGACATTTGAGTTTGTGAAGCACAGGGAGAGCAAGGAGACACTATCTCCATGCAAAATTATTTTATTTTTAAAAGGTCTTTTTTTGTTTAAATATGCCTCATCTCAGGGGTAGTTTAAAGTGCATAATAGCCCATAGAACAGTTGTGCAGACTTGATGCATGATGATATTTTTACGTGGTGTTTGAAAAAATTACAAAGGGAAAGGTTTACTTGCTTTAAAACACTTCCCACTGAAAAGCCACAGAGCTCTGTCCAACACCAGAGGTTGTTGTGAATAACAGAAAATTGGGAGTGAGCAGAGTGAGGTGAGCTGTGATGTTTTGAGGTTCCCTTATCCCAAAGCACTTATTAAAGCTGTTAGGGAGGGTTTGGAATTAATTATTGACATTATTGGGAATGCAGTGATTGTGTGGCGGGGTGGGAAGAGCCCTGGGAGGAGAGTTGGGGATAAAGGGACCTGGGGAGGAGAGTTTGGGTTAAAGGAAACCTGGGGAGGAGAGTTTGGGATAAAGGAAACCTGGAGAGAGGAGTTTGGGATAAAGGAAACCTGGAGAAGGGATAAAGGGACACTGGGGAGAGGAGTTTGGGATAAAGGGACCTGGGGAGAGGGGTTTGGGATAAAGGGACCCTGGGGAGGAGAGTTTGGGATAAAGGAAACCTGGAGAGAGGAGTTTGGGATAAAGGGACCTGGAGAAGGGATAAAGGGACACTGGGGAGAGAGGTTTGGGATAAAGGGACCTGGTGAGAGGGTTTTGGGATAAAGGGATCCTGAGGAGAGGGGTTTGGGATAAAGGGACCTGGGGAAAGGGATTTGGGAGAAATGAACACTGGGGAGAGAGGTTTGGGATAAATGGACCCTGCAGAGAGGAGTTTGGGATAAAGGGACCCTGGGGAGAGGGATTTGGGATAAAAGACCCTGGGGAGAGGAGTTTGGGATAAAGGGACCCTGGGGAGAGGGATTTGGGATAAAAGACCCTGGGGAGAGGAGTTTGGGATAAAGGACCCTGGGGAGAGAGGGGTTTGGGATAAAGGGACCCTGCAGAGAGGGGTTTGGGATAAAGGACCCTGGGGAGAGGGGTTTGGGGATATTGGGGCTGCCTATGCCCTAAACCCCTGTCCTGGGCTGATCCCACAACGTTGGGGTGACCTAATTGTGATTTCCAGTGCTGAAGGAGCCAAGAGGAACCATGGAGAGAGGCTTTGGACAAGGGATGGAGTGCCAGGACACAGGGAATGGCTCCCACTGCCAGAGGGCAAGGCTGGGTGGGATCTTGGGAAGGAATTGTGCCCTGGGGGGTTCTGTGCTTCACTGCCCCATTTATGCAAATAAACGAGACCCTGTGATATTTGTGCAGCCAAAAATGGGATTTTTGCCACTTGTTATTGACTGGGAGGACAGCAAATGTGTCTGAACTTGCTCTTTAAGGGAATTTTTTAATTTTGGAGGGGTTTTTAAAATCCTGGCCTGTATTTTCTGGCTCTCACATGTGCACTGGGTCACCATGTATCACAATTGATCCCTTTTGGGCTCTCTTTTGGAGAACTGAGCAACTGAAGCTCTCCCTTTTAATTCATATTACTTACCAGGCAGGGTTTTCACAGCCAATCTGCTTGAAAATAGTAAATCTGAAAAGAAAAATCCATTTTCAAATCATTAAAAGCATTAAAAGTGACCTTTACCTGCTGCAAACATAATCCATTAATAATGTGTCTTGTACTGGACAGATAATGGGGATCTTCCACCCGGGGATTAAAGGATTGTGCAGACTCAGCTGCTGATTTCCTGAGGAAATGTGTGCTTTTGGGAATCACAGGGGGGACCCCAGGGCTGCTGCCACCTAGATCAGGGCTTCCACCTCATGCCTCTCCCAGATTTCAAAATATCCACAAATTTCTGCTTGGATAACTCTGAAAACTTGGGATCTTTGAGCAAAGGGTGATGCCACAGCAGCTTTTTGGTTGTGTTTGCCTCAGAATAATCTCTGGAGCTCTGCAACAGGGATTAGGCTCTGTGTGTTCCTTGGGCAGATTTAGGGTGGCCTAAATTCAGGTTGCTGGTTGAACTTACCTCTGTTTCAAAGGAAGAAAATTCAACAAGAAATGCAGTATATAATACCACACTTTAATTCAATTTATATTGAATATTAAAATATTCAATATTTTTAGCTGTAAGTCAGCATGCAAGGGTTAGACAATCCTTGTGTCTGGTGGGATCCTCTCTGAAAAATCCCAGCTGTTAAATTCACACAGGACAAAAGTGAGCTCCTTGTAGCTCTTGCCCAAAGTAGGAACAAGGAGCTGGTCTGGAATTCTCCCTGGAACCAGCCAGAGCTGTTTTCCTGCTGGGAATATCACCCAGATTCCCTGAGATTTTGGTGACCCGAGGATTTTCATTGGGATTTCAGATTTAAAATCCACATTTTGTGCTGCTGGAGTGATCCAGAGGCTGTGACAGCACAGCCAGCACGGAGCTGGTGGCTCGGTGTGCCTGGGGACAGGGAGGGAGGTGTTGGCATTGTCACCCTCATCCATCTCCCCGTGCCTGAGTCACTTCCCAAAGGGAAAGGAGCTTTGGGAGCGTTCCTGAGACACTTCCCAAAGGGAAGGAAACATTGGGAATGTTCCTGAGTCACTTCCCAAAGGGAAGGAAGCGTTGGGAACATTCCTGAGTCACTTCCCAAAGGGAAAGGAGCATTGGGAATGTTCCTGAGTCACTTCCCAAAGGGAAGGAAGCATTGGGAATGTTCCTGAGTCACTTCCCAAAGGGAAGGAAGCGTTGGGAACATTCCCAGTGAAATGTTGGGAATGAAACCTCGCGCAGCTCCGGCCGCGGCTGAGGAGGCTCCGCGGGACCTGGGAGGTGTCAGCTTGATTGATCACTCAGCTCCTGCAGAACATACACAGAACAGAGACTTCTCCATTGAAGAGCCAGCAGGTTTTCCAAGGAGCTGGCCCTGGGAGGGCAGGGGAGCCGGATCAGAGCTGCACTGAGAGCTCGTTCCTGCAGCAGACTTGGGGAAAACAGATTTGGCTGCCTTCCCTCTGCTGGGAATGACCAGAAAATGAGGTGGAGATGGAGCAAAGAGCAGCTGCTCTGAGCAGAAACCCCATTTGCAGGGCTCACAGGGCAGCTGGGGGTGTCCAAGCCTTGGGAGTGACCCCTCAGGGGACAGCTCTCTGCTTGGACAGACCTTCCATGGGGTCTGCGCAGTGTGTGGGGTGCCCATCCCTGGAGGTTTCCAAGGATGTGGCTGGTGACAACGTGGGGATGGGTCACAGCTTGGACTCGATGCTCTTGGGGGGCTTTTCCAACGTAAATTCTGGGAATCTGTGACTTTCCTTGGGACAAGTGGGAATCCTTTCAGGGTTTTTCCTTGGATGGAGCAGGTACAGCAGGTTGGGCTCTGTGTACTCCTCACCTCAAAGCTGCTCACAAGGTGCATCTGGGCTGCTCAGGGATGCTCCAGCCCATTATTTAGGAAGTATGGAGTAGGGGATGAGTCAGTGAAGTGATTTTCCCAGCAATGGATGGGGCAATAAACATCTCCCTGCTCATAAAGCAGCAGCTCTGAAGAGCTACTGCCGGGCTGCTCTGCTGCTGCTGGGCTGCTCTGCACTCAGATTGCAATTAGGTTGTGTATTAAATTAAAAATAAAACCAAAACAGCAGAGCTGAGCTGTGCTGTAACTCACTGAAGGTGAAGTTCACCCCTGTTCTGCAGTGCTGGGTTCTGTAAAACTTCCCCCTGTTTATTTTCATTCTTTTGTCCATGGAGAGTCACGGAGTCACAGCATGGCTTGGGTTGGCAGGAACCTTAAAAATCCCCTCATTTCCCCCTTGCCATGTGCAGGGACACCTTCCACTGTCCCAGGCTGCCTTGGACACTTCCAGGGATGAGGCATCTGCACCCTGGGCAGAGCCTGAACCTCCATGAGCACCAGGTTTGGACTTCAGAGGCTGCATTCCAGCCAGACCTCTGCTTTGGAAGGCTGTGGGGGTTTGGGATGTTAATTTATCTCCTAGTTTTGACTTCAGAGGCTGCATTCCAGCCAGACCTCTGCTTTGGAAGGCTGTGGGGGTTTGGGATGTTAATTTATCTCCTGGAAGAGGTGGAGGCCCTGTGCAGCCACTGTGCAGTACCCTCAGTACCCAAACACCCCCAACTGCACTCCAGAGGAAGATGAAGAGTTCCTTGAACCCCAAGTGCTTGAGCTGAATTTAAATTCAGCTCTTAGACAGCACAACCGGAGCAGTCCCTACATTTAAAGTTTGTCCCAGGCAGCAGCACCCTTTAAAATGCAGGTCAGCCTTCCTCCAAGTGTGACCTCTCCTCTCAACTCCTGGAGTTTGAACACTGACACTGGAGTTACATTTCCAAGATTTTCTTCAAAGGCCCAAGGATGGGAAGCTGAATTTTTGTTCTGCTCTTTTGAAGGCTGAGTGTCTCATGAAATAACATTACAGCAGGAACTGGGAGCAGAAAAATTAACATGATCAAAGGTGGCAGAGTCTGTTAGATTTGGCAAATGCCTTATTTGATTTGTATCTGCAGCAGTGGTCACACTGCTGTGTCCTCAGAGCCTCTCACATCTGAGAGCTCTGCTTCCCCTGACTTTGTGAGTAATGTACACTCACAGGTTATTGTGAAAAGCCAAAAAAAAAAAAAAAACCTAATCAAATCCTCTTGCAGGATTTAAACCCTTTTTTTTTTTTTTTAAATAAATGAGTGCTGTCCCAGGTGGGCTGAATGAGGATGAGCCACACTGATGTCTGACTCAAACAGGTGAAGCCTCCCTGGGTGCTGCCCTTTCCCATGGCCACCAGTGGCCTGTCCTTGCTTTGGCACATCAGTGTCCTCGTCCATCCTCCAGGCTCCCAGACAGATTCCTGCCCTGGAATCTAAAGGGGAATGTTAATTAACACCTGACCATTTGGAATTCATGACTCTGAGATGATTACAGGGATTCTGTGGGACCCTTGAGCCGTCCTGAGGCCAGGCCTGAGCAGCTCCCAGGGCTCTTTGTGTAGCCTCAAACCCCAGTGCTCCCAGTGCAGCCCAGCTTGGCACAGTGCTTATAAACATAATTAGTGCAGGAAACCTTTTCCCTCTGTCCAGGAGGTGACTTTTCATTAAATGAGGGGAAGAAAAGGCCCTGAGGAAGCTTTTGTCACGTGGCAAGAGCCAGTTCCACCTCCAGTTCAGGTTGCAGCCTGCTGATGGATAGGGAACTTCATAAATCTTAAATGCTTACAGAGAATAGAAACATTTTGCTCTTTCTCCTGGAAAATGTTCCTTCCCAGTTTGGCAGCAGCTGGTTTTGTTGGGAAGTGTTTGTTGGTGTTTCTCTGTCTCCCTCCATCCCTCACCTGGGCAGGCTGGGAAGTGTTTTTGCCTGAGAGCTTCTCCCAGCTCTGGCTGATTCCCAGGGCACGACTGGGAGAGCAGCAGCAGGAGGAAAAGGTCACAGGAAAGATAGGAAAGATGTGAGAGAAAAGGGGAGTGAGTGGAGGAGACAGGAGGAGGTTTTGCTGTCTTGCACAAGGAATAACGTGAGCCAGCTGAGGCCGAGCAGGGAGCCTGAAACAGAAGGGAAATGTGGTGGGAGAGGGGAAAGGAAAGGGAGAGGGAGACGTGGAGCAAGAAAAAGAGTAAGGAGGTAAAGGGTGTTTGGAAGAAAGATGGAGGAAAATGGAGGCTTTCCATGGTCAGCTCTGTGATGTTCTCTCAGCTGGGAGTGAGGGATCCCCTCCTGGAACTCTCATCCCACAGCTGGGAATGAGGGATCCCTTCCTGGAGTTCTCTTCTCTCAGGTGGGAATGAGAGATCCCTTCCTGGCAATCTCATCCCTCAGTAGAATGAGGGATCCCCTTCCTGGAGTTCTCATCCCTCAGTAGAAGGAGGGATCCCCTCCTGGGGCTCTCATCCCACAGCTGGGAATGAGGGATCCCCTCCTGGGGCTCTCATCCCATAGCTGGGAATGAGGGATCCCCTCCTGGAGTTCTCTTCTCTCAGTTGGGATTGAAGGATCTCCTTCCTGGGGCTCTCATCCCACAGCTGGGAATGAGGGATCCCCTCCTGGGGCTCTCACCCCTCAGTAGAATGAGGGATCCCCTCCCAGGGCTCTCACCCCTCAGTAGAATGAACGATCTTCTTCCTGGGGCTCTCATCCCTCAATAGAATGAGGGATCCCCTCCTGGGACTCTCATCCCTCAGTTGGGATTGAGGGTTCCCTTCCTGGGGCTCTCACCCCTCAGTAGAATGAGGGATCCCCTCCTGGGGCTCTCACTCCTCAGTAGAATGAAGGATCTCCTTCCTGGGGCTCTCATCCCCCACTTGAGCCCACCCCAGGCTGGCACTGCCCTCCTGCCAGGGAATGGGCTCTGCCCTTGGCTCTGGTGCTCGGGGGATCTGGGTGCACCAGCCAGGCTCATGCTCCAGTGGGGTTTGCTTGGAATCCCCCTCATTCCTTCTGTCAGGAACCTCCCTGGGCATCCCATCCTTTCCCAGGGCCACCAGGTCATCACTGCTGTGTGCCTGGAGGCCCCTGTGGGTGCAGGAGATTTTTGGCCTCCTTTTCTAGAGCCTCCACGGTCCCCATCACCCCCAAAGTGGTCCTGGCAGGGCCACGGTGGGGCCTTGGCACAGCAAGCCCAGCTGAGGTTGGATTTGATCTTGGAGGTGCTTTCCAGCCTTAAAGATTGGAGGATTCTGTAATTCTCAGCCTCTGAGAAAAACTGAAGTTCTTGGAGGAGAAATGAAGCAGCCAAACCGGGGAATGTTAAACAGGAACATGAAATAAAGTGTTAAACAGGAATATTAAATAACTCCTCCTCGGGAATGGCAGGCTGGGAAGGACTGAGGGAAGGAGCTGATGGGAATTTAATAAAGATTGTGTTCAGTTCTGAGCTCCAGCAACCTGCCCAGGGTCTCCAGTGCGAGCCAGAGGTGTTGCACCACTGAATTTTGTGGGATTCACTCTCTTTTTCCTGCTGGAAAGCAGCAGTGACCCATTTTCCAATGAGCAGGGCTGGTTTTCCTCCTCCTTGGCCATGGCAATTCCTTGGTAGCACTGCCTGGGCTGAGCTGCTTCTCGCTGGGGAAGGAGTTAAGATGAACTCAAAAACATTAAGGCCTTTTTAATTCAGAAGAGGAGGGTTTGTGTCATGGTGTCACACAGTTTAACTAATCTACTTTAAAATTAATTTGGTTTAATTTTCCTTAGGGCCCCCATGTGGATATACCCTTAAATACCTAGAATAAATAACAGGTAACTGGGTTGTAAATCACCACAAGTAATTGTGTACCTACTTCCCTGTTGTAAATCAGCAATAACTCCAGAGGGGCTGATTCTCCCTGTGTATACCTGCAATAAACGAGGAGTAACCTGCTCTAAGTCAATAAAGGTAATTTTCTTCCTACTTTCCTGGGATAAAACAAGAAGAAGGAGCTCGGCTGAGAGAAATTCAAAGCAAGAAGGTGAATATTTTTTACTTCTGAGGATAATTAATGACAGAACAACTGACCAGGGACTGTAATGAACTCTGTGGGACTGCAGAGTTCTTTTCTCAAGCTCAGCTCACTCCCTGAGCCTGCCCTTGTTCAAGCAGGAGGAGGAAGCTCCCTGGGCTGTGGCAGGCAGAGCATCATCCTAAATGAGCATTATTTACTCATTATTTACTCCCTGCACACAAACCTCCCACCCTGTTAACCCTGGGAGAGCCTGGGAAGGGCAGGAGCACTCTGGAAATTCCAGTGGTGAGGAGGAGGCACTGAATGGGCCAGGAAAGGCTGAGGCAGGGTTATCCCACCTCTCTTGGATCCTGGCATTGCTGCAGAGGGAGAACCGAGGGTGGCAAATGAAGGAATTCATTCCTGCCCCCACCCCTGCATGGAGGTGAAGTCAGCAGCCATGGAGTCATGGAATGCTTTGGGATCATCATGGAATGGTTTGGGATCAATGAATGTAATTGACCATTGGAATCATGGAATGGTTTGGGATCAATGAATGCTTTGGGATCAATGAATGCTTTGGGATCATCATGGAATGGTTTGGGATCAATGAATGTAATTGGCCATTGGAATCATGGAATGGTTTGGGATCAATGAATGCTTTGGGATCATCATGTAATGCTTTGGGATCATCATGGAATGGTTTGGGATCATCATGGAATGGTTTGGGATCAATGAATGGTTTGGAATCATGGAATGGTTGGGGATCATCATGGAATGGTTTGTGATCATGGAATGGTTTGGGTGGGAAGGGACATTAAAGATTTGTCCCATCCCTGCCATGGCAGGGACACTTCCACTGTCCCAGGCTGCTCCAAGCCCTCTCCATCCTGGCCTTGGGCACTTCCAGGGATCGAGGGGCAGCCACAGCTGCTCTGGGAAACCAATCCAGCCCCTCCTCACCCTCACAAGGAGGAATTTCATCCCAATATCCCATCTATCTGTGCCCTCCTTCAGCTTTAAGGCCATTCCCCCTTGTCCTGTCACTCCAGGCCTTTGTAAAAGGGCAAAAATTTCCAAATTTCCAGGTCCTGCATCAAACCAACACAGCTCATTGAGGGAAAATAAATGGAAATTGGGATGAGCTGGAGCTGTTGGAGCCACCAGTGCTTGGAGACCAACCTGACAGACCCTGCACTGTGCAGTGACAGGGTTTTGTCCCACCCTTGCACCTGAACCAGCTCCAAGGTGAAGCTGCATTGGTGGCACCTAAAAAGCCAAATTTGCACAAAAATATTTGGTAGGAATAGAGCAAGGTTCTGTCAGGAAAATGTCAGGGTACTTAACTCACCATGAGCTCGTTCTTTGCCTCCCCTGTTTGTCCATCTCTGTAAGCCCAAGCAGGATTTCTGACTTAGGACTCTAAAAAAGAACTCCTTACAGTAATGCTGGTAGATCATATGTTAGATTTTTTTTTTCCCCCTTCTGACAAAACAGCCTCTGGCAAATTTTCCACTCCAATCTAAAAATTGTGTGTTGCTTCCCGGAGCCGAGCCCTTCTCCTGCTGCACCACAGAACGATGACAGACGAACATAATTAGCAAAGTGAGTAGAAACCCCATCTGATGTTGTGGCATTTCACACCCTATTTACAGAGGAATTAACACCTTCACTGTCACGCTGGGGACGTCGCCTTTCGATCTGCTCAGGAGGATTTGCCTTGAGGAGAAAATTGATTTAATCACGTGCCAATCTGTCTCCATGAGGGGTCTGCGGGGCTCTCTTGGTCTTTCCCCTTGGGCCTCACAGTTCCTGCACAGAAATAGTCCCCATCTCGAAAATTTTCATTATTTTCTTACTAATTTGGCTCAGCCTTTGTATTCGTTGCCCAAATTCCTGGCTGTGACTCAGAACTGAGCTCCCACCTCTCCAGGGACTGTTATTTGTGTGGATAAAGCTGGTCCAGCTCTCATTAGCAAGGCTCCATCTCCAGCCTGGATCCTTCAGGAGAGGGGTTTGGATCCTTTCCCTGCGCAGCACAGCAATGGGAAGGCCCAAAGTTGAGCAGAGGAGTGAAAAAGAGCTGCTTGCTTTATTGTCAGATCCTATTGATCAGAGCTTGGCTCTGCTCTGCTCTGCTTGGCCTTAAAGCTGCTAAAGTGGAACAAAAACGTGGAATGAGGGATAACAGCTGGTTCCACGAGGCTGAGCCCAGTGGGGTTTGTGCTGGGGATCTTTCATTTTCATGCTGAGGCAAGAACATGAATAGATCACCCACAGATTTATGTCTTATCTGTAAAGAGTATTTGGGGTGGGAAAAATCTGGAAACCTCTTCATGTGTTTGGTGCTTGCATCGCCATAACAGATCTGCTCTCTGAAGGAATCCACTCTGGAAGAGGAGCTGGATGAATGTATGCATGAGCAGAGGCTGCGTGCCTGCATGAAAATGGGAAAGTTCCATCTTTTATGCAAAGTGGGAGAAGATAAACTGTGCTTTTTGTGGCTCACGTGGAGGAGCACTAAGGAAACTCGACCAAACCCAGTCCCAAAGGTTTGGGAGAGAAGCCAGTCCCAAAGGTCTGGGAGAGAAGCCAGTCCCAAAGGTCTGGGAGAAAACCCAATCCCAAAGGTTTGGGAGAAAAGCCAATCCCAAAGGCTTGGGAGCAAACCCAGTTCCTGAAGGGCAGACTCAGAAGGAATTTCTTTTAGGGCATCATTACTGCCTCATAAGGAGAAAACCCAATCCTAAAGGTTTAGGAGAAAACCCAATCCCAAAGATAGGGAGGAAACCCAATCCCAAACGTTTGGGAGGAAACCCAATCCTAAAGGTTTGGGAGAAAACCCAGTCCCAAAGATATGGGGGAAAACCCAATCTCAAAGGTATGGGAGAAAATCCAATCCCAAAGGTTTGGGAGGAAACCCAGTTCCTGAAGGGCAGACTCAGAAGGAATTTCTTTTAGGGCATCATTACTGCCTCATAAGAGACACTTTCAGTTCTTCAGCTGGATTTTCTTGTCATTTCCCCTGCCATAAGCCCAGGCTTTCCTTCTCCCATTTATATTTGCTCAAATCTCTGTTTTTCCATGACTTTCTCCCCACCCTGTGCCCGTCCCCTCCCTCCCCAAGGAGTCCAGTTCCCAGGAGGGGTTTTGCAGCAGGCTCTGTGTCAGACGCTGCAGACGAGCGAGTTAAAACCACGACTAAAACTTCCATGGAAGAAGAGGATGGAGAAGTAAGGAAATGGGATTCAGCAGCTCTCCTAAAATCACCTGCCAGGCTGCTCCCTTGGCTGGGAGCCCTTTTCCAGCCCAGCTCCCTTCCCTTCCTGGGCAGCAGAGGAAGATTCTGTTTGACAGGGCTGATCCTCGGAGTTAAAACTTTATTCCTCCATCAGCACATTAATGAAAAGAGAAATGTAGCTCGGGGAGGAAGGCTTATGAAATGAAAATCAAACTAAATCTATCAATTCCCCATCCTGAATAAATGAATCTATTAAGGTGGGGTGAGATGCCTGGCAGATAAGGGGTGTTCCACATAAAACCAGGCAGGAAAAGCCAGGCAGCCCTGTGCAAACCCGGCGCTGAGCGCTGGGATTGTCTCCTGTGTGCTGTGAGCTTTTCCACCTGAGCCACAATTCTCCAGTTGCTGCCTGCGAGGAGAATGTTCCTTGGCTGGCTTCGGGTTAGGGAACGTTAATGGGAAGAAATGCCAATAGATGGCGCTTGGGAATTCTTGGAGGAGGGAAGAGGTTGGGTGGGAGCGATGGACACTCGTCCTTGTGTGCTGTAAACTCTCCTGATGAGCTCCTGGATTTGCTCTTCCCAGGAAGCCCAAGGAAATGTGGGTGCTCCTCCTGGTATCCCTGGCCATCCTCTCCTCTCTTTTTGCTCCCCAGTGGCTCTCAGTTTGGATTTTCAGGCAGACAAACCCTTTGGAGATGAGATCAGCGGGGCTGGCAGAGCCGGGTGGCCAAGGAGCTGGCCCGGGTACATGGTGGGTAAATCACAGCTCTACCTGCACTGACAGCAGTGATTTATCTCAGCCTGGAAAAAGCTGCTGCTTCCCATCTTGGGCTCTGAGGGTCATTCATCACTTTTTGTTATTTTTCTAACAGAAGAGAGAGTGCTGGCTCCCTCCCCCCATCGCCTCCAGCCGCTCCCCGGGGACAAATTGGCAGCTCTGGAAATGGATGAGCTGAGGGGCTGTTTTATTTCTGTTTTTAATCGTGCAGCCAAAGCCCTGGGACCTGCAGGGGCAGATGGAGCAAGGCTCTGGAACTCTGCCACCAGGAGGATGTGGCCTTTGGGTCCTGCTGCTGAGGTGGCAGGTGGTGACATCCCAAGGCCTCGTGGTGGCTCTGAATCCAGCTCAGCATCCAGAGAGCCTGCCAAGGATTGTGATCTGGGCTGGGCAGGATCTGGGGGTTCTCTGGAGATCTCACTGCTAGAAACAGGAGCTGTCTCTGCTCCTGAAGCCTCCTGATCTCTGCTCTCTGATCCTGTGCCAGCCTCAGCCATTCTGGGGCCGTAGGAACACTCATCTCTGTTTCCTCGGGATGCTGAGCTCTGCACGAGCACGGGGCTCTACATCCAGCCACAAACAGGTGCAGGTTTTATCCCTGCTGCTTTGCTGGGATAGATGAATGTACATGAAAAAAACCCCAAAACATATATATACACATACACATTGTATATTTACATTTTATATGTATATATATAATATGTAATGTATATATTGTATATATTGTATATATTTATATATAATGTATATATCTGTATATTCCATAAATAATTTTGAGAGAGACCTGCTGAACTCTCATATGCCCAGAGAAGCTGTGGCTGCCCTATCCCTGGAGGTGTCCAAGGCCAGCTTGGACAGGACTTGGAGCAGCCTGGGATAGTGAAAGGTGTCCCTGCCCATGGCAGGGCTGGAATGATCTTAAAATTTAAGGTCCCTTCCCACCCAAACCATTCCGTGATGATTTTGTGATCTATTTCCAGCCCATCCTGGATCTGCTATTGCCCTCCTGCTGTGTTTTTTAGGGTTTTTTTTTAGGCTTTAGGGTTTTTTTTTCCTTCATGTCTGACTCCTCTGGGCACTGAGGAGCTGTAGGCAGGCAGCAGGAGAGGGAAGATTGGATACAGGGTCCTTGGGGAGGATACAGGTGCTCCACGATCCCTTTCTCACTGAGGGGACATTGCTTCAATGACTCTGCCAATCACTGTCCCTCACCTGTCTGTCACTTGTTGTGCAGCCAGGGAATTCATCTCACAGAGTGGCCAAAAGTGGCGGATTTTTATGTCTGGAAGGGGCCATTTTGCATAATTCTGGGCACCAGGGAACAGAGCCTGTGAGGAGGCATCCACAGCCCCATTTCCATGGAAATTTCCCAGCAGGCAGGGGACATGGATGTATTCACTTCCCAGGGCATTGCAGATGGGCAGATTTGCCTTGTAGAGCTGGAAATTGCTTTTGTGTCTCACACATCAGCGTGCTGAGCCTGCTCAGAGGAAGGGCATTGAGGAGAAAGGGATGGGGATGTCTCCCTCTCCTCTCCTCTCCTCTCCTCTCCTCTCCCTTCCCCCCCTTCAGGGGAAGCTTTTGGAGCTGCAGATTGTGACGGAGATCACAGAATTTTGGGGTGGTTTGGGTTGGAAGGGACCTTAAAGCTCATTCAGTTCTACCCCTGCTGATGCCTTAGGATTTGAGCTTTTCTATTTTTCATCTATTTTTAATCCTGAAGTTCTTTAGTGCATAACTCCAAACTCCACTCACAGTGTGAGCTGCTGCTTTCCCATTTTGGGCAGACACAACAATTCCTCTCCAGGCCTGGCAGTCAAGGACACCTCACTGCCTCAGGCCCTGAGAGATGGAAACAAAAGTGAGTTGGGGGAGCAAACTTGGGGTCAATGACTTCATTAGCTGAAGCTGTAATTAATTAACCACCAATATGCAAATGGACCAAACTTATAAAAGTGTGAAACCTGTGACCCATTGTCCATTTTTTCAGTGCAGCCCCTGTGGGGCTTTGTCTGCCCAAAATTCCCCTTAAGACCCTTCAATAAATAGAACTGCTTTTTATTGCCTCAGTTTTGTCTGGCCTCTGTTTTTAGGTAGCCCCAAAAGGCATCTCTGCCATGGCAG
Organism: Onychostruthus taczanowskii; assembly: GCF_017590055.1. Lineage (NCBI taxonomy): Eukaryota > Metazoa > Chordata > Aves > Passeriformes > Passeridae > Onychostruthus > Onychostruthus taczanowskii. The sequence continues at coordinate 2,273,634 of NW_024503235.1, forward strand.
GGCTGCAGCTGCAGGCAGATGTTGGGGTGGGAGTTGTTGCTCTCTGCTGGTCCTGGCCCCTGCATGGTGGTGGCTGGAGAGGCTGTGGGGGTCATCTCTGCTGGGCCTGCCTTGCAGGATAGATTTGTATTCTCATTTTGGCTTTTGTTGGATTTTTTTTTCCCTTTTCTTCCCTCCTCCTGTTGACTGCACAATGCATAACCTCGGCTGTGACAGGCTGGTGATTATTTATTGTCGTTTGCAGTGACTCGGGGACAAGCACAGACCATGTACAGCCATTAAAGGCTTTTTTGGAAAACCCAGGAGGGGCCAGGCCCTCTCAGGAAGCAAAGTGGCCTCGTTCCCTTGGCTGCAGGGAGCAGCAGGGCCTCGTGCTCACCATGGCCATGGTTCAGGGCTCCTCTACAGCCTCCCTAATTGACTCATTTGTCTCTCCAAATACCCACCAGCTTCACTGAAGATTTGTGGGTTCTCTTCATTATTAGTATCATTAATTTTTATTTAGATAGAATTGATGGCCTCGTCCATGGAAGCTGATCTGAAGTTGTGTCTGGAAAATGCACTGAGGGGCTGGTGGGGATGGAGAGCTCAGGGGTTGGGGTCCTGGGGGTGACCTGGGCCACAGCCAGAGCCACAGGGCCACATTTCCTTGAGAAAGGTTCTTGTGCAACCTGGAGGTGACAGAAGAGTTTCTGGGTGGGATTTAGGCCACCTAAATATTGCTCCAAGAGATACAAGACTTCCTGACTGTCAGTTTACTGTTGTCCTGTCCTTTTTCTGAGGGTTTTGTGAGGAGAATCACCACCCAGACAGCGTGGAGCAGTCAGATTTCACAGGCAAAGAACAAAACCCAAATGTCTTGGATGATTTTTGTCCTGTTCTCCCTGGAGAGAAGTCACGTTGCTGTTGCAGGTGTTGCTGGTCCAAGAGGGGACCTCTCCCTGCTGAGCCCAGCTGGGGCAGAGGCCGTGGGCAGCAGAGCTGAGGGCAGGCACCTGCATGTGCTCATCTGCATCCTTCCCTTGCCAAAAATCAACATTTCTACTGATGCCTTAAGTTTTAGCTTCCAGAATTTCCAGATTCTGTGCTGCCTCAGTGTGTGATTCTGAACTTTATACAGAGTGTCAGCAGTTCTCCTCACAGCTCAGTCCCACAAACAATCCTTTTCCAGCCCAGAACCAAGGACACCCCTGCAGCTTTAGCCCAAAAAGGGCAAACAGCAGGGAATGGAGGGGAGCAACCTGGGAGGGTGGGACTGCATCCCCTGGAGCTGGAATTGGACAGTTAACCCAACATGGAAATGGACCAAAACTCATAAAAGTGTGAAACTCTTGACTTGGGTCCATTTTGGGTGTAGCCCTGGCTGGGCTCTTGTGCTGCCCAAGTGGATCCTGTAAAGACCTTTTAATAAATCCCTGCTTTATTCTGTCCAGCCTCTGTTCCAGGTTCCTCTCAAGGCATCACAAACTTCTTGTAAATCCGAGGGCTCCTGGAGGTCAGGACGTGGCTGTAGCTCCTGTCCTTGCTGGGACAGCCCTGGAGGAGGAGGATGAAGAGGAGGAGGAGGAGGAAGAGAAGTTAATCTTACAGCTGGACTCTCTGCTGGACTCGTGTCTTATAGGTGATCACTTCAGAGGACAAGGATGAGGACAAGGAGGAGGACTAGGACAAGGATGAGGATGAGAAGGAAGAGGAGGAGGATGAGTGAGGATGATGATGATGATTGATGATGATTCAAAGCCTGCAGCTGTGTGGAGCCATTTCCGTGCTGAGAACCTTTGCTGCCACTTGGTTTCGGTGTTCTGGTTTGTTGTGGGTTTTTTTTTTAATTCACTCTTCCAGTTAAACTCTTCATTTTGCTGCCACTTGCTGGGCCTGCCAGCTGCTAACAACCACCAAGGGACTCCAGGCAGCTTTGCAGGCTGCCTCGGAGTGCCTCAGGCAAAGCCTGAAACGCATAAAACATGAAAATAACCTTTTGTGTTCGCTTGCAGCCTCACACCCTTCATCCTCCTGGGGTGGGGAGTGATTGGTGAGGCTCACATCCAGCAGTGGAGGTGGCTGTGTGTTGCAAGGTGCTGGGATTCACGCTGGGGCTCTATTTTTATTATTCTTATTATTTTATTATTTTTAGGGAATGTTGCAAGCTGTGATTTGGGCCGGTGACCTCCTGCACGGAGTGATGCCTGGTGAAGGCTGCCCTGGAGCAGAGGCTGGACAGAGTTAAAGAATAAAGCAGGGATTTATTAAAAGGATCTCCTCAATGGATTCACCTTGGGCAGCAAAAAAGCCCAGCCAGCGCTGCACCCAAGATGACCCAAAATGGTCCCAAAATGCACAACTGCTCACCGGGTCTCTCACTTTTTTAAGTTCTGCTCCATTTGCATATTGGAGTTAATTGTCCAATTACAGCCTCAGCCCATGCAGTCCCATCCTTCTTGTTTTTCTCTTTTCAATTCACCATTTATTTATAATGTTATTTATCATATATTTATACTTTTTGGGCCTGGAGCTTGCAATGGTTATCCTTGGTCATGCTGGAAAAGGATTATTTTGTCTACCTACCCTGTGAAGAGAACTTGCTAACACTGAATGAGAGGCTCAGAGTTACACACTAAAGCAGCACAGAATCTGAAAAATATAAAGCTAAAACTTAAGGCACCAGGAGCACATTCAGTCTGTGCTGCCACGGTTTTAGCTTGGCTACAAAGGAAGCAAAGCTGCCCTGAACCATTGTGTGTGATAAAGAAATCAGGCACTGCGAGACCCTCACTCTGTCCTGCAGCTCAGGGGAGGAAGGCCCTGAGTGGTGACATTTTTGTGGCACAGCTTTGTGCAAGCACTGCCCCAAGCTGGGATATGTCACATTCACATTCTCTGGAAAATCCCTTCGCCCAGGATTTTTCTCCTGGGAAGCTGAGAAGCCTCAGAAAAAGGAAAACAATTCTTATCTCATTTGCTTCTCCTTTGTTTTGTTCATGTGTGGAATGTGTTTGGAGATTGTTTACCCACAGGTGATTGTTTCATTGCATTCTGCTGTGAGTTGTTTTCACTCTTTGGCCAGTCAGGGCCAAGCTGTGTCAGGACTCTGGAGAGAGTCACGAGTTTTCATTATTAGTTTTTTAGCATTGAGTTAGTATCTTTTCTGTATTCTTTAGTATAGTTAGTATAGTATTCTTTAATACAATATAGTATCATAATTTAATAAATCAGCCTTCTGAGAACACGGAGTCAGATTCATCATTCCTTCCTTTGTAGGGACATTCCCTGTGAATACAATAGGGATGGGCTGAGCAACCTGCTCTGGTGGGAGGTGGCCCTGCCCATCCCAACGAGATGATCTTTAAGGTCCCTTTGAAGCCAAATGAGACTGGGATTCTGCGATTCCTCATTTTTTGCTGGGATTCCCCGTTTTTTTCTGGGTTTCCCCAGATGCAGGAGGCAGAGCATCCTCAGCCTGTGAGCAGCATCCCCAGACTCTGCTGGTGCAGGCTTTGCTTGGAGCTCCCTGAGTTCTGGCTCTGAGATTGTTAAATCGTGCTGGTCAGGTTTATCCTTCCTTAATCCTGCGTTATTCAAATGTTCTGCTCTGTCTTTCATGTTAAACAAACAGACAAACAAAACTCCTTAGGAAGCAAAGTCCTGATTTGCTGATTAGACCCAGCCCTGCTGGAATCTCATCCTAAAATCCATCAGAGTGCATCTGCTGGGCTCCCCTGGAGAACTGCAGCATTTCCAGCCTTGAAGGGCTGACTTGAAGTACATTTGCATTGAGTGCAGATCACAAGGAGCCAACAAGCCCAGGTCAGCTGTGTGAGGCCAGCTCTGCTCGGGGAGGTGTGAAGAGGTTGGAAAAGAGGCTGTCAGGAGCATTAGTGCAGGGAGGGAAAAGAGCAGCTCTGCTGGGGTGTGTTTGCTGCTGTCTGTTTTTAGCAGTTAAAACACTGCTGCGCTGCTGACACTTTGTAGTGTTTAGCCAGGGATGAAAAGAACTGATGTGACTTGCAGGGTAAAAGAAAAAAAAAAAAAGTTAAAAAAAAAAGTTCAGGATAAAAAAGGATTTCTTCCTTCCACACATAATCTGGAGAATGTGAGAGGGGTGTCAGCAGGCAGATAAATGTTCCTTTCTGCCTGGCTTTGTGGGGGACAGCAGAAAACTTGGGCACAAACCCCTGAATTCCTCTGCACACTTTGCTTTCTGCTTCTGCTAGAGCTTGCCAGAAAGTGTGTTTCGCTTTCTCCAGATTTAATTCAAGAGCTCTCAGTGCCTTTTCCAAGCTCTGTGTTGCAAGACCTTCCCATATTGAGGAAAGGAGCCCTGTGACCTCACAGTGAGGTTCCTCCCTCTGGAGCAGGAGCTGGAGATCCAGAGAAGTCCTTCCTGCTCCTTCTCTGCCCCCAGGGATTTTGATTTTGATGTATGATGAGACAAAGGTTATTTTGTGATCAGTGAACTCATGATCTGTTTATTGTTTTCCCTTTCCAAACTCTCCCATTCCAGTCTGTTCTTTCATGATTAATTAACCTTTTATTCTTTCCAAGTGGGTGCACATTTTTTATTGTGTAAAGTTGGTCTCCTTAATTCCTTCAGTTTTCCCTTTATTCAGTGAAAGTTGTCCCAATATTAGGTGCCCAAAGAGATGAAATAGCAGCTCCTGCACCCCTGGGAGATGTTCCCTTCCTGCTGCTCCTGCCCAGTATAAAATGATCCCTCTCCTGTCTCTCCTCAGGATGTGCATCCTTGGTAGGAACTTCTGCCTGATGCACAGCTTAATATATTCCCTGCACAGTTTTGTGCCATTATTCCTAGTTAAACTCTCCTGGATCACCCAGAAGATGAGGAATGTGCAGCAGCTTCCCACAGCACAGCATAATTAGCTGCTTCAAAAGCTACCTGCAAAGAGTGATGCCCTCATTATGCCGAGCAGAGGAGGCTTTGGTGGGGTGAGATGTCTCCAGGAAGGAGATGCATTTCTCTTCAGAGCAAGAAGAAGAGGCAGCCCTGGCCCTCCTGCTGTTCCCTTCATCACTGGGTTCCTCAGGAGCCTGAAGGCACCTGGCAGAGCCCCATGATGGAAGCAAACACCTTGGAGCATCCGTTAGGAGATTGTGGTGATTAAAGCAAAGCCTCGTGGTTCATGTGCTGCAGGAAATAAGCCAGGAAATAACCACCAATGTTGTTTAAAAATGCTTTATTTGCTATTCTGCTGCAAAACAGGTGAGTGGGTGCAGCTTTAGCCAGGCCTGGTGGTGGAAGTGACTGGGAGCCCGTCACATTCCCAGCTGTCCTTGGCTGGAATCCTTCCCTGCCACCCTGGGCAGAACAAACCTGGTCTGTCCATTCTTCTTTATCCTCTGATAAAACAAAGCCAGCCTTGGGTTGGGAGCCAGCCGTGATTTGTTCCCACTTTATTTCTGAAATCCAGAGCTGGCCAAGAAGTCTCCAGTGCCTGCTTGGCTGAGCACAACAACCCTTGATGTTCCTGCAGCGTTTCTCGTCGAGGATCTCTGAGTGCTCTGCAAACAAAACCTCCAAAAGCCTCCCCTGAGCCCCTGGGCTGGGTCTTGTACTCCTGACTTAGCAGATGAGTAAACAAAGGCCCAGCAGCTCAAGTTTTCCATGTTCAGAGCACTTTGTCAATATTAACCTGATTAATCCTCACACTTGGGTGGGGAGCGTTGGGTTCCTTCAGGGGCAGAGCAAAGTCACAGTGGGGATGTCCTGAGTGCCACTGTTTGGGGTCCCCACACTGAATAACGGGGTGCTGGCAGCTGAGCCATGAGTCATGGGGTGTCCAGAAGGGACCACCAAGGGTCATCCACAACGAGGTCACCTCTGGTCTCTTCTCCAGAGAACAATCCCAGCCTTTCTTCCCAGCAGAACTGCTCCATCCCTCTGCTCCTCCTGGAGCCTCCCTGGACTCTCTCCAGCAGGTCAGCTCTGTCCAGTAGGAGTGTGTGTGAGACTCTGTGGGAAATGTGCCCAGGAAATGTCCCTGTGTGAACCCCCCCAGGTGACAGAGCAGGGTCTGCCCTGCTCAGGACAGCTCTGCAGACCCCCTTGAGTGGATGGGCTGATCCCAGGAGCTTTTAAAGCCCAGATCCAAAAGAGCACTGAAACATTTTATTAGCCTTTAACAAGACAGAGTTATATCAAGTTTGTTCAGCATTAATTATACTTTCTGCAGTGTTCTACCTACACCATCAATTATTAATTAATCTCCCTCTGTATTTTTAGCTGTTACCTGTCCCTAATCACCTTGCTGCTATAACTTTCTGGTCTCATGCCAACGTGTGTTGCCAGACCAGTTGAAGACATTAGTAGGAATGTAATTACCTCGTTAGTGCTCGTGGGGTTTTGCATACCCCACCGCGATGACATTAGAGATGCAGAGGGAAAGGCATTTTTCCCTGGAAGTGTTTCTGCTTGTTCCCTCACCCTGAGGACGGTCAGTGACCCTGCTGTCACAGTGCCCCTGCTGTCACGGTGCCACAGATCCCCTGGCACCGTGAGCAGGACTCTGTGACCCGGCTCTGAACCGTGGCACTGCAGCTGAGGCTGGGCTCAGTCAGCTCCCTGCAGGCAGGACCTCAGTGCTGGGGGGCACTGGGGAGGTGTCCAGTGCTGGGGGGCACTGTGGGATCTCCCAGGGCTGGGGGGCACTGTGGGATCTCCCCAGGGCTGGGGGTCATGGTGGGATCTCCCAGGGCTGGGGGTCATTGTGGGATCTCCCAGTGCTACTGGGGTCATTGCAGGGACTCTCCAGTGCTGGGGCGCACTGTGGGATTTCCCAGGGCTGGGGGTCATTGTGGGATCCCCCAGTGCTGGGGTCACTGTGGGATCTCCCAATGCTGGGGGGCACTGTGGGATCTCCCAATGCTGGGGGGCACTGTGGGATCTCCCAGCACTGATGGGGTCACTGTGAGATCTCCCCAGTGCTGGGGTCACTGTGGGATCTTACCAGTGCTGTGGGATCTCTCCTGTGCTAATGTGGTCACTGTGGGATCTCCTCAGTGCTGTGGGATCTCCCAGGGCTGGGGGTCATTGTAGGGACTCTCCAGTGCTGGGGGGCACTGTGGGATCTCCCGGCACTGATGGGGTCACTGTGGGATCTCCCAGTGCTATTGGGGTCATTGTGGGATCTCCCCAGTGCTGTGGGGTCTCCCAGTGCTGGGGTCACTGTGAGATCTCCCCAGTGCTGGGGTCACCTGGGTGGGTCACTCAGGTACCCCAGCCTGCAGCTCCCCGGAGCTCTGGGGACAACCTTTGGTCACTTCTGGCCATTGTGCTCCCGAGCCTTCCCCTGCCCCATCAGTGGCTCAGGCTCTGTTTCCATCAGGAAGCTGTGCAAGTGAGGGCTCTCCTGCTGCCTGCTTTTTGCAGCTGTCACTTTGTCACTTCCACATCACACCACAATGTCAAACGGAGAGAATGGAGGGGACAGCAGCTCCCTGCTCCCTGTTTTAAGGGATTCAAGCTTGTCCTGTTTCTGTGCCAAATTCCCTTTGCCTCTTCCATCCCAATTATCACATTCTGATGTTGCCTCAAGCCTTCCCTCAAAACCCCCAGGAAAAACAATCACCCAGCTCCTGCTCCGTGCCTGCTGATGTCTCCCCAGCCAGCCACGCTGCATTTGTGTGCTCAGGCATGTCCAGGGCTGCAGATTTCCAGGCTCAGGATAAAACCCTGCCAGCCAGCAAGGTTCCCAGCCAACTTTTCCTCCTGTTTTTCCTGCAGCTCCGTGCTGTGTGCATGGATGAACAAATGTCAGCACAGCTGGGCTGCAGTGGCCACTGGAGGAGAACTCCTGAACTCCTTCCCTCTGCAGCTGGGCACAGCTGGCAGTGTCAGATGGTGCCCCTGTGCCGTGGCAGAGGCAGCTGTGCCACCTCACCCAGCTTTGGGAAGGGCAAGGCTGGGCTGTGAGACCAAATCCTCCCTTTGTTCCCTCCTGGAAAGCACCAAGGGCTGTGCTTGGAGCTCTCATCTGATTGTTGTGTCAGTCAGCGTGTGGGAAGGGAGTGGTTTTGGGGGAATAAAAGCAAAAGGAGACTTTTTCTTGGAGAAGGGAAATGAGGAGTGCTGAGGTACTTCAGAGCAGGATTATTTTAAAAGCCCCCACATATCCATAGCCCAGACATGAGATTTTAACACTGGAGTATTTATGTTCCTCAGAGCTGGGCAAATATTTGGGATGCTCTTCTTGGATGTTCATCCTTCATTCACCCAGGCAAGATGAGAAAGTGGCAGATCAGTGAAGGTGGAGTACCTGACACGAGTCCTTGACCTGCAGGTCTGGAAGCCTCCACTCCAATGAATCACACATTGGATGGGTTTGGATGAGTGGTCAAAAAGCAGAAAGTGGGGAGAGCAAAGCCATTAACTGAACATAACCATAAGGACTTCAGTGTCCCTGCCCTTGGAAAGGGTTGGAACTGGATGACCTTTAAATTCCCTTCTAAAAAAGGGAACTTAAAAGGGAATTCTGTGATTCTAAAATCCACCCAGAGCAAATGCAAGGTGTCCAGCTCCAGGGGGAAACCTGGGAACATCCAGCATGACGATTAACTGCAGTTACTGTGACCCAGCAAATCTGTGCCAGGACCATCCCGACAGGTCTGCCCCAGGGCAGGCTGGCAGTTCTGCCCCCCAGTCCTCACTGCTGCAGCCAGGTGCTGGCAGGAGAGCTAAAAGATAAAGTGCCTGAAAAATGCAAAATATGAGGAGCTGGCTCTCAGCTGGCACAAATGAGCCCAGGTTTTTTTGACATCGGTGGAATTACAGCTTGCACTGGATAAAACCTGGCCTGCTCTTCCTGCAGGGGCTCTGATTGCTGATTTGACTTTGGGGTCGGAGTGCTGCTGGTGCATTGGGTTCATCACAGCAGCTGAGCCTGGGCTGGAAACAGAGCTTTGCTGCAAAGCCATGCTGCTCTGCTCCCCTCAGAATTTGCCAATTTGCCAAATTTGTTTGCAGAGCCGGGGTGACTGCAGACCTGCAGGGATGGCAGGCAGGTTGCTTGGCAGTTTTACCCTGCCTACCTCTGCTTTGGAGCACCTGGCCAGCAGCTCCTCCTGCTGAAAGCCTGGAAGAGCCTGGATCTGGCTCCAGCTCTGCTGTCCCATCTGCTGCTCCCCAGGATGGCAGTGCCCGCTCCATTTCCCACTGAAGGGAAAACATTTCCTCTGCTAAACACAGGAGTCCTTCCCCATCCAGCTCCAGCCTGGATTCCTGAGTGCTGCACAGGGTTCCTGCTGCTGGGTTTTGTACAGGTTTTGTACAGGTTTTGTACAGCTCAGTGCAGCTGGAGAATTTCCATGTGCTAGAGAGGAAATTCCAGCTCAGTGCCAGATCCAAGGAGCCCGTGAGGACACAGGGATGCCCAGTGCTGGTTTGAATTCTTCCAAATTTACATCTCCATGTGCCACCTATCAAAATATTTCCCCCAAAATCCTTTTGGTTTTTGGTTGTTTTGGGTTTGTTTTGTTTTTTTTTTTTTTTAAGTGTGAAATGCCTGAAGCTGGGGATTTTCCAGGGAAAGGGCATTCCCACCCATCATCAAAGCTTGTCATGTTTACTGTGGAACACTGAGATCCCTAAATTCTCAGCAGCTGCTCTGCTGTCTCTGTGTTTATTTTTTCTCTCCTGTCAGGAGTTAAATTTGGAGGGCACAAAGCACTCCTGTGAATGGAAATGGTGCAGAAGGCTGGAAGAATAAAGGAGAATAAGGACAAAATTATGTTTATTTTCCCCTGCTCAGAGCTTTAAATTGGCAAAGCCTGACCACTCCCTGCCCAGTTCCTCATCCTGACAGGTGTTCCCTCAATTCAGAGACATTCCAAGGGAAACAAATGAAAAGTAACCAGAGAAAAATTCCTTTTCCTGAAGAGGCATCCACACAACCTGGTGTCATTTGGGCAAGTACTTTCTGTGCTCAGCTGCTTTCACTGGGCAGAACTGCTGAGTCTGATGGTGAAACCACCAAAAAGTTGGGAAATATTCCCAAAACAAAGAAGGAAGGATGTGGCAGTGACTCCACTGACTCAGGAATGATGGTGAAATGTAGGGGTTTTGATTCCATGGGCTGGAAATGCAGTGGCAGCTCTTGGGCTCATTTTCTGATTTGGCCAGTTGTTAAATGTGAAGTGAGGTTGAAAGTGTGACCCTGTTGTCAGAGCCTCAAACCCTGGGAGCAGCCTGGGCCAGTGCAAGGTGACCCTGCCCAGGAGGCTGGGCCAACTTTGAGCTCCCTTCCAACCTAAACCATCCTGTGATTCCATGAAAATGTGAAAATTCCACCTGAGGCTCCAGGTATTAAGAGGAGTGAAGAACTCTGAATCTCTGAGAACAGGAGGACTGAGAGGTGCAGATTTCCAAGCTCTAAAGAACCTTTCCATCTCTTTGGCTGGGTTTTTTTCTGCTCTGACCCCGCCTGTTGTGAGCCTCAGAGCTGATTCCCAAGAGATGGGAGCAATGAGGGGATTGGGGATATCAGCATGGGGCAGTCAGGAGTGATTCCCTGCATTACAGGGAGAAGTTCTACCTGCTTTGAAATCTGAGTGCCAGCCCTGCTTGACCTGGCTCGTGCCTTTGCCAAAATACATATGAACCAATACATCCTTCAACAAAAAACCAAATTCCAGTGAGTAATAACAAAGTAGGAATTCAGGTGGTTCACTTTCAGCACTGGAGTTTCCCAGCTTCTGAGTGCTCATGCTTTGTACCTTTCTCCTTCTTGCAATTTTAAGTGATTTTTTTTTTTTTGTCTTTTGCTAAAGCTTAATATAACCTAGCACAGATCCATGGCTTAAAACAGTCAGCAGAACTTTTGACAGCAGTGGGACCCATGGGATAAAGCACTCCAGTGCCAGTAAACTCTGATTCTTTCCTCATTATATAACAATGCAAATGTAATAATTTCTTCTCTGCTCCAGTTGTTACTCAATCCCCGATTAATTCAGAAATGGGCCAGTAGTGAATATACAATTGCAACTGCCAGCAGAGTTTAATATGAAGTTTGGGTTATTGTCACATTGCTATTAATAACACTCATGATTAGGCACTGACTTGTCCCTGAGCTGTTTAAATGTCACCGCTGGAATCAGAGGGGTGAAAGGAATTTAATCTCTTTTCCCCAACCCTCAGCCTCTGTATCACAGGAACTTGGAAATGTGTGGTTTTTCCTATTGTTCTTCAGTCTATTGTAGAAGTGCTGCAGTGACTAATTCCTGCATAAATCATTGCCATGACAACACCTGTAATATCTCCTGTCAAACACTGCGAGCTGCTGTGGCTCCTTCTCGGGTTAAAAAGGTGCAAATAGGGGTGAGCAGAGTGCACAGACCTGTTCTGGGAGTGGAGGAGTGCTGAGCACTGGGGTGAGCTTTGGGAACCTCTCCCTGCATGCCTGCCTTCCTTCCCATGTCCCTGGGAGCTGATCAAGCCTCCTGTCAGGGATTAATGGATCTGAAATGGGGAGAGAGATGCTCAAAGGTCTGGCTTGGTGTTGAGTTGGAGCAAACACAGCTCCAAGGCAGGGCTGGGTCTCACCAGGGCTCCTCAGCCCCCTGGAACACACAGGGTGGACAACTCACAGCAGGCTCTTTCCTCCTGGCTGCATTCATGATAAAATATTGATCCCCGTCTACGGGGAAACAGGCAAAGTTGGGTGTTGTGTTTAATTAAGGGCTTTAAAAGAAGGACTGGTAAGGTGATCAATATTTATTAGGACAGGGTAATCTTGTTTTGACTTCTCAGCTTGGTGGGTTTGATGTATGCCAGCAGCAGGGCTGGGGATGGGCAGAAGTGAGATGTGCTTTTCTCTGGGGAGTTGCTTTGACGATAACCCCAAGCCAAGCTCAGCTTTAATGGCAAAATAGATCAGCCCATTTTTCTTCTGTTCCTGCGAGCTCTTCTTTATTCCCCTCAAAAGGAGGCCTGTGAAGGAAGAATGGAGCGGAGAGGTTACTGATTGCTATCTCCAGCCTTGTCACAAAGGAAGATTTACTAACACAGGGTAAAATAGGAATGACTGCGTTGAGCGGATTCCATCGGAAGTGCTTTACAGGCAGGACTGGATGAAAAATGAGGTTTGACTTTTAATGCCAATATAGAATCCATCTGTTTAGGTCCATCTACTTTTTTCTTATCCTCTATTCATCCCTATTGTGTGTGAAGTCTCCTGTGATATGTGAAGATCTCAGTTTTGCCTCAGATTAAAGGCAAGGCTTCTCTTTGGGCAGCGTTCCCTGCTCGGGCACAAAGGGGAGGAGGGATGGAGACCATGTGTGGAGGGCTTGGTCCCTGCAGTGACAGAACTCTGGGGCCCCTCTTGAAGAGTCCTCCTAAGGAGTGACTTTATTTATCCAGAGTTCTGCCTCCTGACCTGGTTTTCTACTCCTCAGTGCCTCCCGTGCTCGCTGCCACCGGAGCGTGTGAAGCGTTGCTGTTCCAGTTCCTCGGCCCGGGTTCAGGGCAGGGTGGTGCAGATGGAGGTTCAGCACTGGAATTTTGGTTCATACAACCCAGTGAAGTCATTTTGGGTCTTGTCTAAGCTGTACTTAAAGTTCTCCTGTCTGGAAAATGTGGTAAAGGTTTTATTGACCATTTCACCCAGGTAAAGGTGAAATGGTGAATAAAATATGAGAAGGGCTCAGCTACATTGTCCAAGAGAGAGGTGGGCAGAGTTTGTTACCTGCTCCTCAACCCTTGGGCTGTCCCTTGCTGATTTATTTCTGTGCTTGACTGTCCTGAGAGTTGCAATGTTTTACCTCCAGTCTGACCATAAATCTCCGGTGTGGATGGGGATGTTGGGCACAGGTTCACCTGGAGAGGCACTGAACTGCAAACTGAACTTCCTCTTCCAATCCCACACCTGCGTTCTGCATTTTTGTTCTGCTTCAGCCACTGAGAAGGAGTGAGGGAAGAGAATCTGGATTTGTGTGGTGCCTTGGCTGAGGCAGAGCTGTAACCCTCGGGGAAGGGCAGAAGTGCAGACAGCCCTCCTGATACCAGCACTGCCTGGAAATGTTCCCTCCCTCCCTCCCCTCTTCAGCTCCAAGAGAATTAGTCTGAAATTAAAGCCTTTGTTTTGCCCAGTAGGAGCAGCCAGGCTCTCTGCTCGGAGAGGTGGTTCAGTGGCAGCAGCAGACCTGGGTAATTTGGGTGACAAAAGAGTTTTACTCAACAGAAATGCAGTTTTGGAGTGGAGGAGGCAAAGCTGTCTGTGAATTTGGGTCAGATTCAGCACACGATTTCTGCCAAAAAAAAAAAAAAAGGAAAAAAGAAAAAAGGAAAACACAAAATTCTCTCTTTATTGCTTTTCCAGATAATCAAAATAATTCATTTTATAATTCCCAAGAATCAGCAAATAAAAATACAATGAGAATTAACATTTTCTTCTCCCATGGGAATATCCCACACTGAAAAATACATCCAGGCAGTGACATTTGCCCAGGTAAAACATCTCATTTAACAAAACCTGTTGTTTTTCACAGGAAAACACCTGCGTGGTTCTGGTGCAGGTGGCACACGAGTTCCTCCCTCTTGGAGTGGCTGCGCATAGAAATAAAACCTGTGAATAGTGGCCTGTGAATAGAAATAAAACCAGCAGATGGTGCTGGAGAATGTCCACCCTGGGTCCTGCAGGGACAGCCTGAGCCTCCCCTGGAGGGTGGCCTGGGCTGGAATATCCATGGAGAGCCAGGGCTGGAATATCCATCGGGAGCCAGGGCTGGTGGCGAGGAGGGTGGAAAGGAGGAAAATTGGGCATCTCCAGGCCTGTTCCTGCCTGATGAGCAAAGGCCAGTGTCTGTCTCTGTGTGTCCCTGTCTGTCCCTGGGTCTCCCTGGGTGACCCTGGGTGACCCTGTCTGTCCCTGTCTCTTGCTGTCCCTGGGCATCCCTGTCTCTCCCTGTCCATCTCTGTCTGTCCCTGTCTGTCCCTGTGTCCCCCTGTCCATCCCTGTGTGTCCTTGGGTCTTCCTGTGTCGCCCAGTCTGTCCCTGTGTGTCCCTGTCCATCCCTGTCTGTCTCTGTCTGTCTCTGTCCATCCCTCTCCATCCCTGTCCATCCTTGTCCGTCCCTGTGTCCCCCTGTCCGTCCCTGTGTCTGTCCCTGTCTGTCCCTGTGTCCCCCTGTCTGTCCCTGTGTGCAGAGGTCAGAGCAGGCCCAGGCTCTGCTCCAGGCCCAGCAATGGCCACGGGCAGGGCCTGAGCCCAGGAAGCTCCACAGAATTCTGGACAGGGCTTGGAGCCACTTGGTCTAGTGAAGGGTGTCCCCAAGATGGGCTTAAGGTCCCTTCCAACCCAAACCATCCCACCTTCCTCTGATTTCCCCAGCGTTTGGAGCTGTCTCGTGTTGAGTTTTGCTGTCTCAGAGCACAGAGTGGGGTGTCCCACCTGTACCCCTCAGCTCTGTGTCTCTGCTGCTTTCTGCTGCAGCAAAGTCTCTTGTTTTTGCTTTCCTAGGAGCCTGGAGTGGCCTCATTTGCTATTCCCACACATCTGCTCTGCTGCAGCCTGTCATTCATCTCCTGGTAGCTTCAGGTTTCCCCCTCTCCCACTTGCTGCATGGCCACCCAACGACTTATTGGAGGTAAAACTTAAATTCTTTATGTGTAAAGGGGTATGAACTGTTCAGAAATTCACTGGGGAAATTGAAAGAATTTACCCAGAAGGTTAGAGCCTTCTTTGACCTAATGTGACTTATTGAGGGTTGAAGGGTGCGAGACCATTTTTACTGAAGGACCTGTTAAAGGTATTTTTGTAACTAATGAAAATAAAGATACTTGTTATCAAATAAAGAGCTCAGATGATGTTTTAAATCTTTCTCTGGCAGAATCATCTCTGTCTCTCCCATATCATGTGCCTGAGGCCAAAAGTGTGCATGACTTCTTCGAGAGCAGACCTTGACCAGCATGTCAAGGAAATGCCATGGCCCTGCTGAAGTAAGGAAAGAGACAAAGCAAATGCAGCTTCCAGGGCTACCTGGTAATTGTTTTCTTGCTAAAAAACATAGGATGAATCTTTCAGTTAAAGGAAATAACAGTCTGAGAAGCGGGGAGGTCCCTCCAGCCCCGTCAGAGTGGAAATGAGCACAATTCTGGTCACACATTACGGTGCTTTGGGAGAGCAGCCTGGCCTGGCTTTGCCCTGGATACCCCCAAATTCTCCAGATCTTGTTCCAACCCGAAGAACTGCCCTCATTTGTTAGCAGAGTGTGATGGCCACTGGCAAAGCTGTAAATGCTCTGCTGGGACTGCAACAGAAAGGGGCATTTTTAAGGCTCTTCCTGAAGTAAGATGGAAATTAAAAAGATATTTTTGTCCCAAGGCCAGCCCCTGAGTAAGCGTAATTTGGCTCTGACAACTCCGGAGGAGCAGTGCCAGTTTCTACAGCTGAAGTCCCATCTATGATATTAAGAAAAAACAAATCTCATTTATTCTGTGTCCTTGTTGGCATCACAATCCAGCTATTAAAAAAAATGAACACATTGCAGAGCAGTCCTGCCATTATGAAGAGAGTACACACCAGGATAGTTAAAATGAACTGAAGGGATTGTTTGTTTTAATTTTTTAGGGGGTTTTTTTTGTTGGGTTTTGTTGGTTTTTGGGGTTTTTTTTTGGTTTTTTTTTTTTTTTTTTTTTTTTGGTTTTTTTTTTTTGTTTTTTTTTTTTTTTTTTTTGTTTTTTTTTTTTTTTTTTTTTTTTGTTTTGTTTTGTTTTGTTTTTTTGGGGTTTTTTTTTTTGGTTTTTTTGGCCTTGAGGGGCTCTGTTCCCATGTTCACTTTGTAAACACGAAGGTGAAGGAACCTTTCCACTGCTGGAGTGCAGAAGTAGGTGGGGAAGAAATGCTTTGCAAAAAAAGCATCACATTGTGAGGCTGAGAATCCTGAATTTTTGTAGCATCATGGAATGGTCTGGGTTGAAAGGACCTTAAAGATTATCCAGATTATCCATGGGCAGGGACACTTCCACTGTCCCAGGCTGCTCCAAATCCTGTCCAACCTGGCCTTGGATACTCCCAGGAATGGAGCAACCACAGCTTCTCTGGGAAATCCATCCCAGCCCCTCTCCACCCTCACAGGGAAGAATTTCCCAGAAGAAAGCAGACATAAACAGAATTTCTCTGGCAGCCTTATCCCTGTCCCCTGACCCCAAACCTGCTCCCTGCAGCTGTGCTGCTGTAACCCACACCAGGCAGGGCTGTGCTCACACTGGCATTAATTGTTCTTTGTCAAGTGCTCTAAAACAGCCAGATGAAACCTGCCAGAACCTTCTCTGGGTTTTTTCCCTCACCCACTTCAATGCGAGGAGGGCAAGTGAGTCAAACTCTTGTCAGGCTCTGGGTGAGAACAGAGGGCTCAGCTGGCCCAGCAAGGCTGACCCAGAGCCACAAACACAAACAGGGTTTGCTTCTATGCCCTGTCTGCTCACTAACAGCTAATTTACAGCTCCCTCCCAAAGAGGGGAATTTAATGGGGTTTTCTTTCAAAAGTGTTACTTATTAATGTGCTGTAGCAGTGTAAAAGTGTCTGCAGGCACAGAAATCATCACCAGCGACTGCTAAAGACTGATACACAGAGAGAGGAAATTTATATTCTCTCAAAAATGGGAACCAGACTGTAAATTGAATTTGTCAATAAATATGGAAATGGTTCCTGTTTTCCTTGTCTTCACTGCACTGGGAAATCTGGTACCATCACTGATGTGGGAAGAGAAATTTCTAGGTCCTGCCCTGCTGTGTGTCAGGAGATTTGTTATCACCTCTTCAGGTCCAGGGTAGAAATAATACAAATCCCTTAGGAACAGAGTCTGGAAGGAGATAATTGCATTTAAAGAACTCAGAAAGACATTCTGGATAATTTACCTTCCTGGAAACCTGTGAACGGTGAAGGAAGGAACACAACCATCAGACTTTGGTCCATGCAAGCACCCAGTGATCCTCAGGTGAAATTCCTTGTTCTGGTGAACTTCCTGAGGAAGTTCCCATTTCAGTCCTGACGGCCCTGGAGCTCCACTCCGTGCTCTGCTCCTCAGGTACACTGTGTGTAAATTGTGTCACCTGACTTTTGAGTGGCAAAGCTGCACTTTGAGGGGGATGTGATGGGGAGGCGTTGGCCTGGGTTTGGATTTTCCTCCCTGCTTGTGGACACTGCACTTCCATGGTTCATCTGCCCCTTGGAGAAACAGTTGCTTGGTTAGGAAGCAGTGCAGTGAGCCATGGATCTGTCCTGTGTGCCTTCCAGCTCACGGTTTTGGTTTTAAATTTCTCTTGGATAAAAGGATTTGCACATCAATGTTTGCAGAATGGTTGTTCAGCCATCACCTGCTGGTGTTGGGAGTTGGATTTAAGAGAAGGCAGCTCCTTGAAGGAAGAAGGTGAACTCTGAAGACACAAAACTGAGTTATAAGGCAGCCCTTAGACCCTCAGGTCGTCCCAGAGAGGCCAAACAACTCCAACCTATCAAAAATGCAATGAAAGCCCATCACTTTGATAAGTGGAAAAAGTCACCCCAGCATCAGAAGAGAGAGATAATTTCATTTTATCACCCCAGGGTTGTTAGCCTGGGGAGCAGAGACACTCTGCTGGGAACTGTGATCCCATCAATCCTGACAGGGCTGCTCTGATATTTTGGTTTAGTGGAGTTTGGGGGATTTTTATCTCTTGGTTCATCAAAACCCCTGGCACAGCTGTCCTCTCCCTTAACACACACCTGGCTGCCAGGTGAGCAGTGGCTGCTCCTTGTGTGTGATGTTTGAGTGTGTCTGCAAGGAAAGGCTTTGGGGAGGTTCTGCTCTTCTCTCCCCTCTCCAGGTGAGCAGTGGCTGCTCCTCATGTGTGATGTTTGAGTGTCTGTGCAAAGGAGAGGCTTTGGGGAGGTTCTGCTCTTCTCTCCCCTCTCCAGGTGAGCTCACAGCTGGTTTGGCTTTCCTCATGGGAGAGCTGCTCCATCCCTCTGATCACCTTGGTGTCCCTCAAGGACCCTGGGCTGTAACCTGGCCTCTCACTACATTGAAAATTCGAGGTTTATTCCCCTCTGCCCTTCCCAGCGTGTGCTGAGTTTTACAGAATTCAGGCTTTGGCTCAAACCCCATGAGTTAAGCCCAGCCTGTGGTGTTGTGGACAGCTCTGCTTTATCAGAGGAGTGTCAGGCTTCCCCTGGCTGGGACTGCTATCAGTAATTAGCACACCCCACCGAGCTGCTGCTCCACAGAAATGCTGCTTTGTCATCAAAGTACAGTAGC
Source organism: Onychostruthus taczanowskii (assembly GCF_017590055.1). Lineage (NCBI taxonomy): Eukaryota > Metazoa > Chordata > Aves > Passeriformes > Passeridae > Onychostruthus > Onychostruthus taczanowskii. Next base: position 2,291,881 of record NW_024503235.1, read on the forward strand.
TTGTAACTAATTACATCCCCGCTTTATCTGGGCCCGTTCTTCCTTTTAAATACACTTAATAACTCTGCCTTTGAAGGTTTCAGGAATAAAAATAACCACTTCAAATAATCTCCTGGAGACACATGCCACATTAGGTGTAGAGCTGGAGTAGGCACCTTGGATTATCTGAGCAAAACAAGAGGCCTGGGTCCCTGCTGGGCTGGGATGGAGAGCTGGAGGTTTGGAGTGCTCTGGAGACCAGAGTTTGTGTTTTCCAGGAGTCCTGTGCTGCCATTGTCGTTAAAGATGTGAGGAAGGACAAGGGGACTGTGCCAAAAGAGCTGTGATTTCAGGGCAGTGGCTGAGCTGGGTGGAAAGACTAACAAATACAACAGCTAAAATCCAGCATAGTCCCTCCTCCGTGACCTGAACCCTCAACTTCTCTTCCTAAATCATGTTTAAACATTCCCAGTGTCACTGGATCCACAGCTCTGTCTTCTGTCATCCTCTCCCTGACCCCTTCAAAAGAAGGACCAAAGAAAACATTTTGTTTCCCTGATCTTGGAAGTTCCTGTGGGATGGGAAACACCTTTGCAGAAGGAAGGGCTGCTGAGCTGGGTTGGGAGTCAGGGGGGAACCAGGATTCATGGAGCTGGAGCCAGCAAGTTCCCACTGGTTTATTTAAAAACCCTCTGCTGTCACTGAAGCCATTCTGTGAGCTCTGGGTGCCATAATGAGGCACTAAAATATCCCATAGGGCAGGATCAATTTTTATTATGGCCAAGTATTTTTGGTGTGTATTTTTTATTATTACCTAATTTCTTCCTGTACAGTGAGCCCATAAACTCTAACGATGCTTGGGATAGATGGGAATGTGCCAGTCCCTGACTGCAGTTTCTGTGCCTTTGAGCTTTGGGAAAAAGGTAGGAAATTCAAAAGTAATCCATGTCAGGACTTTGACAGGAGAGAGGACCAGAGCAGAGTCAGGGGCCCGTGGCTCCTCATCCCAAAGTGATCCAAGCAAAAGGAACAGGCAGTGCCATGAAAATGTCATGGCTGCAAAGCACCGAGGAGGAAATCAACATTGAGAGGCAGCAGAAGGCGAGTAGATTATGGCACTTCTAAATTAAAGGTGTTCAGGGGATTCCTGGAGGGAAGGGGCTGGGAGTTAGGAGGAATTCATTATGGAGACCCTGCACTGGTGAATCACCTGCCCATTAAACCTGTCCTACACTGCCCTCAGAGTGGGGATGGCATCACTGGGGTCAGGGAGAGCCTCTCTGTGTGCTCCCAATGACCTTTAGCCAAGGAGGTTCTGCCTTTCCCCCTAACTGCAGCTCCAGGTGTGTGTGGCCCTGCCTGCTGCCCAGACTGAGGGATGGAGCCAGGGGCAGGTGGCTTTAAGGGCATCATTGGCTGCCAAATTGACAGTGGTGCTTTGTCTCATTTGAAATGAAAATGCAGAGGAGGGGAGAGCTCTGAGCATGACGTGGAGGGACAGAGTGCCAGCACTTCAGAGGACTTTGTTCTCCAAGGGGCTGTTTTTATTCAGGGTGAAATTCAGGATCAGTCCCAGGACTGGAGCACGGTTCTCTGTCTGTGGTGTGAACTGGGAGCAGATTTAATTGAGCAATTGTGGATTTATGTCCGACCCAACCCCACAAGAGTCACTCCACATTTGCATCTCAGCTCTGCCAGGCTGGACCATCTCCAAGATGTTTCCTTGGCTTTGCTGTATCGTTTTTCTTCAGCCATTTCAAGTGCAATTCTTAATGGATACCTCTAGAGAAAATAAAATGAGTAAATTCAGTGCTCGTGGAGAATCAGAAAGTCAGCACAAGGATTGAGCTGGGCTGACATTCCCTCTCCTTCCTGCAGCTCCTGCTCTGCTGCCAGCCCCACCAAATGCATTCCCAAGGCTCCCTTGCAGTGCTCCTTCAAGTCTCTTCCCCTGTGGCCATGCTGCCACCTCCTCCTTGGCTCTGAGGGTGACAAAGCCACCACTGCAGCCTCAGTGAGCACAAGGGAGGTGACCACAGCTCATGGGCTTCCCCGGCAGTGTCCTCTCAGTGTGTGAATTCTCACCTGCATCAAACCCTAAATTTGCCTGGAGTGATTTCCAGTGCCCCCAAGGAACCCTGTCCCTCACAGGTTTGTCTCTCTGCTCTGAGAGCAGGAGGAGTGAGGTGTGTCAGTTCTCAGCTCTAGACACACTCAACGATTTGCACAATTTTGCCACCAAAAAACAGAGGTTGTTTTGTCACCACTCCCATATGGTGGCTCATTCAGCTGTGCCAGGACACAATTAATTATTGGAGGCTGCTGTTTATCTGTCAGACCACTGTAAGGAGAAGTTTGGGCTGCATTGTTTGTTTAATCTATAGTGGCTTTTGTTTGCTTCAGAATAGCCGATATCTTTTCAATTTTTTCCTTTTTCTTATCTTACCCCTTTCTAAAGCTTTAATTCCTATAATCCAAATGGTCTCTTTCCTTTCATTGCTGCTGATCAGTTATCACAGAGCCAGAAAATCATGGAACTGGGTTGGGAGGGACCTTAAAGATGATCCCATCCCACTCCCTGCCATGGAGAGGGACACCTTTCACTGTCCCGGGCTGCTCCAAGCCCCAGGGTGGGACGCTGCCAGGGATGGGGCAGCCACAGCCTCACAGGGAAGAATTTTTTCCTAATGTCTCATCTCAGCCTCCTCTCAGTGTGAAGCCGTTCCCCCTTCTCCTGTCATCACATGCCCTTGTAAATATTACCCATAGTAATATTTACAAGTCACTTGTCCCAGGTGGAAGATGTGACACTCAGCTGGGCTGGCAATGTTCACGAGGGCTCATCCCATCTCCTGAGCAGCAGCAGCAGGATCAGAGGGGAGTGAAAGGCAGAGAATAAACCGTCCCTGGAGTGACTCAGCCCTGAGTCAGTGTCTGGCTGGCTCCCGGGGACACCTCCTGACTAAACTCCTCAGCCAGATGCCCGTGGGCAGGAACGTGGCAGGGGATGAATCCTGCCAGGGCCCTGCCTCCAGGATCATGAGGAGCTGCAGAATGAAGAGATGCAGCAGCAGGAACCCCTCTGCTGAGGTATCAGAGCTCAGGAGAGCTCCCCACCACCATCACCCACCCCAGAGGTGGCACTGAGGTGTCCCAGCAGCTCATCTGCCCAAAGGGAGGCTGGAGTGTTCTCAGGCCCTTCCCAGACCTTGCCAGGAGAAATCATCCTCACACCCAAAATCAGAAAGGGGAAAATAAATCAATTTATAAAAAAAGAAATGACATGAACTAACTCCAAATTAGGATTATTCTGTTGCAGCCACATAAGCTGCATTGTAAAACCTGTTTTAATATTTCTCCTAGAGAATGTCCACCAGTAAAAGGAATATGCAACAAGTAAATAACCCACCAAATATTATACACGTAAAATATGAGGAAGGCAGCCTGCCTCCCTCCGAAAAGCCCCTCCTTCCCCTCTGGGGCTGCAATGGTGTTTGCCAATCCCCTGAGGGGCTGTGCAGGTGCCAGGTGTCCTTGAGGAGGGGCTGTGTTCTCCACAGGCAGGTAACGTTCTGCTCAGGAGAGCTCTGTGCTGGCCAGGTGGCAGCTGCTCCAGAGGAAACAGATGTTCTGTTCCAGAATCTGAGGAGCTCTCAGAGTTTTGTCAGTTCCTGGGGAGCCGAGAGCTGAGGTCAGCACTGAGCTGCCACAGCCTGGGCTGCAGGGCTGATTTTATCGGGAGGAAAACGAGTGTTTGTCAGTGCAGGGGAGAGCTGGGAAAATATTTCCAGGAGGAAGGGAAGCGTTTGTGAGTGTTGGCTGATTGTGAAAGCCCTGCATGGACTTGGCTGGGTCTGCAGCTCCCTGTTGTCAGCTTCTCCTAAAGCCTGAGAGCCATAAATGTTTGTTTCCAGAAGTTTCTTGGAAAGAGGCTCCCTGCTGGGACCACGGCTCCCTTTGGGTGGCTGGGGATGGTATTTTGGAGCATTCCAGGGGTGCCAGGCTCACCCAGCCCTACTGCAGGGGCTGGATGTGCAAGTGCCAGCAGGAAAAACAGGACTGGGGGATTTCCACCTTCTCCACCAAGAGCAGGTCCCCCTCCTTTGCTTTTGGGGCTGCCTCAAGGACAGGTCACCCCTCAGTTACACCCAAGGCCCTGCAGATACTTTTAAAATCACAATAAAACAACCCCACACAAGACCTGTCCCCCAAACCTTTGCTTGGCAGGAGAGTCAGGCTCTCCAAACGTTCTGTTTCCACAAGCTCCGTGTCAAGACTCGGAAGTTTAACTAATTATCTGCGTGCAGATTTTGCTTAGCTCAGGTCTTTATTTCCTCCTTTGATTCTGTCTGCAGTACAGCCTTCCATGCAGGACACTAATTCCACTTCCAAGCAGCTCCTTTTATCCTGGAGACTCCAGTGCCAGACACCTCGGGGCAAACTGGGTGGCCACAGGCTGGGAACAGGCAGCGAGTGTGTTCAAAGGCAGGGAAAACATTTCATCTGTTCAAAGCCAGCTGCAGTCCCCACTGCTGGGCTTTTGAGTGGCTCTCGTAAAAACTGAGGATGTTTAATTATCAAAAGTTAAAATAATAACTGGTATAAACAGCACTGGAAGGGTTTGGGCTCAGCTTGCTGGGCTGTGTGTTGCTGTGTCCCCTCCCTGCCATGAGTGTGTTTCTGGTGTTTCAGGGGGATTTCTGTCTTTGTGGGACAACGGGCATCATTACTTCTGAGGGGAAAAGTGGGATTTTCCCAGAAAAAAAGATGCTCATCTAAGTGTTCCTCCTGATCCCAATTTTCTGCCCTTCCTGATGCTGATCCAAACCCAAGCAGGGAGTAACTCACTCAAGGAGGCCTTGCTTTGTCCCTTTGGAATCAGAACACCTTTTCAACACTGAAATGTGAAGTTTTCCATCTCATCCCAAACATTTATTGTTACAATCAGTGCCTCTGCCTGTCCTTGTTCTCTGCACAAATATTCAACACCTTTTAAATCTTTTAAGTGCTCAGAAAAGTCACATTTTACTGGAAGGCAGGGCTCTGCATTCTACTGGACAGGGTGGCTGATGTTTTCATGGCACAGCTAGTGTGGAACACGAGGATTTAGTCAGGTTTCACAGCTGTTTAAAGGTGTTGTGGTTTTTATTGTCTATTCAGGTAGCTGGCCTTGAATGTTGAGATGAGGATCAGCTTTGTGAGTCGTTTTCTTGGCACGACTTCTCTTCCACAAACTTAGCAAGCTGGTTTATGAGACCATGAAAACTTTTGCATCCATGGCATCCTACAGCTTGGAGAATTTTGTTCTACTTATTTTTTCCTTTTTACTTTGGAAAAGGCCTCTCCTTCTCTTGGTTTTGAACCTGGGTGGGGACTGAGCAGTGGGGGAAAAGCACCATCTGCTCATTCCGTATTTTCTCCACAAGCCAGGGAACAGCCCATGAGGTCTCCCAGGGCACCTGGGGTGTCCAAGAGCACCCAGACCCTCCCGTCTGAGCCGCAGCCACCAGCAGAGCCGTGCCCTGGGGCTTCTGGAGGACAGTGAGGCAGTGAGAAGATGCTCCCAGGAGAGAGGAGCAGCAGCCCCAGCTCAGGCAGGCTGATCTTTATGATGTTATTTCAATTGCTGTGTTTCAGCTGCTGTGGGAGCTGCACACCTCAGCCTGGTGTGCTAAATATACCTTATTAATTGCCTTGCTCTTTCCACACACCGGAGGCTGGTGCGCCGTTAAACACACCAGGAACATTTATTCCTTGAGGTTTTGGGGTTTATTGAAATATTCCAGCTCTTAATGACTCCTCTGCTTGGGATCAGGCTGGACCTGACTGCAATCCATGGTTTTCCCTCCTCAGTATTTCCATTTAAGCTCAACATGCTCGTACAGAGCAGCATCACCGGCCTGGAGGAGTAAAGCCCTTCTGGGAGCATTTAGGGCTGAAATTTCTCTGTTGTGCTGCATGATCTGAAGGCTGCAGCTGGGGTTGCTCTGTGCAGGGGCAGGAGCAGCCCCCCAAAGTGCAGTTTGCAGCTTGAGCAGGCAGTCAGGTGGCAGGGCACAGCTCCAAGGCAGGGCACAAACTGAGACCATCTCCAGGTCACAGCTGGACTCGCTTCAGGAAGCACCAGGGATGGAGCCCAGGCCCATTTTCCTGCTGATCACCTCAGCTGCAAGGCTGGAGCAGCTGGGCTGGAGCTGCTGCTGCTTTCAGGCAGCACAGCACTCACCCAAAGAGAGAATTTACTCCAGAAACCCTCCCTGTCTTGGGTTCTGAATGGAACAGGGCTGTTGAACTTTCATTTGCTGGGCCTCTGTGCATCGAGGACAGGACTCAAAGGGGCTTTCAAATAGAAGTAGGAAATTCTCCAGTGTTCTTTTAAAAATGCCAACCTGCATCTGCAGTGCTGCAGGAAAGAAAAAGCTGGAAGAGCTTTTCTTTCATGTGGGAGGAACCCCATACTGGAAGAAAATCACAGAATCATGGAAGGGACCCATTAGGATCATTGAGTCCAACCCTTGGCCATGCATAGACATCCCAAAATCCCACCCTGTGGATCCCTGGGAGCGTTGTCCAAGCTCTTCTGGAGCTCTGGCAGCCTTGGGAATGTGACATATCTGTGCCCCAGCACCCTCTGGGGGAAGAACCTTCCCCTAAATCCAACGTAAACCCTCGCCTGGCACAGCCTCACAATTCCAGCCCATATCACCAACCCCAAGCCTTCTGGGAGCTTCACTTCGAGTAGGAAAACAACCCTTCAGCTCCAAATATCCTGTTTTTTATTGAGAGCCTCTTCCTTTTTTACAGCCCTGTTTGTTTTTGCTGTAAAAGCTGGTGCAGCACCTGGCACAGCAGTGTTAGCTCCATGCATGGTTCAGCCAAGCCCTCTGCTCCCTTTCAAGTGCTGCAGTGCTTTTGGAGCTGTGCCCTGGGGCTGTGAACACACTTTTGCCATGGGATAGGGGCTGCTGGGCTCCCAAAAACTCATCCCAAGGACAGCTCTGGATCAGTGTCCGCAGCACATCAGCCCCTTGGTAGCATCTTTAACTCGAAACACTCAATTCCTCCAGGCAATTTCGGGTCTGCTCCCTTCCCTGGATGAGTTTGTAGAGGAAAACACAACAGCCATCACCAGGCAACACGTTGTTGTATTATTCATGGCCTGTAGTTGAGAGTGATTGAGGTGGGGAAAGGGAGGAGAAAAACCCTGCAAAATTCATTAAGGCTTCAACAGGCTCAAGGGATTTGGGATATTGTGGCTTTAACTGGAGCTAATGGGGCTCTGCTGCTTCAGGGAGGGCTCAGAGTGGATGGAAGGGCTGCAATTCCTGCTGGGCAGGTCAGGATTCAATGTCCCTGGCACAGGTGAGTCATGGGAGGAGCCCTGGAAAAAGAAGTAGAAAAGAAGTTCTCAGGTTAGTCATGGGAGGAGCCCTGGAAAAAGAAGTAGAAATGAAGTTCTCGAAGCTATAGGATGTAGCAATGTATCTGAACAACTCAGACTGCAGGCTGCACCAGCCATTTCACTGTAATTGTTCTTATCAGAATTTTCTCAGGAATTCATCAAAGTTACTAAGACATAAACTATGCTAAAATAAGAAAAAAGAAGCTAAGAAACTGAATTCTGAGACCACAAGAAGGAGATAACAGAGTTGTGAGTCACCTGGACTGTGACCAATCCCATATTCTGAGAAGTGCATGCAGAATGCATGGACAAGCAAAGGCACCAATAAAAACTGCATCACTAACATGTGCAATAGTTTTAGAATCCATAAATAACTGCATAATGTAAACAATAAACAGCTTCTGCTTAATCATATTAGTTACTCATCCAGGAATCTTGAATTTCCCACAATAGGAAGCCATGGATGCAAAAATTTTCATGGTCTCATAAACCAAACCATGAGGTGTGACACAGCACTCGTGGCCTCACTGTCACTTCACCCTTGTGTCCTGTCTGGTGAGGACACAGAGTGTGGCACAAAGGTTTTCCTGCATGTTTCACCCCTGGCAGCAGCACTTGCTGCAATCCTTCAGTGGAAATCCACAGGAATTGTTGCAATTGTTTAGCAGGGACACAGAACAAGCACAGCTCCTCGGCTGCAGGCACTGATTCATGGGTGGGGTTTGGAGAATTTGGTTTCCAGAGCAGGCACCTTGGGTATTTCTCTGCTCTGCAGATGGGGAAGGCAATGCCAATCCAGCCCAGGAATTTATACACTCTCTTGTCAAAAGACTGATATCCCATGTATTTATCCTTGCACTGCCTATTGATTATTAGGAATAGATTTTTTTATACTTTGCAGGATGTGGGGAGAGGGGAAAGTCAATGCAGACTCTTCAGTGGCTTCTCAATGAGGAGTTTAAATGGAGCCCCATTCCTGCATCTTCCAGAACTCTCCAGGTACTGAATCATCCTCCTTTATGGGAATTATTGCGGAATCACTGAATCTTCAGGTGCAAGTCCCATGGTCTCAAAGAACATAAATCATTTTCCTGGGGCTTTTTGCCAAAAATTCTGCCCTTTAAAGGGCCACTGTGTGGCTTCCCTGCAATTTTCCCATTTGCCAGCCTGGCTGACACCAATGTTGGTGTGACACCCCACAAACACAGAGGTGGCCGTGGGTGGATCAGTTCTCTGAAGAGGAATGTTCAGTTTCCCACCTCTGGGCTCCTCAGGAGAAGAGGGACAAGGAGCTCCTGGAGTGGGTCCAGCAAAGGGTGAAAGATGAGGGGCCTGGAGCACCTCCTTGTCCAGGAAAGGCTGAGGGAGCTGGGGCTGAGGAGATGCTGAGAGGGGCCCTCAGCCCTGGGTGACCCTGTTGTGACCCTGAGTGTCCTTGAGCATCCCTGGGTGACCTCTCTGTCCCTGTCTGTCCCTGTGTCTCCCTGTCCGTCCCTGTCTGTCCCTGCGTGCAGAGGTCAGAGCAGGCCCAGGCTCTGCTCCAGGCCCAGCAATGGCCGCAGAGCCACGGGCAGGGCCTGAGCCCAGCAATTCCCCTCACAGGAGGCAGAGTTGCCCTGTGGGCACTGGAACAGAGCCCAGAGAGGATTGCCTGGGGATTGTCCCTCCCTGGGGATGTTCCTGAGCCCTCTGCACACACTGCTGGGCCCTGTGCCCTGGGCTGGCCCTGAGGTGGCACCAGCTGAGCCTCTGTGCTCCCTTAACCCTGCCCCACTCTGGGACTGTGGGATTCATCTCCCCAAAATGAGTTCATGTGGCTGATCCCCCAGGGTCCCTTAACCCTGCCCCACTCTGGGACTGTGGGATTCATCCCCCCAAAATGATTTCATGTTGCTGATCCCCCAGGGTCCCTTAACCCTGCCCCACTCTGGGACTGTGGGATTCATCCCCCCAAAATGAGTTTTTGTGGCTGATCCCCACGTGAAGGTGTTCCTGAGCCCTCTGCACACACTGCTGGGCCCTGGGGTGGCCCTGCTGGAGCAGGTGACCCTCTATGATCCCATAAACCTGTCCCACTCTGGGATTGTGGGATTTATCCCCACAAATAAGTTTATGTGGCTGATCCCCAGGTGAAGGTGTTCCTGAGCCCTCTGCACACACTGCTGAGCCCTGTGCTCTGGCATGTGGCACCAGATGAGCCTCTGTGGTCCCTCCCAGCCTGCTCAGTCTGGGATTCTGAGATTTTGCCCAGGACACTGCAGGAGATGGCCTTGTGGCCCCAGCAGAGCTGGCCCTGCTGTCTCCAAAGCAGGATTGGCAGTGAAGAGCCTGCTGGAGCCCATAAAGCTCGACAGTAAGTAAAGGATGAGAAGGCTGAGCTGATACAGTCTAATTAACTTCCGTTCAGGCTCTTTGTTTGCTGTGCTCAAGCCTGGTTTCTTCCAGATTTAAATTGATTATGAAAATCAGCACAATGACAAAACGCTGCTTTTGAAATCAGACTTTTCACAGTAAATGGTTATTTGTTTCCCTGCTCAAAAATATTGGCTTATCCCCAGTGATAGAATTCTCTCTCTCTCCTCTTCCACCTTCACTCCTGCCTGATTTGTGTGTGTAGTTTAATTAAAATCATACAGTCCTTCCACAGCTTGGTCCATCTCTGCTGCTAGCCTTGTATTTGATTTATATACAGCATTCCAGTGAAACTGCCTGAAGAAATTAAATAGACATGAATCAACTTGCTGCAGGCTTTTGAAATCCAGCATTTCACAGCAAACTCCCTGTGGACATCTCCTTTCAGCCTGGTGCAGGAGAAATGTTCCTGTGAGCACAGAGGGACATGGGCAAAGCACAGTCATTAGGTTTGGGGTTTATAATTGGAGCTGTTTGCCAAATGATAGCTCAGGAGGCAGGAAGCCCTTGGATTCACTACTTATAAGATTATTAAAAAATAAACATTTTAAAAATAAAAGGAAGAAAAGCAAAACTACTTGGGTTATTAGGCTTCAATTTTATTTTTTTTTTTTTTTGGCTTGGCTTCTGGAATGAGTCTAAACCAGTGGTAAATGCCTGTAACAACACTTCAGCCTAAGTGTGTTTGATGGAGCTGCTGTAAATGCTGGTTCTGTCTCTATCTTATCTGGAGGTGTGAGCTCTTAGCTCATAGACAGAGACTTATTCTTAGCTGAGCTGCAGCTCCCTTTGGAGGCTTCGTACATCACAAACAAAGTTAACTCCTTATCAGAACCTCCCCTGCTTTTATCAACGTGACTTAAAACAGGGCAAAACAAGGCACTGAGCAGGAGAAACCTGAAACGCTGCTGCTGCCACTCCAGATTCACTTACCTGGAGTGTGTGAGAACATGGAATAAACTCCCTTGGAGCTGAAACTGTGGAGTTAACTCCTTTGGAGCTGAAATTATGGAGTTAACTCCCTTGGAGCTGAACCTGTGGACCAGGCCTTTTAGGACTGAGAATGGATATCCAAAAGGGACAGACATTTCTCTGCCTTTCCGAGCCCCTCAGCCTGGCTTAGTCCCAGCAGCAGCAGCGAGGCTGGTGTTGAATTTCCAAAAGGGTGAGCAGAAAGGGAAGAAAATTCCTTTGTAGCTCCTGGGCTGTGTGCTGGGAGCCCAGATCCCCTGCACAGCCGTGCGTGGAGCGAGCACCGCGCTCGGCACCGCGGAACGTCTGCGGTGCTGCTCATCCCTCCTGCCTCGTGCTGCATGGGAGTTAATCAAGAATTGCCAGCCTTGTGGAAGACAAAGAGAGCCCGCTGTGGGATTTGGGCTCAGCTGTGTCCTTTCAATAATTTATAATAAGTCTGGGGCTGTAATAACCTAATCGCAAGGATTTGGGGAAGGAGGCGATGAGTTTGTTTGTTTCCTGCCAGCCACAGGTGATATTAAAGTGAAGAAAGGAAAATTAATCCCCTTTTCTGATTTGTCTTATAAAAGATATGCAAATGGTGTGAGGAGATGCTCAAAATGCCAGTGATTTCTGGATTGTCACGGGTGAATACTAAAGCAGGGCCTTGGAAAGCGAGGCTGTGGTGGCTCAGGAGCACCAGGGCTGTCTCTGCTGCTTGATACCAAAGTGCTGCAGGTTGGAATGATCCATGGAAATCTGCTGATCCCACCAGAAGAATCTGGCTGAGGGATGCAGTGGGTGGCCTTGGTCAGGCCAGCTTAGGCAGGCTGGGATGTTAAACACCATCAGAGGGGAGCTGAGCTCCTGGGAGAAGTGCAGAACGATGCTGGAAGCTGCAGGAGATGCAGTGCCAGACCTAAAGATGTTCAGTGGGCTAGAGAGATTCCATGGGTGAGCTGAGCTGTGGGAATTCCTCCTCTGTGCTGGCTGCTGTCAGGGTGGGAGGTGGGAGAGCAGAAAGTGCCTCTGTGGGGTTTTACAGATGGGAGGCACAGCCTGAGCTGGGTGGGAGCTCAGGGAGCCCAGACTGTGGGATCCAGTGGGATGGAGAAACTGGACTTGGAAACAGCTTTACAGAGCTCCAGGACCTCCCTTCTATGCTGCAGGGCTGCTCCAAGACAGGGACTTGTACTGTACTGTGTGCATGGAAAAACCTCAGAGAAAGGTAAAATTGTGGATGTAGGAATCACAGAGTAGTGAATCACAGACTCCCAGACTGGTTTGGGTTGGAAGGGACCTTAAAGCCAATCCTGTTTCACCCCCTGCCATGGGCAGGGACACCTTCCACTGTCCCAGAATGCTCCAAGCCCTGTCCAGCCTGGCCTTGGGCACTGCCAGGGATCCAGGGGCAGCCACAGCTGCTCTGTGCCAATGCAGGGAAAGGAGGGTCTGGAAGAGGCAAGCAGGAACACAGCAGGGAGATGTTGGTGCATCTCAAACTGGAGAGCACATCAGTGAAGGCTCTGATTTGGGCTCCTGGCTGTGTGGGGTGTGGAGCTGGCCTGTTTGGGGGGTGGGTGCCAAGCATCCCTGCCTCCCTGACCTCCGGAAATCCTGCTGCCTGGGAGACAGCCTGTCATCTCATGTTTGCAAGTGCTTTTCAATTTAATACATTTTAATCAGAAAATTAATCAGGAAACACCAGTTCAGCAAGATAATTGAACAATGAAGAGACATGATAATTACTGTTTAGTCTAATTAACTTTGTTAAGTCTTTATTGGGAACAGAGACTTCCTGAGTGAAACTTATTAAATGGTTCTCCCTGGAAAACAGAATCCCCATCAAAAAGGCTTTGTTCCTCACACTGTTGGTTAGGAACTGGGTGCTGTCTTTAAATCATGATTAGGGAAGCCAGCAGGTGGGTTCTGAGAAAACTCTGAGTTACCTTTCAGCAGCTTCTCTTCCATCCTCAGTTCATTTACATCTCTTTAATCCAGGGTTCTCCTCCTCGCTGCTTCCCAGGTGGGCAGGGTTTGATTGCCAACAAAACCCACGGGGCTGTGCAGCCCCACGGTGCTGCCTCCTCAAGCACCTACACTTGGCTTTGTTCCCAGGTCAAAGTGTGTGGAGAATGAACAGGTGATGGAGACTATCGGCAAAAAAAAGCCTGAGCCTTTGTCTGCTGCGATAAATAGATCTAAAAATATCAAATATCAAAATATCCAAACCTTTTATAGGGTTCTGACAGGAGGGAGCTGCTAGGAACACCTGATTGAGGGGTTTATTGAGGGGATCTGCGGGCTGGGATAACCCTGGGGAAGGCCAGGGTGGGATGGGGAGAGTATTTGGGAGAGCACCACGATGCTGCCATGGAATATTCACACCAGGCCAGAAAAGGAAACCTTGGTGGAAGCCCCCAGGAATGAATCCTGGCTCCAGGAATGAAACCTGGCTCCAGGAATGAAATCTGGCTTCAGGAATGAATCCTAAACCTGGCTCCAGGAATGAAACCTGACTCCAGGAATCAAACCTGGCTCCAGGAATCAAACCTGGCTGCAGAAATGAATTGTGGCTCCAGGAATCAAACCTGGCTCCAGGAATGAACCTGACTTCATGCCTGCTGTGCTCCTCAGCTCTGACCTCTGTCCTTTCAGGCTCTGTCAAGACTCAAATAAATAATCTATGTTGATTGAGGAATATTAATGGCATCAGGAGCTGTGTCTGTCTGGACAGGAATTAGCATGAAAGAGCCGCTCTGTCTGGGCTGGTGTCTCCTCTGCTTTTGCTTGGCTTTGCTTTCCTGTAAGGGCGTAGCATGAAATATTTATCATTTCAGAATGAAGGATTAAACATAAATATTGAAATGAACTTGATTGGCTTTTGATCTGCTGAGAGAGCCCTTTGGCTGGCCACACTCCAGCCAGAACTGCCCCACCGGCAGCTCGTGCATTATTCATGGTGGGATAGGTCAGGAAGAGGAGAGAGCTTGGGATATCGACCTGACAGAGGGATGTGATTTAATAATCCCTGGCTCCTGGGTTATCTGCTTGAAGCAAGGAACCAGGGGAAACTCAGGGGCTCAGACTTTGCTCTCAGTTTCAGTCGTGGCAAACCTGAGACACGCTTTGTGCAGAGCCCAGCTCCCCTGGGGGCACAGGGCCTGGAACACGCTGTAGCCCCTGGGCTGTTGGACTTGAGGCTGCTTTGTTTGCTGTCAACACTTCTGTAACCACAGAGATGCTTCTGCAGCAGAGCAGGTCTCCCTTCTCCAACACACAGGTATCTGAATGAGCAATTTTGCAGGAGAAAAATGCTCTGAGTGAACACTCTGCTACTTCTCTAGTTCTCAGTGTCTCAGATTGTACCCAGCACACTCTGCCCCACTTTAGACCTCATTATTTTCAATTATTTTCATTATTTTCAGACCTCAAGTTTTAGCTTTTCTATTTTTCAGATTCTGTGCTGCTTTAGTGTGGACTTCTCAGCTTCATATTAGGGGATGGTGAGCTCTCTGCACAGAGCAGGGAGACAAAACAATTCCTTCTCTAGCTGGGCACCAAGGACAAATGATCCAAATCTCAGGCCCAAGAGCACAAACACCGTGGGCTGAAGAGAGAAAAACAAGAAGGATGGGGCTTCATAACCTAAAGCTGTAATTGGGCAATTAACTCCAATATGCAAATGGAGCAGAACTTATAAAATGTGAGAGTCCCTGTGACCAGGTGTCCATTTTGTGACCAATTTGGATCATCTTGGGTGTAGCCCTGACTGGGCTCTTGCACTGCCAAAGGTGGATCCATTGAGGAGATCCTTTTAATAAATCCCTGCTTTATTCTTTAGCTCTGTCCAGCCTCTGTTCCAGGTCAGCCTCACAAGGAGGGCACAGGATGGCTCCCCACAAGTCCTGCTCTCTCCTGCAGTTAATTCATGGAACTCTGAGCCTGAGTGTTTTGAGTTCCTTGTTGGTGAGGAGCGCTGTGATTGAATTTGTAATTTATTTGGTCCAGTTTGTAATTAAAGGAAGTGCTCTCCCACTCTTTGTGGTTGGGTTTTTCCATCCATGTCGTGCTGCAGAGCAGCCCCAAATTGTTCAGTGCCGTGTTCAGCCCCAAAGCACAAGAGACAACTCATTACTCCTCTTTTTTCTGGGTCACCCCATGCCAGGCATCGTTTTGTTGTGTGGAATCACGACTCAAGACATGGCTCTGTTGGGAGGGAACATTTTGGAGAGTGCAGTCAGCAGCACTGCCTGCTCCTGTATTTCCTTTTTTCTCCTCTCTCCCCATTAATTACTGAGCAAACTCTGCTGGTTCCTCTGGGAGGATCCTTTCACCAGGGAAAGGCATGGAATGGTTTTTCTAGAGGGGCAACTCTTGAGCAACCTCCTGATTTAACTTTTCCCTCCCGTTCTCTCCCGCAGTGTCACACAGAAAATAAAATTGCTGGAGCCTTAAAGCACTTCCCCAGCTGAGCCAGGGAGTTAATTATTATTTAAGAGAGACAATTGGGTGAGGTTAAAAGCTGTGAAAGAAAAGAAGGGGAAAAATAAAAAGTTGAAATTGCAAAAAGAGGGGGAAGGAGAAAGATGCTGTTCTATAGTGTGATTTTATACAGAGCAATATCTGCAGTTTCAAGGCAGAAGACAAATAGAATTTTCCTTTTTCATTTCCTTTTCCTGCAACCATTCCAGGACAAAGAAATTTCTCTTTTCTCCTTCAGAAGGATAGATAGGAAGTGGTGACCCTGCAGTATGTTTCAGCCCAATTTGGTGGCCATGCAAATAGTTTGTATTTGAAGAAATACACCACCAACCTTTGTGGCGCTCTGCAAATCACATCCTAAAGCTCTTTTGTGCTTTGCTGCCCTGAAAGTCAAATCCCTGTGGCAGCAAACCCCATTTGTCTTGTGGCTGAACAGCAAAGGGCCCAGCACGTGGGACTCCAGAGCCTGCTGGAAAGGGCAGGCAACTCCCCAGGCACCAGCACACAGCAGGTAATTAAGAATATCATAAAGTCTTAATGGGGGCTTCAGCCTTTTCTGCAGGGTGGTTTTGCCCCTGTAAACAGCAATCATTTGGCTGTGCTGAGAGAACTCCAAAGGAAAGGCAGTGACAAAGCTGTGTTGGGTGTGCTGAGCCATCCCCTCCTTGTCCCCAGCCCAGGGCACTGAGTGCTACATCCAGCCCTTCCTTGGACACCTCCAGGGATGGGCACTCCAAACCTCCCTGGGCACTTCCAAGGCCTGAGCACCCTTTCCATGGGGAAATTTTCCCTAAAATCCAATCCCAAACTCCCCTGGCCCAGCCTGAGGCCGTTCCCTCTGCTTCTGTCCCTGTTCCTGGGAGCAGAGCTGTCGCCCCGGCTGTCCCCTCTTGTCAGGAGTTGTGCAGGGCCACAAGGTCCCCCCTGAGCCTCCTTTTCCAGGCTGAGCCCCTTCCCAGCTCTGTTCCCTGCCCTGGACACGCTCCAGCCCCTCAGGCTCTCTCCTGCCATGAGGGGCCAGAGCAGGACTCAGCTCTCATTCCACACTTCCCTCCCCTCACGGGGGCAGAGCTGGTGTGTGACTTCACAGACCTTGGCTGAGCAGAGAGCATGGGAGTATTTTTACCAACAAAGGCTGCTCCTTCCTGAACTCCCAAACCTTTGTGTTTGTGCAGTGACAGAGGAGATTTGCCTCCCCTCGCTGCTCAGAGCCACAAATACCTTCCCTGCTCTGTAGGCAGCGTGTCCCAGGCTCCTGAAGAACCTGCCCCATGCTGCTCAGCTTTTCCACAGCTCCTTGTGCAGCCTTTTCTTTGCCATAAACCCTTAATTCTCTGCTTCCAGCACTCACCTTGTCTGTTTTCTCTCTCTGAAACAGGCAGAATGTTAAATAAATGCCTGTTGGTCGTTAAAGCCGTGTTTACAGCTCTGGAACAGGCACAGAACCTGCTCTGCAGAATTGTCACTGTGTGAACACACCATGATAAGCAGCTGGGAGTTAAAAGCTTTGGGATGTATGGAAAGCTGTAATTTGCTGATTACCAGGGCTTGATTGTGGTTGTATTGCAATATCTGTTCCCAAGCATCCCCAGAAACCCAACCCCTCTCCAAAGGAGCCAGATCAGAGGAAAATGCTGGGACTGCAGGAGAATGATCAGGGGCTGCAGGAGTTTTGACCCCTTGTGTTGGATTGGTTTGGGTGGAGATGGGGCTGTGCTGGTGTGGTTGCTGTGTCTCCCATCAGCTCAAGATCTGCTGAGCTCCAATTCATAGAAAGGCAGCAAAGCCATGCAGGCTTTTCTGTCCTCACTGGTTTTCCACTGCTAATTTGTTGGAGTTCCTCAGGAAGTCACTTCTTCCCCTCCTGGCTCTTCCTTGGGGCTGTTGGCATTCCCTAGTGCTGATGCTCAGGACCTGGTGCACATAAAATGTGGTTTTCCTGAAGCTTCCATGGAGCTCTGCAGAATGGATTTATGTGCTAATTCCACTGATCTCTCTCAGACAGGATTTCTGTAGGGTGTGAGTTTGGTTTTGGATGAACACCCCCTTCACCCAAAGGTGCCTTCAGACACTAGTGGGCTTTATTTTAAATTATGCCCCTCTTTGGGGGAAAAAAAAAAAAAAAAAAAAAAAAAAAAGGAAAAAAAAAGAAAGAGGAGTCAGGAACATAAATTAAGCCTTCAAATGCATGTGCAGTTCTCTGTGACACAAACTTTGCTCTTGGGGTTTATGATGCTAATAAAATACTATTCACTGCTAACAGCTCTCTCCTTCCTGGCCTCGGAAACAGAGACAAATAAGTGCCTGTATTGAAGGAGTTCACATTTTATGTCTCTTTGCATCAATATGGCCCTGCTTTATTGACATTTTTAGGTAGAAACTGGCTGGTCATGTCTGAACTATATTAACTATTATTTATTATTTGGGCTGAGGACCCGAACCCTCCTCGTTCTAGGTGGTTGTACATACAAATCAATACTATTTGTATCCCAAAGAGCCTCTAAATATTATGAGAGACAAGAACTAAGTGAGATAAAAAGTGCAAGAAGCAGCGGGGTGGTTTGTGTGGGAGGTGCTGGGGAACAACACGAGCAGCCACGGCAAGCACCGACCTTGGGGATGGAGAAACATTGCCAAGGGTTTGTGGCAGGTTCCTGAGCATGGAGGAGGTGGCACAGAGGCTCCTGAGCTAATTAACCCACAAATTAATGAGAATTCATTAGAGTGAGACCCATAAAATGGTCCTACTGTGTCCCAAAAGAACCAACTCACCCAAGGGCTGCTGTTCCACGCTGTCCCTGGTGTGCTCTCAGATTTCATCCACCAGGTGCTCACAAGGGAAGTCATGAGGTGATCAGCAATTATCATTTTGTGTCGTGTGTAGGATAAATCATGTAAGGAACTGCCTGAGCAGGGCAGCATGGACTGGAGCCTGCCCCCAGACACGTGCCCTGGCTGCCTCCAGGAGGGCCTGGGAGATCCAGGGCAGCTCTTGCTGGTGGGGTGTCACTCTAGGACACGAATTAAAACCCCACACACACTGGAACCTCCAAGGTAAAAGAAGAGAAGTTTAATTTCTGACTCCAACATTTGCTTTCCAGAAGTGAGAGTGGATTGGAGGATGACAGTGCCACCTCTCCAATGACACTGGACAAACCAACAGTCCATCAAATTTCTCCTCCTCCAGAAAAGATTTTAAAACAATAATTATTTACAGAAAAGCGCGTGAGAAAGTTTGTTACAAGAATATAAACATCAGAAGGCTTAGAAGAACTTAGAAGAACAGGGCGACAGTGGGGTGTTTGTTCTTCTGTTGGAAAATCTGGAATGGTCTGCTTGGGAGAAGACTGATGGTCATTTAACCGTGGTGGTTTGGTACCTCTTTAGGGTCATCCAGGTCCACGTGGGTCCCAGACAATTTCCCAGGAGACAGCGGAGTGTCAGGGGTGAAGCTCTGTGCCTGGGAAGACATTGTTTGAAAGACATGAGTCTGGATTTTCCATCAGAATTTCTGATCATTCTAATGCAAAACAACTTCACACAACTTAGCCATGAACAGAACATTTCTTTCCTCTTGTTTCCTTGCCCAGATCTTTGCTGGAACACCTATAAATGTCTCATCTGACCCAGAGATTCATGTATGGAGCTGTTTGGGGAAACCACAGTGAAAACCCAGCACAGAACCAAGCCCTCAAAATCAGATTAACCTTTAGGAAGAGCTCCTAAGGAAGTGCTTTGTCCCCTTTGAGCACTCTGAAGCCCTGACAAAGTGACTTGGCTGTTGAAGCATTTGTCACATGGACAAGGAAGGTCAAATTTAGGTCTCAGGGTGCAGGGAGAGAAACCTGTCCCCATGGAAGAACCTGTGGAAGATCTGCCCTGTTGACTTCCCTGGATTTCACCTCGGGGCTGTTCCAGTGAGAGCCCCCAACAGCGAGGCTTGACTTGGCCTGGAGTGTGTGATTTCCTTATGCCATGGAATTCTCTGTGCTTAATTTTCTAGTTTTTAAGGACCTGGACTAGTTTCTAAAACTAGAGCTTTATTCCCCACATTCACTTTCTAAAGGACAATGACAGAAGAGAGAGGGAGAGCGAGAGGGAGGGGGAAAATGCCACAAACTGGGACATTTTGTTATCACATTCCCTGCACATCTGGGAGCTCTTTTGGTACATAATTGCTGGCTAGTGTTGCTCACGAGCTGCAGCCCCGTGCACAGCCCCTGGGAAGCTGCTGGGATGTTGTGGCCCCTGCTCTGCAAATTGAGCGTGACCTCCTGGCCAGGTGTTCAGCTCTGAGAGGGAAACTTGGCCTTCCTTCCCTTTGCTCTGTGATATTCTGGCCAGGCCACTGGGTTTGGAGGCTCTAAAAGCCTCATTGATCCCAAATTCCCTGCACTGGGTGGGTCCTAAAGAGAATTCTGTGGTGAATTCTTGCTGCTCTGCAAAGCTGACATTGGGTATTGGGGAAATTCCTTTCTATGCCTGGATTTGCTCTGTAGAAAACATCAGCTTATAATTAAATGAAGAAATTATTCCATTTTTCTGTTATTTAAGGAAATAAATCCAGCCACAGGAATTAATCCAGCAACCTGGATGTGACTAACAAACAGCCCCGTGCAACTTTTCCCTTTCTATTCTCTCACCAAAATTTAAAGAAGGTCCACAATTCAAAACATTTTGTTGAATTTCCTGCCTCTTTAAAATACCATTGAAACAGAACTTTTAGGGGGGAAGTCTAGTTAAGATGCTTCCCTACCTTTCCTTGGGATTGTGTTATGTCTTAATTGCATAATCCCAAAATTTGGGAGATCCTCATCCCAAGGATGTGGCAGGCTGGTGCTGGGGATGGCTGGAGGCAGCTCCCAGGAAATATTTGGGACATATGGTGGCAGATAATGGATGAATGCAGGATTAAAGCAGAGATGATTGAGTAAACTTCTGCCTTCTCCACCTGGATGTGGTGTCTGTCCACGCCACGTGGTGAAGGTGATAAATTGTAGTGAATTTGTGATCTGGAGCCATCAAATTTCCTCACCGTCTTTCTTAACCTTGGGACAAATTAAATCAAGTTCTGCTGTGAAGCCTAAAGACATAAAATTTGTTAGCTGTAACAGCACATCCTGCCAAGCAGTCAGAACTCCCTGGTATTAATTACTTTATTCTCAAAGTTAAATAAATGATGTGATATTTGGATTCAGGGGGAAGCCACCCAGGAGTCTATAAAGGATGTGAAGATTTTCCTGTCAATGAACATCCAATCTCTGTTGCTAATTTGCTGTGGAGGGAAATAATCGGTTCTAAAGTACCTCCATTCCTGAGTGAGATCCTGCCAAACAGGAGCACCATTGGCAGGACACCTGGGGTGGTGCATCCCAGTGATTCTGGGATTTGTGTTGGGGTCCCTCTTCCCATTTGTTTTCCTCTTCTGGAACAAGCATCATCCCAGCCTGTGTGGATTCCCTGGCTCTGCTCCCCAGCTGCTGGGGGTTTCCCTCAGCTCTGAGAACACCAATCCATGGATGAACATCTCCTCACCTGCCCCACATGAACCCAGGTGGGTCCAAGGCCCCTCACACAGAGGGTGAAGTCATCCCCACTGCTCTGGCTGTGGACTGGAGACCCCTGCTCTGATTTCTCTGAGTTTCTCCCTACAAGAAGTGTCTTGCAAAGAGACCCAAACCCAGCTGACAGCGAGTCCACACTCCTGGGTTGTTCAGTGAGTCACTACCCCATTGGAAAAAAAACCAAAAAAACAAAAACCCACATTATTTTGAATTCAAATTTGCCTGCCTTTAATTTCCACTAAGAGATTCTGTCTCTGCTCATCTCTGCCAGGTTAAAGAGCCCTCAGTATCTGATGGTTTCTTCCTGTGAAAGTGTTTGTACACTATAATCAAATTACCTTTTGAATTTCTTCCTGATAACTTTAAAGAGATTAATACTTTCACAGTCTCCATTCCGAAGCAGTTTATTTCCACGAGCCTGAGTCACTCACGGGCCTTCTCAGCACCCCCTCTCCAGGTCTGTGACTTGCCAGAATGCACAGACACTGCAACTGGGGGCAGTGCTGTTAAACTGGACTCAGAAATAGCCTCGGGGTTGGGTCAGGTCCTGTCCTGGTTCTCCATCCTGGCTCAGGTGAGAAATGAGCCCAGGATATCACACCAGTGAGGAACTGGTCAGAGAACCCAACCTGGTTATGAGGGGAAACCTGTCAGAAGCAGTCGTGGGACTGGAACCCAAATTTCAGGTGCAGCAACACCTTTCTGATGTGTTTCTGAGCCTGGGGAAAGCAGGCAGAGATGTGAAGAGAGAGATTCCTGGTCTGGAACACTTCTTCACTGCTCCCGTGGCTCAGGTCAACTCCCATCTGTCATTCCTTCCCTCCCTGGTGGAAGATGGAGAACAGCTACTGGGAAAAAGGTGCTAAATGGCTCCCTGATTTATTATCTTCATTATTTTACTGAGGCAGCTGTGCTTGGCATTACCCTGTGGGGAATGTTTGTACTCAGCCTCTGAGATCAGCCCTGCACCAGCAGCTCGGTGTTTCTGCTGCCATTTCCTGGGATGACAAGTTTGCCCAGCTTCTTAAATCCACAGCAAAGCTTTTAGAGAACTTTAAGAACTACTTTTTTGTGAAGGCTGTATTTAAAGGACTAAGAACTGGGGCTATTTTTAGAAAAGGCTAAGTATTAAAATGCAGAAAAGGCAGAAGGAGAAGTGGACAGGGAGGCAGCACGAGGCTCAGCTCGTTAGCACATCCTGCCCTGAGCACCACTGCACCCTCGCTCTGCTGCTAAAATTCATTTATACTGTAAAAAAAGGAGGTGGAGAGTTTTAAAAAAGTAGGCAAAATCTCAATCCTGCCAGATGCTGAGTGCTTCTTTGGGAAGCCCTAAGTTGGCAGGAGCTGGAGCTGCTCAGCCCCTCTCAGACACTCCTCTTCCTCCTCCTTTATTGTCAGCTCATCTGCAGAGCTGGCCATAAAACAGGCAGGGGATTCCAATAAAACAAAACCATTTCCAAGGGTTACAATACGGATATTTCACTGTACAGACTCATTCCAGAGGGTGAAATCCTGTGGAGAAAGGGAGAAAGATGTTCTGGTAGAGGAACACAGAGCTCCTACAGGCAGAGGGATGGAGGGGACAATGTGAGCCCAGGGGTGCAGCTGGGCCAGGTCCCTGCTGTGCTGTCCCATGAGCTCCTGGCTGTGTCAGCATCACTGAGGGTGAACAGGCTTTGGGAGGAGCATTCAGACCTTAAATCATCACCCAAATTACTGCCACACATTCTGGCTCAGCACTCGTGGCCTTATTTATAGCCCAGGCAGCAGACGGCATCTCCTCGGAGGTTTGGAGGCTGAGAGTAAACTGCAGGTACAAAATGCTGCACCACATTTCAGGTGATGTAAAAGCCAGGGGTGGTTGCTGCCAGCTCCCTCTGGAGATGCCTGGGAAGAGGTGATCTCCTTCCAAAGGGCTGGTGGTGTCTCAGGTGGGTTCCTCCAGGAATTAAGTGCCAGGTTCTGCTGGTCCCAGGAGTTGGAATTTGAGGATCCTGGTGGCTCCCTTCCAGTTCAGGGTATTTTATGATTCCTGGGCATGTGGCAGATGAGTGTCCAGCTCCCCAGGGAACAGGACATGGTGATAAAAACCACTTTTGGACTGAAGCTGCCTTCTACTCCAGCTGTGGAACGTGGCCCTGATCCTTGCTGTAAGCTCAAATCCCAAACAAGAGAATTAATTAATGGCAACAGCAGCAGCTCAGAGCTGTCCCCTGGATTGGCTCAGGTTGTGGGTGCTTCAGCAGCCCCAGGCCATGAAATCCCAGTGCAGGGATTCCCATAAGGGCTGGAGAACAGCCGGGACCCTCCGGGCTCTGCTCATTCCCTGCCTGTGCAGGACTGCCTGGGAAGGCAAGCCTGGAGCTCCGGGGAGGGCAGGCTGAATCAGGAGCATCATTTCCATATTCAACAGAGCCTCGAGCAGCACGATGAGTTTGAGAGAGTCCCGCAGTCCTTCAGGAGGCACCTCGTGCCCATAAACAGGCTCCCCCCTCTCTCCAGAACCCATAAAACCCTGTGGTAACGACCGTCGTGACAACCATAAACCTGTTGTTTCCATTCCCGTGATTTACGGAGCTGGTGGGAAAGGTGGGGCTGCTCTTTTATTGGGATGATCAAATGTTTGCAGAGGGAAAATACAATCTGCATTCCTCCAAGGCTGCTTTTATACAGTGAATCATGAATACATTTCCTTTCCCATTAGCAGTTTAACATGGTAGGACACAGAAACACTTCTTCAAAGTGAATTTCTTTTTTAAGTAGTGTAAAGTCCTGGCTGTGGGGGAGGGAATGCACAAGCCTTTGTAACCATGTGAAAGCTGGGCCAGAACCTCCACAAAGCAGCATTTTCCTGCTCTGGGCACCTGTGAGAGAGATAAATCACCTGTCCTGCCCTTGTGAGGTGCTGCCCACGTGCCTGGGCAGTCGAGCAGCCTCAGCATGTGCAGGACAGCTGTGGAGACAGGACTTTGGTCCAGAGAGAAAAGAGGATGAAGGAAAACAAATCCTTTGAGTCTCTCATGTGCTGGATCATCCAGGCACACGCAGAGAGGAGATAAATGATGCATGGGGCTGGGGTGGATTTAGCCTGCCATTACCTGGCCATTTCTCTGTGTTAAATACTTTTCCCTATTTTCTGCTGGGTTAAAACTTCACACAGGTACTCAAGAGATACTGTATTTAATAGCTGCAAATGTGGAATCGAATACAATTAATAATAGTAATTGTAGTGGCCAGCACGCTGATGTAATTGACCTAAATGTTCCTTACTAATTAGAACAGCTCCAGTTCAGAAATCGTTCACAGCTTTATGCTGGGAAAAACAAGCTGTCCTCAATCTGTGCCACACATCAGCGTTCACACAGGGCAGATTGGATTTTACTGTTATATTTATTTGCCTTTTCTGGGAGTATTAGAGCTGGATGGATCTAAAGAAGATGATCTGGGCATGCTGTGGGTTTATATTTGTAATTTGGATATTCCTCTCTCTCTTGGGTCACAACTATGGGGCTTCCTTCAACACAGGTCACACTTCCACTGGATTAAATGAGCTGGGATCTCTCCCTTAAAGCTTCTTTCATCTCACATCTCATGTTGTCATTTTTACTCCTGCAAAATGAATATGAAACCCATCCATGAAAGTGAAATGAGAATTTCTGCTTTATTTCTGATTTATGCACTGATGTAAATTGTCAGGGAATGTGCAAAGCAGAATCAAGCTGGGCTCAAAGTGTTTGTGGTGCAAACCCCTGTTACAGCAAATCCCTGTTACCACAGCATCCCCATCCACTGATCTGGGATGTGACAGGACATGGGATGTGACAGGACATGGGATGTGACAGGATCCAGAATGTAACAGGACCTGGGATGTGACAGGACATGGGATGTGACAGGATCCAGAATGTGACAGGATCCAGACTGTGGCAGGACCTAGGATGCGTATCTAGGATGTGACAGGACCTGGGATGTGACAGGACCTCGGATGTGGATCCAGGATGTGACAGGATCTAGAATGTGACAGGACCTGGGATATGACAGGATCCAGGTTGTGACAGGATTTCGGAATGTGACAGGACCTGGGATGTGGATCCAGGATGTGACAGGACCTGGGATGTGACAGGATCCGGGATGTGACAGGACCTGGGATGTGACACATGGCTGGCTCAGGCACTGTGAAGTTGGTGACTGACAGCAGCTCAGACAGCGTTTGATGTTAAACACTGCCCAAGTGCTGCACCACAGCCAGGGGACAGGGTCTGCAGCCTTGTCCCCATGCAGAGTCCCCTTCCTGCCCAGTCAATCCCCCAGGACTGGCCAATTCCCCAATGGGAATGTGACACTTCGACAAGTGGGACAGTGACATTGTGCCAAAGAGTGGCATCACAATCACAGCTTCGTGCAGAGCTTATCCTGCCAATGTTCTCATGTGCCTTAGAATGGGATTTTTGGGGCCAGATCCCTCCCTAGTGTTGCTGGAGATGGAGCAGCTGAGCATGGCTGTGCTCCCCAAAAACTGAGTGTGCAACAGGACACAGCCAGCCCTGAGCCAGCATCTCTGCACCCCCAGACAAAGCATCAGCGCCTTCCCAGAGCAGAGCAGAGCCTGGCTGAGGTGAGAGCAGCCCCTGCTCCTGCACAGATCCCCGGGAGGCAGCGAGGCTCCAACTGCCAGGGAAGCAGAGAGCTCGGCTGGGCAGGAAAATCAAAAAGGAGCAGCTAAAGGCCTTGGCAGTTGGTCGCCCAAAGCGACCACAAACATGTGTCTCACCCTGGTAGGTCTCATCAGCACAGCTCAAATGTCAGCTCGTGCTGACAAGCGAGAGAGAGGAAAACACGGCTGCCCTTGCTGGAAAATAATGACAGCTGCGAGCAAGGAGGGAGCAGAGAGCAGTCCCAGGTTGGTTGTGTCCCATTTGTGATCCTCCTCTCTCGCTGTTCTTCCAGCACTGCTCGTTTTGGGGGTTATTAAAGTGCTGGGTTTGCAGCAGCAGTGCTGGGCACGGTGTAAATGCCTGGGAGGAGAAAGCCCAAACACCTCCAGCAGCTGCTGTGCAGCCAAAAAAAGGTTTGACATAAACCACTGAGCACTGATCCAGAGAGGTTTTTAGGAGATAAAAGTTCCATTCCCAAATTTGACACGCACTCCTCTCTGTGATCTGTGGGCACTTCTCTTAATCTCTTTGTGGCTGAGTTCTCCAGGCTTAAAGAATATTGGAGGGGTTTAGGAGCAGCTGATCCTGCTCTGGGGCTGTGTGTGACACTGGGAAAAGCCACATTGGAGGGACACAGGGACGTGGCACTTCATGATGTGGTTTAGTGGCCATGGGGGTATTAGGTCAGAGGTTGGGCTGGATGGTCCTGGAAGCCTTTTCCAGCCTTAATGATCCATGCCAGGCAGTGTGGGTGCACTTGGACAGATGAAAAGCAAAAAGTGGGAAACCCATGGCACCATCCCTGCTGCACCTCTGGATCCTCCCTCCATCCAGGATTTCTCCTGGATGAACCAGCAGGTGCTGGGCTCTCTGCTTCCTTCCACCACCACACACCTGCTTTATTTTTCCCCACTTGTAATATATTTCAGAGACAGGCTGAAGTGCAGCATAAAGGAAAGTGTGTCCAGGACAGCAGGTCAAGGAAAGGGACACCTCTCTTCTCTCTTCCTCTCCCTTCCAGCCCAAGGCTTTTTCAATCTCCTTCCCACCCCTGCACCCAGCTGGTTAAGAGCTCTCCCTCCTACAAAAATGTGTGCTGTGTCCTCACTGCATTAAGCATTGGCTTCAAGTGAATTTCTCTCACAAGCAGAACTAATAAAAGGACTAAAACCTGCCAGGTTCCACTTGACAAATGACTGGAAGGAGGATATCTCCCTGCTTTTAGTGTTTGCAGTGATTGATCAGGGCAGGCTCGGAAGCAGCTGACCTGTTGAGGGTTTCCAGAGGGGGGGATGATGGAAGGAAGATAATGCTCCTTTCTGGTTGATCACTGTAATTTTTGCTTTTCAGCAGATAACATATCCAGTGTCCAGAAATCACCACCTGTGTTTTGGAACTCGCCCAGGAGCTGCAATTTCAGTCCATGTGTGCATCTGTCTGCTCAGCTCACCATTCCCAGGAGGCTGGCACAGCCTGGGGGTGCTGCTGCAGACACACACAGGGGGACAGGGTCATCCCAAAGTGCTTTATGGCCCAGAATGAAGGTGCCCAATGGGTCACACCAGAGCCTGGCATCAATCTACAGAGGGCTCCAGCAAGGCTCTGGCTGCATCCAGGCACTTCCTCCCAGTGAAGCTCTATCAGTCTCTCCTGGGGAAGCTCTGAAAGCCCACACTCTGAGATGGATGAGTTTTTGCTCAGCTGGAGGTGGGAGAAGGAGCTCTGGAGCAGGGAATCCCAGCCCCATCTCTAGGCACTGCAAACTGGCCAGGCTGGATGTGCCCAAGGCTGAAGGGACACAGCCCACATTTGTGCAAGGGACCTCCTTTTAAGGAGTTCTGGCTTTCAACAAAAATCTGAGGAGTTTCACTCCTCCCCCAGGTACTGGGGACCTGGAGAGCTGTAAAATGTCCAGGTGATCTGAGCTGCCTTTGCTCAGCCAGACAACGTGGAGCAGGGCCAGAGCCTTGGGATCTGCTCTGTGAATTAACTCATCACACAGATTTCTCTCATCAAATCCATTTGCAAGCCACAGTGACAGTTGTTACTTATTTATCTAAATAAAAAGAAACAATTAGCTAAGAGGAGATGCACTGTGACCTCACTGTGAAAGCTGTTCTTTGCTTTTTGTGGGTTTCAGACATTTCATCTCCCTGGGGATCACAGCAACCAGGGCTGAGCTGAGTCCTGGCTCTGCCTCGAGCTGGTCGTGCAGGTGAATGCTCTTGTGGTTAATTGACATCCTATTTATTGCTGAAGTGTTGTCCTTTTTGGGTTTTTTCTTCCCTTCTCCGTCCAGGAAGGAAGATTTTTGTTCAGCAATCGGTCACAAGAGATTAGCAAACAAGCTGAGAACACTTGCTCTGGAGTGTGTTTGAGACCAGGCAGCTCTTCCTGGACCCTGTCTCGCCTCCCTCCTTCCCAGCAGCTTTCCCTGACTGCATTAGGAAACTTCATGGAGCCTTCCTGGAGGTGGATTTTCCCAGGCAGCCATCAGTGCTGCTGCCTGATTTGTCATTTTGTGCAGTGGATAAAAGCAATTTCATGTTCCACTCTGAAACCCCTTGTTCACTTTATGAATAACTCCTGTAAGTATCACTTCAGAAGCTGATCCAGCAAAGTGACAGGGAAGGGATCCTCCTGGGATGTCCAAAAAAAATTTTAAAAAGGGAGACCAGATTGTGTCTGCAAGGCGGACGCCTGGGGGTGTTTTTGTGAACTCCTCATGTGGGAGGGAGAGCAGAGCAGGCACTGGAGCCCTGTGCAAGCACAAAGCCACTTTTGCAGCTTCTCTGCTGTCCCTGTCCCCCTTTAAAGCCCAGAGCTGAGCTGCCACCCCAGGTGACCTGTGCAGGGGGGTGTTTGACACCACGGGTTTGGTGCCACCTTGTCAGAGCCATCAGTGCTGGATCATTTCTGAGCAACCTCAGCACCTTCCAGCTCAGCTGATCCACTGCTGGCCCTGACTGAGATCAACAATTAATGCTGGATCCTCATTAAGGAGGATGACTCTGGTTTTTCTCTCCTCTCCTGCAGCTGCTGGCAGGGCAGGGGCTCAGGATGCTCCCAGGAAGGCTGGGGCTGACCATGACTGAGTCCCCAGCCCTGGAAGTGTCCAAGGCCAGTTTGGACAGGGCTTGGAACACCCTGGGACAGTGGATGGTGTCCCTGCCCATTGCAGGGGGTGGAATATGATGATCTTTAAGGTCCCTTCCCACCCAAACCATCCTGGCACTCTCAGTGTTCTCAGTCCCTCTCAGCAGTTGTTTGTGTGCTGCCCAGGCCTCACTTAATGCAGGTTTCTCATGAAAATACCTGTGTTTAATATCTCACTTAATGCAGGTTTCTCATGAAAATACCGTGTTTAACTCCAGGATGTTGGCCCTGCTGAAGGGAAGTGTAGCTCTGCCAGCTCTCTCCATTTTTAATTGTCACCATAACCTCCCTCTCCTTGCTGAGACATAAAGCCTGCACAGTCTGCTGGGACCTTCCCACATATTCCTGCAGCTGCAGGGACTTGTCCTGACTCCTGCTCTGTTCTTGAGGAGATGTTGATGCATTTACTTGCAGT
Source organism: Onychostruthus taczanowskii (assembly GCF_017590055.1). Classification (NCBI taxonomy): domain Eukaryota; kingdom Metazoa; phylum Chordata; class Aves; order Passeriformes; family Passeridae; genus Onychostruthus; species Onychostruthus taczanowskii. The sequence continues at coordinate 2,320,902 of NW_024503235.1, forward strand.
TGCTGAAGCAAAGAATGTGAAGAGATCCCCTGGCCCTGCCTGCTCACAGTAGTTGGTCACTGAAGCACATGCAGATTTTCGCTTTTCGGATTTATTTTTTTTGTGCACAATTAGGCTTAGCCTGAGCTAACTGTGTCCAGCTGGGCTTTGACATCAGCTGGAAACTCTCCAGGCTGGTGCAATCGTTGGTGCCTGCTGTGCTGGGAGGGTTGGGGTGCTGTGGGGGGAGCCCAGAACAGACTCTCCACTGGCTCTGTTTATCTAAATTTCCTTGGGATATTGCCTTGCACCTTCTTGTCCTGAGCTGGGAGCACGTGGCTGCTTCTTCAGCTGCTGCTGGACAAGCAGGGGAGTGGGAGGAGATCTGAACAAATCCCTGGGTTATCTCCTGGCTGGAGGGGAGCTCTGGGGTCCTCCAAAGGGGAAAAAGGTCACTCCTCATCCTTTTCTCTTTCAGAAAGAAAAGGGAGGGAGGAAAATAAAAAGTACTGAAAAACCTTTAAACCAACCTGAGCCAAATAATCTGAGGGTTGCATATTTGAATCCTTTCCCTCAGGTGGCATGGGTGGACCCTGAGTGACATCCTGTCACCCTGGTGGCATTTCTGCAACATGTCCCAAACCCACCTCTCAGAAGTCAGGCCTTCCTGCTCGGGGTAAGCTGTGAGGAGAGCCTGGGGAAGGACTCACTCTTATGGAATGACTGCTCGTGGAATGCTGTCAGCATTTCTTTAAGATGCCAGAGGCTTTAATAAGCAAGGAATTAATTACACCTCCCATGGCTGCCTGGCAGCTTCACCTTAATGCCTGAGCACATTTGCATGCTGTTATTGGGGGGCAGGAAAATAATGGCATTGTCCTCCTGTTGTCCCCCAGTGAATCCAGGGTGGTGTGATCCTCCTGAGGGAGGAGCTGGAGGCTGTGCTGGCAGGCAGGGGGTGAGCTGTGCTCCACAGGTCACCATTCCTGTGCTCCAGCCAGTGCAATGGAAGGGATTTATTCCATCATCCAACTGATTCTGGATGAGCTGCTGGGTAAACAAGGCAAAGGCAAGGCTGGGGTGAAAGCTCAGGTGGCTTTTTGGAGCTGATCTTCACAACCTTGTTTGTGTAGCTGTGCTTGCCAGTGCCTCTGGGCACAGCCTTTGAAGGTCCTTTCCTGCTGCAGGTGATTCATGAGCCAGCTCGAGGTGAACCTTTCTGGCAGGTTTTGTTTCCTGTTCTGGGCAGACCTTGGAGCATCAGGTTTCCACCCACCCCTTCTAGCGAGCAAAAGTCCTACATTTATGGCTTCCCCTGAGGCACTGGGGATGACTGATCAGGCAGCTCTGACCAAAAATGGCACATGAAGTGTTTGCTCCTTGAGGAGCTGAGTAACGCGCTAATGAGTGCAAGACAGATCCTGCTGCTTCCCATCCGATGGGAATTCATCGTGCCTGTGCTGGAGCAGAACCAGCCTGCCTGCTCATGCATTGATTATGGCTTCACTTTCCAGAAAGTACAATTGAGCTGAACTTTTCATGGAGTTTGAGCCAGGAGTGATGCAGTCAATGAGAGCTGCACCAAGAGCTGTGCCCTGAGCCAGCCCCGAGCCAGGGCTGAGCTGCTGCAGTGTCCCGTGGTGATCCCGTTCCCATCTCCCTCAGGCAGGGCCAAAATGTTTCTCTGTGATGAACCAAATTGCTTGGCTGAGTGCTGGGCCTTGGCATGGCCTGGTGTGTGGCAGGGGAAGGACTTCCCAAGGCTGTCCTTCCTGCCTGTCCTGCTCTGGATTTGGGGTGAGGACCTTGGGAAGGGGTTCCTGGTGATGCCTCAGGTTTTAACTTTTATATTTTTCACATTTTGTGCTGCTTTAGTGTGCATTTCTGAGCTTCATATTAGGGGATGGTGAGCTCTCTGCACAGAGCAGGGAGAAAAAACAATTCCTTCTCTAGCTGGGACCAAGGACAAATGATCCAAATCTCAGGCCCAAGAGCACAAACAACGTGGGCTGAAGAGAGAAAAACAAGAAGGATGGGACTTCATAACCTAAAGCTGTAACTGGGCGATTAACTCCAATATGCAAATAGAGCAGAACTTATAAAAGTGAGAGACCCTGTGAGCGGTCGTGCATTTTGTGGCCGTTTTGGTTCATCTTGGGTGAACTCCACCCTGGCTGGGCTCTTGTGCTGCCCAAGGTGGATCCATTGAGGAGATCCTTTAAATAAATCCCTGCTTTATTCTTTAACTCTGTCCAGCCTCTGTTCTAGGGCAGCCTTCACCAGGCATCCCTGGACTGCTGAATGTGGGACGTGCCCTGTCCTGGGCTGTGAAAGGTCGGCAGAGGCTCTGAAAGGGGAATCAGCACCAGGGCTGCCTGAAGGAGCCTCCTTTGGGCTCTTTGGTTGCTGGCAGAGGTTTAAAAATGCTTTTTATTTAAGTATAGAGAAGAATCCCTTAAATCCAAGAGTCAGAGTTTATTGCCCTGAGGAGCCCTGATGGCTCCAGCTGCCCAGCCAGATGTTGGGTAGGTAAAGCTCTCTGAAAAGCAAAGCTGGGCTTGGCTGAGCTGAGCTGGGCCAGCCCCTCACTTGCTCCCAGCCCATGATTCAAAGCCCAGCTCCAGCACTGCAGACCTGCCCACAGCCCCATCACTTATTGCTTAACAAGTGCATTAGTGTAAATCAAGAGGCATGTTTCAATTATCTAATAGAAGAATTATTGATCCACGCTCTCCTCCTGAACGTTCAAATGTTCCAGGAGGAGAAGCAGTATTTGTATATGCTATAAAAAAGCTGGAGTGTGGTTTTATGTTTCAATTAGGTGGTGCAAGATGTTTTTGTAGGAGCAGCTGTGGCCAAGCTGTGATGGGCACAGAGCCACTGGTGGTCCCCAGCCCTGGTTTTGGGGTCAGCAAAGGACAGCAATAGGTGAAATTCCTCCCTTTCCCCTTAGGGTGCTGTGCAGGGAAGTCCAGGGCTTCACTTTCCACTCGTTGTCCATGGAAAAGTGCAGCTATTCCTTAAAATGCCCAATCCAGTTGAAGTGTGTCAAATCAAACCAATTTTCTTCTCCCTCTCCCTGCCCCGTGGTTCTGATGGCTGGGGGGAGAAAGGGGATTTGTGCTTCTTGTGTAAGGAGTGTAAGGAGCCCTGGGCATCTGGCTGATAAAACAAACATCCCACAGGAGAGTTAATGCAAGTGGAATTATTCTGAACCTTCAGCTTTCAGTCCATTGTCCTGTGCTGACTGTGCAAAATGCCATTGAGGGATGTTCCTTTTTCCCTTTGATATAAAACATGGGGCTATTTTAGAAACTTAAAATTCATTCCAGCCTCTTCTCAGCACTTCTTTTCAAAGCAGCTCAGTTCAGCTGTCAGTCCCCAGCTCCACTTTTAATTAAAATATGTTTGTAGCCTTCCCTGACAAGCAAACATGTACAGTAAGTTGCAAACTACAGAGCAATTCTTCTCAGCTTAAGGGTGCCACATCAAATGTCACTTGGCACCTCTCTAGGACAGCTCTCTATGCTTAAGAATAAATATACAAATAAAGTTGTCATCTGAAAAGCTGTGGATAACCCCTTTCTAGGACAGGGAGCTCAGATAAGACATAATAGCAGGTGCCTGTACTTCCTGCAGTCCCAAAAATGTCTCTGGAGACTCCATGGCCCTGAGTTGTGGGGTTTTTTTTCCCCATTGTGCACAGTGACACAACTTGTGAAACGGTGTCGCTGTGATTTGGGGGAGCCCTGGGGCAGCTCAGGGGTCCTGGGCCAGCAGAGATTTGCAATGAGGATTGCTCAGCCCAGCTGAAAACAGAGCTGGGGTGACGCCCAGGGACCCTTCCAAGGAATGGGATGGAAGCACAGGGAAATGTGGGAACAGCCTGTGCTGCAGAATTTGCACAGAATATTCTTTGTGGTTTGAGCACTTCACTGCCAGAGCAGGATTTCCCTGCTGGAACGAGGCACCTGCTGAACCTGTCACTGCTTTCATGTTCTGCTTATTGAAATCCTGAGAAACCCTCCAAAAGCAAATAAGATTAACTCCAAACAAATGTGTGGCACAGAGCAGCAAAATGTGCTGCAGGTTTATTGCTGTCACCATTATGAACAAGTTTCTTCTCCTGGCCTGGCTGCTATTTGGTGTATTTTTCAGTGTTTAAGGTTTGTTTGGTGTATTTTTTAGTGTTTAAAGTTTTTTAAAGTCTCCCCAAGGTTTCAGGGTTAGGGGAGGCCACTCTCACTCTGTTTTGGGGGTCAGGCTGGGCTTCTCTAAAGCAGGTTGTCCTAAAATAAGCAATGGGATCACAGAACTCTGGGTATGGGGTTGGGGACTTGCTGCTGCAGCTGGGTGCTTGGGATGGATGTTGTGGGAGATGCTCAGCTTTGAGGGGCTAAAATGGCCCAGCCTGGAGTGGCACAACTGTCCCCAAGTGCCACATGTTCCAGGGCAGTGATCCCTGCAGCACTGGCAGGGAAGGGGGCTTGTCCCTGTTTCCCAGCTGGAAACCTGTGCAGTGTCAAATATTCCAACTCCTCACCCCAACTTCTCAGACCCAGAGTGGCTTTGTGACTTAAATCCACATTTTTGGGGGCTTCCCAGCAGGAACCAGCCAGCTCCTTCCTTGCCCCAGCCCTGCTCCCCATTCAGAGCCCTGCAGCAGAGCACTGGAGCCCTTTCCTGGAGCAGAACCTCCTCCTCCAGGCTGTAGTGTGGTAAATCCATCCAGGTGGGAAGCACCAGGACAGGATAGCAGTTGTATTTTCCCTCTGCTATTTACACACTGCTTTAATTAGGAGGCTGCCTTTGATTAGCTGAAGAAAACCCAAGCTGTGTCAATTGAAATTAATTTCCCCCTATCAATTTATCCTTTGTGAAAAGTTTGGGTGGCTTGTTCCAAACTGGAATGTGGGTAGCACAGGGAGAGAAATCAATTTTCCTAGCAGGTCTAATCATGAGAGGTGTGAAATTAAGTTGTCACCCAGACCCCCTAATCCTCCTGTCTAAGTGCATGTTGGGCTGTTTGCTGAGGCAATTACAGGAACCTGGTTCCTCTCCCTTCCTGACTTCCTTTATTAGAAAACACTTAAGGTACAGCTCCCTGTGACACGTTGTCACCAGGGAGGGACAAAAGTTTCAGAGGAGAGAAGTAGGACATGTAGGAGCAACATGAACTGGTAGGAATCAAGAAGCTATTTATGAGCCATTTACTTACTTAGCCCTAAAAATAGCTGGGGTTTTATGTGAAAATAGGGCTGTGATTGAAATCAAGCCTTAGACGTGAGGTAATGGGAAAAGGGGGGGGTACAAAGAGAGATGCAATCAGGTGTTCTATAAATAGCCCTGCTGGCCTCTCCAGGGGTGGGGTAGGGGTTTGGTTTGGGTGTTTTCCTGCTGGGGCTTGGAGGGGTCAGTGGGGCTGGAGGAGCTGCCTTGCGGTGCAGCAGGGTTTGCTGAAAGACTGAAGGCAGCAGGAACGTGGGCAGGTGCTGGGACTGAGATCCAGGATGGGTGATCCAGGTGTTGGATGATACCCAGCACCTCAGATCCCAGCTGCACTGTCCCACCTGCTGGCCAGTGCTGTCCTCAGGGGGCTGTGTCCAGTCCTGGGCTCCTCAGGATGGGGCCAGGAGCTCCTGGAGAGCTGTGGAGCTGAGGAAGGGCCTGGAGCAGGAAAAGCTGAGGGAGCTGGGGCTGAGGAGATGCTGAGAGGGGCCCTCAGCCCTGGGTGACCCTGTCTGTTCCTGGATGACCCTGAGTGTCCCCATGTGTCCTGGGGTGACCCTGTTGTGATCCTGAGTGTCCCTGTGTGTCCCCATCTGACCCTGTTGGGTCCCTGTCCATCCCTGTCCGTCCCTGTCTGTCCCTGGGTGTCCCTGTCTATCCCTGTGTCCCTCTGTCCATCCCTGTCCATTCCTGTCCATCCCTGTTTGTCCTGGCTGTCCCTGTGTCCCCCTGTCTGTCCCTGTGTGTCCCCCTGTCCGTCCCTGCGTGTCCCTGCGTGCAGAGGTCAGAGCAGGCCCAGGCTCTGCTCCAGGCCCAGCAATGGCCACAGAGCCACGGGCAGGGCCTGAGCCCAGCAATTCCCCTCACAGGAGGCAGAGCTGCCCTGTGGGCACTGGAACAGAGCCCAGAGAGGATTGCCTGGGGATTGTCCCTCCCTGGGGATGTTCCTGAGCCCTCTGCACACACTGCTGGGCCCTGTGCCCTGGGCTGGCCCTGAGGTGGCACCAGCTGAGCCTCTGTGCTCCCTTAACCCTGCCCCACTCTGGGACTGTGGGATTCATCCCCCCAAAATGATTTCATGTTGCTGATCCCCCAGGGTCCCTTAACCCTGCCCCACTCTGGGACTGTGGGATTCATCCCCCCAAAATGAGTTTTTGTGGCTGATCCCCACGTGAAGGTGTTCCTGAGCCCTCTGCACACACTGCTGTGCCCTGGGGTGGCCCTGCTGGAGCAGGTGACCCTCTGTGATCCCATAAACCCCACTCTGAGATTCCAGGCTTCTCTTCCAACCCTCCTGCCACAATAAGATGCTTTGCAAGTCAAAAGGTGCTGAGTAACTTCTCCTGGAAGCAGTTCTCTGCAGTGCAACCTCTTTGATCTCCTGCTTCCATCTGCTCTTTTATTGCTCCAGAGCTGCAGTGTTGAAGTTCTTAACTCAAGAGGTGACTTTTGGGTCCTTTTGGGTCTCTCAGTGTTGGAGCAAGCCCAGCACCCTGGCTGGGTGCCACAACCAAGCCGTGCCTGTCACCTTAACCTGCACAGGAGCACTCCAGAGAGGGCACTGAGAGGAACAGATGGAATTAAATCCCCATTTACTGTAGGCTTTTAATAAAAGAGGGGACGTGTGTAACATCACCAGCTCTGCCCATGCTCTGGGGAATTTGCCCTGGACACTTTTCCAGCTTTTCCTTGGAGCTGAGAAGCATAACTGTGCTTTTGCCACAATGCAATTAAAGAAATTCACTGCTCCCCATAAAGACTAAACCCTATAAAATACAGCTGTTCTCTCCTGCTGGGTTTAAAAAGAAATGGTTTCACAGAAATGGCTCCAGGTGTGTGTTTGTGCCAGAGAGGCTTGTGAATGCCTGCTGGAAGGGCTGTGGAAATATTTTGGCAGATGTTGCTCCTGGGCCAGAGGATGCTGCTGTGGGAGATGCAGAGCTGTGGCTGTGGGGACAGCCTGTGTCCCAAATCCCCACAGCGTGGTTAAGATGGCACAGTTTGCTCAAAAGCTGGACTTGATGATCCTGGAGGGCATTTCCAGCCTTCACAACGTGGTGATTCTGTCTGTGGTGTGGTCCCAGCCTGAGCCAGAGCACCCTGGGCTGTGCTGCTGGCCCTGCTGAGAGTCCCCTGCCCGAAGCTCTGGAGGTGAAAGTCCTGAGCTCTCTGCTTTCCCAGGCCTTCAGCCCAGCCAAAGCAGGGTGCAGTGTGCTGGCAGCAGCCTGCTCTGCTCTTCCTGAAAATATGTTTGAAATCAAGGAGCTCAAGAGCCCTGCAAGCAGGGAGAGTGGGAGGGAGCAGAGACGGAGCCCAGCTGTGCTGGTGCAAAATGGGATTTATGACTTGTGACCATTTTTCAAGTGAGAATCATTGATTTTTGTAATTTTTTTTTCTTTTTCCTCATAGAATTTCTTCTCCTTGAAATAGAACAGATTGCCTGAAGCACCTGGCTTCCCAGGGATCCAAGGCCATTCCTTCCTGGATCCTTCCTGCCCTGAGCACAGAGGTTGCAGTGATGTGTGGAGCTGTGCTGGGAGTTTTGCAGCCAGGAGGTGCTGGGGATACTTCAGTGCTGGAGCTGGAGGTGCCATTTTCCCAAAAAAATCTTTGGATTTAGCATTTCTCCTCATGGCAGGGCTGTTTTCCCTGCAGTGCTTTACAGTCCACCAGGAAGGAAACCCATTCTTTGTTTCTGACTTACCCTAAATGCCTTTCTTTGTTAATGTCAGACCATTCTTTTTGTACTGCCTGTTCCAACACAAAAGGAAACAAATCCTTTCTATGCCAAACTGCAAATTTTTGCCCCAAACGTGCTGTTCTGATGATTTTTGAAAGGCTGCAGAAAGTTCTCTTGATAGGCACTAAAACCATGCAGATTTTGAAGATTTTCAGAGGTTGGACTTGATGATCTTGGAGGTTTTTTCCCAACCTTAATGATTCTCTGATTCCATCTCTGTGCATTTGGGCTGGGAAAGGATCGTTCTGAACAATTCTGCTTCCTTTTGCCTTTGTAAAGTCATGAGTGCAGGCACAGCCATGAATTTGGGGAAAACTTAAACTCTGCCTCTCGTTTCCCTCCCTGAATAATGGATGGTTGTGGGGGCCTGGTGGGGCTGTTAATGCTCCTGTGAAGTCACAGCCCATCTGTGAGCCCAGAGAGAAATGGGAATTGCAACATTTTGTTTTGTCTGCTCTACAGAGCAGGAGCTGGAGATTGATTAATTCTTGTGAGCTGATCAGAGAGCTGGGGGAAGGTGTTCCAGACAGAGGGGATCAGGAATTGGGGGGCTGTCTGTGGGAGATGAGATGTCTGAGGACCCCCCAAGCTTTGGCCTGTCCAGTGTGAACATATCTGTCAGAGGGCCTGGGCAGTGTGTGGGGACAAAGGAATGGAATAAATAAGGAGAAAATAAAAAATGCTAATTGAAAATCAGACTGAGATTAATTCTAACCGACTCCACATCACAAAGTGGAGTGACAGGACAAGGGGCAGTGGGTTCCCACTACCAGAGGGCAGGGTCAAATGGGATATTGGGAACAAATTCTTCCCTGTGGGGGTGGTGAGGAGCTGGGATGGATTTCTCAGAAAAGCTGTGGCTGCCCCATCCCTGGAAGTGTCCCTGGAAGGTTGGACAAGACTTGGAGCACCCTGGTCTGGTGGAAGATAACCCTGCTCATGGAAGGGGGATGAAAATGAGTGATCTTTACATTCCCTTCCAACCCACACCATTCCATGATTTCCTGATTCTATTTTCCTTCTCATATGAAGGAACGTGGCCTATCACTACTCACTTAAAGAAATAAAAACCACACTGTACTAAAATAGTGACTTCAGGTCCCTCTGTGAACATTCCCCTGCAATTACTCAACTCTTTTAGACTATTTCCAACACTTTTGGATCCTGACAGAGAAATGCTGTTTATCACTTCCAATTTCTACAACTGGGTCTGAAAACTAATTAGTAAACAGACTGTACCATCTGCTTCCTTGGGATGTGCTCCTGCTGTAACTATTTATATTTTAAGTTGGGGTTTTTTTTTCCTTTGTAAATTTGTTCTTTCTCCTAAAGTGGTTCAATCCAGCCTATTGTACAGTCATATTCCTCTCCTTCTGCATCTGCATCTCTTCTTGGCATCAAGAGTACACTGAGAGGAAGGAAACATAAAACAAAACTTAATCCTGTCATTCTTTCTGCACAAATGTGCCTGGTTTGTATTCCTGGGGCAGCTCTTGCTGGAAAACACTGCAGAGTTTGCAGGTAGGAAAGGCAGGAGCTGTTCACCTAATGAAAGCAGTGATTCTCCATGGGGAGGGAGCAGGAGAAGGAGATCCAGACTCCCCTGGTCTCCTCAGCCCTGGGAACAGAGATGGCACAGGCTTGGGAGGGTACGTGGCTCTTGGTTTGACCAAAAAATTCTGGTTTTGGGGCAATGTTTGGAGCAGGGCAGGGCTGATGCTTTTGCCATGCCAAGGAGTGTTTTCCACATCAGAGACTGGCAGAGCTCAGTGATTCTCCGTGGTGGATATTTCCCCTGATATTCCTCTTGAATTCTCCATCACTCATTTTAATATTATTATTCCTGTTTGCACACTAAACAACCCTTCCTCCCTGCTGGTTGATGTCCTCATTGTATCTGCTTTCTGCAAGAGAAAGCAAGATCTTATCCCTAAAATAAACTCAGGGATGGAGAGTTTGGAGCCTTCCTTTGCCTCTGCAGGGGGTGGATGATGCTACCCTGGGCCTCTACTCCCAACTGCACCGAGCTGTGGATCCTGAGCTGTGGAGAAAGGATTTTAACATGGTAGGTGAGGAGGAGAGCTCTGAGTTTTTGGCAGCTGAGCGGGAGCAGTGATTCCCTCCTGGAACTGCAGTACCAACTCTGCCAGAGGTGGGACAAGGAAATCGAAATAACTCACAGTAGCCAAGTCAAAAATGTCACTCCCAGCTACATCCACAATTTTCTGCTCATTTCTCCTCACCTGCAAAAGGATCAGCTCTTAACCAGAGGGAAAATTGAAGCAGTAGTTGTTGTGTGGCTGAAAATCCACTGGTGTGGTGGATGCTGCTCCCCCTCCAGGTGCCAAAGACCTTTAGACCTCCAGCTCGTGAGATCCCCATCAACCCAACAAAGGTCATGCTTGGCAAATAATGTGTCTCAGATGAGTTTCTTCCTCTGCATGAGCTTAGCTGCTCAGATCGTGCCCTGCTTTTATCCCTCCCTTTGAGGGCTCCCAGGCTGGTGGCAGGAAAGCCATTATCAAGGAGCTGCTCCTTTGCCTTTCTTTGTGGATATAAATACTGACACCTTGTTCCATTTTTCATGCATTACTTCTTTCCCTGCCCCATTCAAAAGAACAAAAGGAGTTCTGAGCTCTCTGAGCTTGGAATTTGACAGCTTTTCCTTGGTGGTGGCATTACTGGTTTTTTAGTTCTGCTCAAAAACAGCTTTTTCCTTTCAGCTGAAGGGGAAGGGGGGGAAATGAAATGATGGGGAAATCTGGAGGAGGTTTAACCTGCATGCACGAAGCAGCAATTCTAGTGATTTTATTGTTTGGGCTTTCTGATGGTCGTCCCAAATCATCAATAAAGCTCTGGCTGTCTCTGCTTTGCCCTCCTCATTAGCTGGAGGCAGAGCCCAGCTCTGTGGCTGCCTGGGAAGTGCCTGCCTGGCTAATTCCTCTCTCCCCCTGCCTCTCCAGCTGGCCTTCACTCCCATTTGGAATATGTAAGGGACCAGAGGGCAGGATTTATGGCCAGCAGACAGTTTTTAGTACAGATGTGCAGAGCAGCAACTCTCAGGTGCCAACAAAACCTCTGGAGAGATACATCATAGCAGGAAGTTGTCAGCAATTAATTTTCAGAGGGCTAAACCTCAACCATGTTTTAATAGAAGAGGAGGCTGAAGGACCAAAGAGAGAATAAATCATTTGGACCCCTGGGAGGTTTTTTTAGCTACTTTCCTGAGCAAGCGTTGCTGCTTTTTTTCTCCTTTGCAACAGGTAAAACATTGGGGGTTTAACCACTGAGACAAATATTCTTTAAAAAGCAAGACTTAAAATAGAAAAATAAAACTAAGAACAGCTTTTCTCTGTGAGATCCCTTGAATCTTTTTGCAAGAAAGATGCCAAACACTTGGATAAAGGTCTGGTTGATCTTGCAGGTGATACCTGAGTGACAAAGTGAGGGGGGGCTGAGCTATAATTGGTGGCTGTGAAAAGTTTGCTGACAGGGTTGGTTACTGACTTTTACAAATTTAGTTTTGGGGGGTTGATTTGGGGGTTTTGGGCTGGGTGTTTTTTTTTTGGAGGAGGGGGTAATTTTTTTGCAGCTCAGTTCCTCTGCCAGCCACAGACTTCAGAGAGGAAGAAGAGATGGCCACAGCTCAATGGCAGGGCTGCCTGAATGCTGGTTCATGGTTGGAGCTGAGTCAATGATGCTTTCATGAGGCCGTGGTGTGAAAGGAGAGTTTCTGTTCCTTCTGAAGAACCTCAGTTCATCAAAGCATTTCACGTTTTCCTCCCAGTTAAGCCAGGGTTTAAGTCCAGTTCTGCTGTGCACAGTGTAAATGGGGTGTGGGTGTCTAATGCTCATTGTGGTGGCTTTTAAAGCTCCTAAAATTTTCCACTCCCACCAAAGTTGGGGGTTTTCTTGCTCTGTAGAAGCTGGCAATTGTCTTCCTCATGCCACAGTGTGGTTTAGAGGGCATGGTGGGATTAGGTCCAGGGTTGGACTTGATCCTGGAGGTCTTCTCCAACCTCAATGGTTCTGGGATTCTGTATTAACAAAAACTGTTGCAATTCAACAAAAACCAACAAATCACAGAATCATGGAATGGTTTGGGTTAGGAAGGGACCTTAAAGATCACCCCACTCCACCCCCCACCATGGGCAGGGACACCTTCCACTATCCCAGGTCCATCTTCCACTATCCCAGGTCCAACCTGGCCTTGGACACAGCCAGGCACCCAGGGCCAGCCACAGCTGCTCTGTGCCAGGGCTTCTCCACCTTCACAGAGAACACTTCCTTCTATATATCTAACCAAAATTCCCCTCTTTCAGTCTGAACCCCCAAATCTTCCTCTGTCCCAAATGGTGGTGGCAGCTCCAGGTGCCTCCCAGGTGAGGCAGTGGTCAGGAAAGCTCAGGAGACAGAGAACTTGAGCTGAAAATTCACTGTGGAACAATTCCACTCTGTCATCTTCCTCCTTATTACCCTTTCCTCTGCAGCCATGATGGGATTAGTGATATTTCCATTTGTCTGTTTTATGTATTTTGTTTTCCTTTCCTCTGAAAAATGATTACAGGATGAAAAGTTTGTCAGGCCTTGGAGTTCAGCAAGATTCTCTCTGGAATTAATTTCCTACAGTGGAGTATGAGCAGGCATCTAGAAAAACACTATTTGATTGTACTTTTGTTTTCATATAAGAAAATTATTATTTTTTACTTGTTGGTGGGTGTAGGACACAGAGCTGTGTGGGAAAGCAGGATTTTTATTTATCAGATGCCTGAAGATTTAAAATCCTAAGAAGTAGTAATGAGGAAAGCTGAGGATATGGAAATTTTGCTCCATTTATTCCCTAAATAATGGGAAATATTTGGTTATTCCCAAGTGTCAGAAATCCACAGCAGATGAGAAGAGCAGGAGGAGCAAGGACATTGCCCTGGAACCAAACACCCCGGTGTGCTGAGCTGGGGTCTGTCAGACCCTGAGGCCCAGCAGAGCCAGATCCAGGCAGGTCTGGCATGAAATGGCTCCTCTTGATTTCCTCATCCTCCCCATCGAGCTTCTCTCTCTCGATCTAATTGAAGGGGTTTGTTCTGACACCTGCTGCAATCAGGGCTGGATGTTTTCCACGGGAATTCGGTGCCAGGCACGAGGCCTGTGCTGTGCTCTTGGCTCCAGTGCCTCTCCAGCACTGGTTTCTACTTGCTCCAGTTGCAAGAGACCCTTCTGCTCCATCACTCCTTCCACCTGCAGATCTTCCTGCAGCCACCCCCAAGTGGTTTTTATCCCAAAAACTTGTGGATCATTCCTGCCCCACCATTTCACCCTTCCCCTCAGCACCCTGCTCTCGCAACCTTTTTAATCATATTCACATGAAATCAACCCCCATGGTGGGGGTTTGGAACCAGACCATCTTTAAGGTCCCTCCAAAAGCTAAAGGGTTTTGGTTTCTGGTTTGGGTTTAAGGGTTCCCTAAGTCCAAACCATTCTCTGATTTTGAGATATCTATGGTGTTTTCTGCATCAGGAGGGATCTCATTAGGTGCTGCTGCTCCATCAGCTGCTTGACACCATCACCTCCCTCAGAGGAGGAGGCTGAGGAATGCTGGCTCCTCCTCGGGTCTGTAGTGAGGAAAAATCCATAATTTCCCCTCTCCTCATCTTCCCAGTGCTGATGGAGGATTCACTCTGCCTTTAAATGAAGTAACCTCTGCAAGGACTTACCATGCCTGGAGCCTCAGACCTTCGTGCCAGGATGGTTTCTTCTCCATCATCCAGAATTATTCCCTTTCTCCAGCTGCTGGCCTCGGGTTCCTGTGCTCAGAGGAGCTGACTCAGAGATGACTCAAACTCTTCACACGCCTTTGTGGGTTTGCAAATGAAAGAGCAGGGTAAGGTTGGGTGGTTAATAAGAGACCTCAGCCAGCAGCCAGCCCCTTCCCAAAATCCCAGGGGGAAGTCAGGACCTGGAAACTCACCCTGGGCAGGGTGATTCAATGGAGTGAGCAAAAACCACTTGTAAATACATTTATTAGTGCTGAGGCTGTGGTTGGAGCTGAGGCAAGGGAGAGAAGCCACACAATTACCTACAAATTCCTCCTGAAGTCCTGGGGTCTGTAGGTCAGCAGGGAAAGAGGAAGGAACAGGGAGATATTTCTGTTTTGCTGTGGGTTTTATTTAATTCCACTCTTTATTTTCTGCTCTTAAAGGCACATTATAAAACTGGTGTTTTTTAAAGGAAATTGCCAGTCTGGAGGCAGCTGCAGAATGTGAAGAGTTACTGGGAAGCCACAACACCAAAACTGGTATCTGGATCTGGGTGTATGAGGGACTTGTCAGAAAGATTCTGAGTCCATCAGCTTTTTCTCAGAGCCACAGCAGAGCAGCAACAATCCCATGAGATTTCTAAATCCATTCCTGGTTACGTCCAGCTGCCAGAAAATGCCCTGGGGATGAAGGGGCAGGGTGGGACTCTTCACCTTGGGCTGCACAACAGGAATGAAGTAACCAAAAAAATTACTTTGAGTCTCGCTTAGGAGCAAAACCAGCCCCTGAGCTGAGCACAGACCCCATCCCAGTGAAGCCTTGTGAAGGCTGCCCTAGAACAGAGGCTGGACAGAGCTAAAGAATAAAGCAGGGATTTATTAAAATGATCCCCTCAATGGATCCACCTTGGGCAGTGCAAGAGCCCAGCCAGGGCTACACCCAAAATGAGCCACAATGGTCACAAAATGGACACCTGGTCACAGGGTCTCTCACTTTCATAAGTTCTGGTCAATTTACATATTGGAGTTAATTGTCCAATTACAGCTTTAGGTTATGAAGTCCCATCCTTCTTGTTTTTCTGTCTTCATTCCTTTTTGTTTGTGCTCATGAGCCTGAGATTTGGATCATTTGTCCTTGGTCCCCAGCTAGAGAAGGAATTACTTTGCTGTTTTGAAATTGAAATTTTTGGATTGTTTTGCTCCTGCTCTGTGAAGAGAGCTCTCCATCCCTAATATGAACCCTGACCCACACACTAAAGCAGCACAGAATCTGAAAAATATCAAAGCTAAAACCTGAGGCATCACCTGGAAATTTGGGTCTTTCCTCTCACATTTAGTCAGGCTGTGGCTGTTGCAGGAGGGATTATCACCCTGTGCTCTGTAAGAGCTGCAATGAGATCCTGCAGATGAGGGTTTCCAGGGGATTCACAGGCATCTGTCATTCCTGCTCAGCACATCCTGGGCTGAAAGGGAGGGAATTGCACTTGGATACAGAACTTTTCCTGCTCCTCAGCTGGGGACATCCCGCAGGTGCTGGGAGGTCTGAGGGGAGGATTATGGGCTTTACAGTGTGCAGCATTTCCATAGGGCTTAATGGAGCCAATACCTGTAAATTAGGATATTTTTTCATTTATGGAGGTAAAGCTCCAGTGGGAAACTGCATTTGCTGTTGTGAGCCTTAGAGGTAATTATAATCTCCTTTTTTGACACTGCACTGTTGGGAGTGAATGCCAACATTTCCATTTGAGGGCTTATTTGATTATTTTTCTCATTTTGCAAAACATTATTACATTAACCCGCCACTCCTGAATCCTTGTCCTACCATGGCATTTATGCATGAGAGGGTCTGTGCTCTGAAAGGAACATCAGGCTGAAGAATGCTCCGTGATGATGGAAAGGCTTCTGTTTATCCTGTGGTTTTGGAATAAGAGCTTATTTTTGGCTTTGGAAGCAAATGTGACCTAGTTTGGATCCAAAATGTAATCTGAACCTTCAGCTACACATGTCAGATATTTATTAGGGCTGAAAGTAGTCAATAAATGGACGTGAGTCTGAGTAAGACTGAGAGAGGGGAAGTTTAGGTTAGAGTTTAGGGAGAAATTCCTCCCTGTGAGGGTGGGGAGGGGCTGGGATAGAATTCCCAGAGAAGCTGTGGCTGCCCCTGGAAGTGTCCCTGGAAGGCTGGACAGGGCTTGGAGCACCCTGGGGCAGTGGAAGGTGTCCCTGCCCATGGCAGGGGTGGAATGAGATGAACTTTAAGGTCCTTTCCAAGCCAAACCACTCTGGGATTCCAAGGTTTTATATAAATCAGTAATCCACAGCACCCTTTTGTTGCCTTCCAGCCCTCACCCTCTTTCCATCCCAGTTAAACCAGTTAGGCAGGAGGAGGCTGCTCCAGTCTGCAGAGATCCCTCAGGCTGCTCTGACCAGGTGAAGCCATCCCTGAGAAAAATCCTTCCCCACCAGGGCTCACTGCTCTTCATTTCTCTGCCCACACTGTCCTGAATGCAGTTCTGGGTTATTCCTCTCAGTCCATGCAATGCTTTCCTTTTTCTTGCTTACTTTTAATTAAACCTCATCACTTGAAAAATCCCAAGGAAGGCTTTGCAAGATCCTTAATTTGATTTTTATTTTCATTAAGCTCAAACTTATATGACAAATCTCCCAGAGCTGTGGCTAAATGCACTTTGTTTTCATGCAGTGCTCTTCTGGCTGAAAGTCCTGTTCCTACCAGGGGAACGTGGGCAGGAAGGGAATGTTCACCTGGGGTTTATGACCCTGACAACCTGTTTTTGTTATTAAAATGGTGGTGAGCAGCAGAAGTGATGAAATACTGAGTTCTGTGGAGTCTGCAGAGTGTTTTTTTAACCTCCAGTCATTATACATTGTGTTGGCATAAAAAAACAGAGGAAGAAGATCCTTCCTAGAGAGCAAGCAATTCTTCTTGGACCTTATGAAGTTAATTATTTTATATCCCATAACTGAAACTTGTAACTCAGTGTAATTGGCAGGAGAAGTCCCACAGTAACAATCACGGGGCTGGTTATTGTTTCCTCTAGTGCTCCACTGTGGGAATGCTGGAAAAACAGCTTCCCATCCTGGTGTTTATTGGCAAATGCTTAAATAAATCATGCCAGCCTGTACAACAAGCTGAACAATCAATAATCTCTCCTCTTGAAATGGGAAGTGTTGCAGGAGGGGAGGAGGTGGGGACAGGTTTGTGGTGCCTGTTTAGCTGGGATTTGCTTTATGGGTTTGGGAAAACCAGAGACCAAGCCCAGGCTGGAAGATGTCCCTGTCCATGGCAGAGGGGTGGGATGGGATGAGCTTTAACACCCCTTCAACCCAAACCACTCTGGGGTTTGATGTCCCTTCAGCCCAAACCATTCTGGGGTTTCATGTCCCTTCAGCCCAAGCCATTCTGGGATTTTATGAGTCCATGATGATTTTATGAATTTGTCCTTTCCCCAGTCTGCCAACACCTCACTGTGTGACCACAACAGGTCCTGGATTAACCTCGTGGTGCTCCCCTATTCTGTTAAAAACCCCACTGATTGTCTCAGGCCCTGTTTGCAGCCTGGGTGAAGGAACCACATCTCACACTCGGCATCACAGTGCCCCAGGGTTCCTCACCCCTGTGTTCAGCCCAGCAACACCAACTCCTCATGCTGCTGTCAGCACCATGGGAATGACCCCATCACCCCCATCCTGAGGGATTTTGTGCAGCCACATCAGCCCCAGTTCCTCAGGTGCCTTTTCCAGCTGTGCTCAGCCCATGGAGGCTCCTGGCTGTGCAAGACTTGATTTTACCCAGGGGCTGCTGCTGCTGCTTTGCCTCACAGACCCTCTGGAGCTGCCTCCCTCTTGCAAGTGGATATATTAAGATATTTTTTCATATCTGCCACTAATTTCTTTTATTTCTGTCCCAGGTGGAGCCTGCAGTGACAAGAGTGACCCATCTTTTTTTTTTCATATCTGCCACTAATTTCTGCCTATTTCTGTCCCAGGTGGAGCCTG
The DNA here is from genome assembly GCF_017590055.1 of Onychostruthus taczanowskii. NCBI lineage: Eukaryota > Metazoa > Chordata > Aves > Passeriformes > Passeridae > Onychostruthus > Onychostruthus taczanowskii. The sequence continues at coordinate 2,338,619 of NW_024503235.1, forward strand.
CAGTGACAAGAGTGACCCATCTGTGAACGCAGACAGCACTCAGCACTGCCTCAAGATTCCAGCATAGCCAGGGAGAAGGGCAGGGACAACAGAGCTTTGCTTAAATGTCACCTTTGGCACTTGTGATGGGGCATTTGAAGTGGAAGGAAAGGGCAAAGCAGGAGATCTCTGGTGAATGTGGCACCTCCACCCTGCTGCTGCTGCTGAGAGCAGCAGTGGCTGAGGATACAGCTCCAATTTAATGCTTCAGTAGGAAATCTTAGGATGGATCCTCATCTGGGACGAGCTGGCCTCACTTTCAGTGGCAAGCAGGCAGTTTGTGAGGGATGGGGTCTGACCTGCTGGTCGTTTGAGGGCTTCAAGCTCATCTGTTCAGCTGCAGTTGAGTTTGCAGGTTGGCATGGCATTCCTGCCATGTGGCGCAGGAGCAGGGCTGGGCACACACTCAGGATTGAGCATGTGAGTGTTTTACAGAAATACTCCTGTGTCAGTTCAGATATCCCCGTGCCCTTCTTTCTGCATGGAGAATGCTGGCTCAATTAAATTGTCATCTTCCTGGAAAAAAAGATATCCTGGTAGCAGGCCTGGGTCTCTTGGTATGAAACTACAATTCTGGAAGGAATTTAAACAAAGTCATCTGTTTTAGGGGGTTGCTGAATTTTGCTTTCTATCCCTTCCATCACGAAAAGGAAATATGCTTCTGAACTCTCCAGACAGTGATTTCAAGGTAGGATGGCTCCTGTTAAATTAGACATTTATGGACTATTTAGTAAATTACCTCAGAGACAAAACCTTCCAGGCTTGTTTTCTGTTTCATATGGACTATTTCAGAAAATTCCTCAGGATTATCTGGGGCTGGGAGGATCTGAGGAGCTGGGAGATGTGGGAGAGGTGGCCTGGCTGGGAATTGCCCAGTTGTCCTGCTGGTGGCAGTGACTGGGGACAGAGCGCAGCAGAGAAAAGCAGCTCTGGACCCTTTCCCAATTTCAGCAGCTAAGGAAAGGAGAATGCTGCTGGAATGTTAGAGGGGATGTGATGTGATCCTGCTGCAGTCATGGCCCGGAGGTGGCCGGGGGTGCCTGACCCCGGGGGAGGCTCTGATGGGGCCACCCCTGGCCAGATGTGGCTGCAGCTGCTTCCTGACAGACACCTGGGCTTCCACAGGGCCAAGGCTGCAGCCCCATGGCAGGAGGTGCTGTTTGGGCCGTGGGGCCTGGAAACATCCCCAGAGAATGCTACAAAATGGGGTTTGTGGGATCCATGGCATTGGCACAGAGCACACCTGGCCAGCTGTGCGTTGGGTTTATCCTCACCCGAAGCACCAAACCTGTATCTCCTCCTCCCAGTGATGCCCTGTGAAGGCTGGCCTAGAACAGAGGCTGGACAGAGTTAAAGAATAAAGTAGGGATTTATTAAAGGCCTCAATGGATGCACTTTGGGCAGCACAAGAGCCCAGTCAGGGCTATGCCCAAAATGAACCAAGATGGTCCCAAAATGGACACCTGGTCATGGGGTCTCCCACTTTTATAAGTTTTGCTCCATTTGCATATTGAAGTTAATTGTCCAATTAAAGCTTTAGGTTATGAAGTCCCATCCTTCTTGTTTTTCTCTCTTCATTCCTTGTTGTTTGTGTGCTTGGGCCTGAAATTTTGATCATTTGTCCTTGGTCCCCAGCTAGAGAAGGAATTGTTTTGTGTTCCTGTTCTGTGAAGAAAGCTCACCATCCCTAATATGAAGCCCAGACCAACACACTAAAGCAGCACAGGATCTGAAAAATATCAAAGCTCAAACCTGAGGCATCACCATCAGTCCCCTCCCTGCTGATATCGAGCAAAACCTGGTTTGAAGCAGAACCTCCTGCTCTGGGATTTGTTTGCACTTTGCACCAGGAACTCTTCCCCCGTTTGCTCTCACAGCCCCAGCCTGACCTTCCCCTGATGTCAGGATGGCAATTAAGGAGCTCAAAGCAGGGAGGGCTCTGATTGCTATTGATTAGGGCTCTAATTGCTCATCTCCCCATGCTGTCCAAGAGAATTGGGCTGGATGGAGATGCAGGGAGTGAAATGGAGTCGTGGCTGCCATGGGACTCACACAGATATTGTTCCTTAGCACAAGGCTGCAGGATTTGGGGGCTCTTCCTTCTCAACACAGACAGTTTTTGCACTGCTGGTCCCTTCCAACTTCTCTGCTTTCCTGAGGTCCCTCACTGTGACCAGCCACAGGTGCAAGGGCAGGGCAGGGTTGTCACTTCAGGCACACCTCATGTGCTTCTGGGAGCACCCCCAAACATGTCAATTATCTCATTAATTATTTCCTTCCAGCTGAGAACCAATGCTTGGACATTTCAGGGCATCACAGGACAAGTTACATCTCCAAATGTAGACCAGAGATGGTTTTTGAAAAATCCTCATCTCAAGAGAAGTTTAAATTTGGGGGATACCTTTTCAAGCTATTAGCTGATCACAGCCTTGGTAACTTGGAAAAGGAGAGGAAACCTCACCAAAGACTGAAACAATATGACAGTAAGCAGTGGAGAGCTCTCAGGAGCCAGGAATTTCAGAAACAAGAGCCCTCTGCCTATAATTTTGGGTTGTTCCTTGTCCAGGGACACTTTAGCCACCAGAGGCGTGGAAAAAGCAAAGTGAACTCTTCGTTAGCTGCTGAGGAAACTTTGCTGCCCTGAGAGCACGGGATGATCCCAGGGTTGTCTAATTAGGCAGGCAATTGTTTAAAAAAGGATTTCACATCCAGGCCTGAAAGAGCTGGAATTGACCTGTGAAGTGAAGAAAAGGCTGAATTTCATTCCCAGCCCCTGCACAGAACCTGGCTGAGCACAAGGAGCCTCACGCTGCCTCTCTGCTTGGGGTGAATTTCATTAGAATGGGCTGATAATTGCATTGTACAGCCAGAACCAAGCAGGGGGAATTTACCTTCAAGGCCCATGAAGGTCAAGATCATCCTCAGAACAATATCAGACTTTTCACGACAAAGTTTTCATGTGAACAGGGAGAGGACTTTGTGAACTCAGGGGCCTTGCAGACGTTCAAAGCTGACAGCAGCCATTTTGTGCCATTTTTCAGGAGTAAAACTGAAAACTATGAAACCACAGCTGGGCCTGTGGTTCATCCAGGGCTTCTCTTCTTCAGGGGATCATTGGGTGCAATTGTGGAGTTTATTTTCTGTGGTTTGGGATATTCTCTGGAAATACCCCAATCCTTTGGGGGACAAGGTCAGGTAGGGGGCTGGACCTTGCTGTGAAGGTACAAAATGTTTTGCTCCTAAGGAAGCTCTTCTGGGAGCCTGAGCAGCTCCCAGAGGGTGCCAACACTCCTTTCCAGATGTGCTGCACCTCTGGGGCAGACAGAAAATGCTGGATAAGCTGGAGCTGCCCTTTCTCCTTAGTGAATCCTTCCCATGTGGAACCAGCAAGCCCCTTGGAGGTAACAGCAGGTGGCTGCGAAAAACACTGCAAATAAGAAAGGATTGAAGACTGTGGAACTGTTTTTAGGTAAATTTCTGCTTTTCAGATCAGATCTGCATGTTTATCCCCTATCTACATGCACACTTAATCCCCAGTTGCCATGGGACAGGAGAACTGCCTGTTATTGCAAGCTCTTTCTCTGAGCAATTTCCTGTTGTTAATGCAGCTCAGTCCCTTGATTCCATTCCAGTCAAATCATTCCTGTTGTCTTTTCCGAGGTCATTGTGCTGCCTTGCAGAACCCAAACCTCTGTGTTGGCAAAGCTTGGGAATAAAGAGCCCTCTGTGAGGAGCTGCTGAGCCAGGCTGCCACAGCCAGGTGAGAGCAGACCTGAAAGGGCATTTCCATCCCTTGATCAGCTGCCAGCCCTGCTGCTCTGGGCACAGCCAGGCTCAGCCTCAGATGTGTGGTCTGACTTGATTTATGTAATCCTCAGATCTAGATAGTCCTCAGAATGCCCTACTCAGGATTATAACAAGGTAAACACATTTTTAGCACACAAAAAACCTGAAAATCTGATTGTTCTGGTGAAGCAGACAAAAGCTGGAAACTCTTAGCAGGGATATTTTTGAGGTGAGGCATTGATGTTTGAGGGAGGGAGAGCAAGGCTTAGAACTGGAGAAAATGGGCTGGGTGGCAGTAATAGAAAAAAAAAACTTCCTGCTTTTCTTCCAAGCAACCAAATGTGGAGTGGCAGAGGCGGCTCCTTTCTGCAGAGCTGCCTCTCTGACAGCAAACACGCCGAGGTGTCGATGTGGGGAGCAGCAAGTTGTGTTCCAGACTCCATGAAAAGTAAGAATACGCTGTGCTTCACACGTGTTCCAAAGAAATCTGCCACTCTCACCTCACTTTGCAAAGTGTCTTTATTCCCCTCTTCCTGAGTCACAAAGTGAGGGGGGAGGTCAGGCCTGGCGGGCTGCAGAGAATCCCAAGAGGCTCCTCGGCCACCTCATCCCAGTGGTGGGCGTTGGGTTGGGATTTGCTGTAATAACCCCCCTGGTGAGGTGACACCAGAGAAGGGAACAGAACCAGGCCCATCATTAGGTTAAAAATAGAAACTCACAGTCACAAAGAGTGTGGGCAGTAAATTGGGTCCTGGCCCTTCCCCATGCCTGGAGCTGCTGTTGCTGCCTGCATGGGTGAAGGAGTCTCCCCTTTTCCCATCTCCCTGGCACAGCAGAATGCCAGCTCTCACCTGGGAGGGTGACAAGTGTGTCCTGGTGGCAGGAAGGCACCGATGCCCACAGCAGGGAGTAAGATCCCAGCTCCTCTTCCTGCCTGTGTGTTGAAATAGGACATGAAATAAAACGACGTGGACACTGGATTATAAGGTAAGAAGAAGAAAAAGAAGGGAAGTTTATTTCCTGACTCCAGTATTTATAGACTTACAAAAGTGACAGTGGATTGGAGGATGAAAGTGCCACCTATCCAATGGCACTGGACAAGACAACAGTTCATCAAATTTCTCCTCCTCCAGAGAAGAATATAAAACAATAATTATTTACAGAAAAGCACGTGAGAAACTTTATTTAAACAAAAATGTAAACATCAGAAAGCTTAAAAGAACTTAAAAAAACAAAGCAACACCTGTGCCTTTGCCAAGCTGTGTTTGGGGCAGCCTCAGCCTGGCTGTGTGTGTTTGTGCCTCTGCTGGATGGTTCCAAAGCACATTTTCTCCCGGGCAGAGTACTGGCATATGCACACACATGCAGCAGGCACTCACTGCAACTGGCAAGCTGGAAAAATAACAGCATCCTCAGGGAAAATAGAGGCTCCCGTGTTGGTACCTTCCTCCCCTCTGCTGGCAGTTGCTCTGCACATCTCCAGCTCTCAGGCTGCTGCCCCTGAGAGCCAGGGAGGGAGATAAAACAATCTCATCCCAGCGATGTGATTTCCCTCTCCAAGTCCTCTCGCATTTTCATATGGATGTTGATAGCGAGGGCTGTAGATGTCACTGCTCTGGATTTATGGATAGAGATGTGCAGATGAGTGTGACAGCTGGGTGTCTGACTCCTTTCCACTGCAAAATCTGATCCCTCTTCTCTGCCATCAGCGGATTTCGTGCCACTCCTGACTCCGTTGGCAGAGCTGGGAGCTGTGTGGAACTCCAGGCTGCATTTCCACTGAGCTTGTCAGGTCTCAGCCCTCAGCAGTGAACTCGTGAACAAATCCAGCACTGGTGGACATCCCCTGAGTGTGCAGGGGTCGTGTCTGAGCTGCCCTCCCTCTGCAAAGGCTTTTCCCTTGGCCATGCAGGGTCATGTGTGGGGTTTATCTCGCTGAGAACAAACCGTGTCGTGCAGCAGAGACCCCGCTGGGACCCAGCTCAGGTCGTGAGAATGCTCTCCTCCAGAGGCAGCTCAGCATCCAGCTCCTGTACTGCTGTAAATCAGGAGCTGTGGGGTTTAATTTGATTGCTGAGGCTGTGTTCTTACATCAGAAATTACAGGAACAACGGGAGGGATTCTCAGCTCAGCTCAGTGAAAGGGCCTCGGGTGACAGGACAAGGGGGGATGGCCTTCAGTGAAAGAGGGCAGGGTTAGATAGGATTTTGGGGAGACATATTGGCTGTGAGGATGGGGAGGGGTTGGCATAGAATTCCCATAGAGAAGCTGTAGCTGCCCCATCCCTGGAAGTGCCCAAGGCCAGGTTGAACAGGGCTTGGAACAACCTGGGATAGTGCAAAGTGTCCCTGCCGTGGCAGGGGGTGGCGCTGGAAATCATTGAGGATCTTCTCAATCCGAACCATGCTGGGATTCTGGGATTCTGGGACAGGAAGGCACAGCAGAGTGGCTAGGGATGGGCAGGGCTGCCTGTGAGGGTGCACCTGCAGGTGTGTCCCATGCAGGTGTGTCCCAGCAGGGGTGTCCCAGCAGGGGGGTCCCCTCTGCCTCCCCCCCGTGCTGTGGCTCTCCTGCAGCTCCATCTGCACCAGAGCATTCCCTGCTGCAAGGCTGAAGGAGCAGGAGTGCTGCACGTAGAGCTGAGCTGATGAGGCTCAGCACCCCCTCTCTTTGTTTCATGTTTAATTAGCTGGTGCATGAAGGATGGATTGGATAGAACAAGGAAGCAGCAGGGAGAAGGAAGGTTAATCTATCCTCTAGCCTTGCTATTCCTTCTTCCTTGTGATCTTGTGAAGCAAGGAGATGATGTGTCTTTTGAAGTGTAAAGTACTCCCTATCCTTCTCCCCCCTGAAGTCTCCTCCTCCTCCTCCTCCTCATCCCAGCCTCAATCCAGCTGCTTCCTGCCAGGTGCTGCTGATGGCCAAGGGGCTGGGCCCATCCTCCCTGGGGGCTGCACAAGGGGGCTTGGAACCATAAAAAGTCAGGACTGGCTCTTTTAAGCATCTCAATGCCCTGTCCTGGAATCCTGGGGTGCTGCCTGTCCCAGGCCAGGGCTTGGAGTCACCTGGGACAGTGGAAGGTGTCCCTGCTCATGGGATGAGCTTTAAGGTCCCTTCCAACCCAAACCTGTCTGGGACTTTGGGATTATTGACTTCGTTTGGGGTTGAAGCAGCAGGAGCAAGAGGAGGAGGAGCGAGGGCTGGGAGGATGCCCTGAAGCCTGGGCTGTCACCTGGGGTGTCCCCAGGACGTCAGGGCTCACAAACAGCAGTGCCACCCCCCAGCTGTGAGTGAGGAGAGGGAGCTGGGCTCTCTCCTCTCCATCCTCAGGAGCTCTGTTCCATTTTCAGGAAACTCTTTGAGAACAAGGAGCAGGGGAATCAGGACAGAGGAGAGGGCTGGCCTGGCACGAGCAGCCCTTCCCCAGGCCCCGTGTTCTCCCCAAGTCAGAGTAATTGAATTGTTTTAATATTAATGTCTTCTCTCGAGCTCTGCTGATGGGAGGGAGGGAGAGATGTTTCTTCCAAAACAGTCTTAAGCTAATGCAGAAAGTATGAATAAATCTCTCAGAGATTATAGCCCCTGGAAAGCTCCTGTGAATATCAGAAAGACATCCTTCCTGCTATGGGAGTTTTGATTGAATTACAAATTTGAGGCAACTCCAAAGCAAAACTGATTAAGTCTTTTCTTTCTCACTCTCTTGTTGTAGCTTTTTAAGGCGCTAAAGCTTTTTAATAATTAGAAATCCCCCCATCCTGTTTGTAAGTGGTTATAATTGGCATAGCCCTGCCTGCAAGTAGCTCTAATTGGCATCATGTCCTCGTGGATGGTGAGACACCAGAGCACAGAACGAGGTGGGAAGTGTTGTCACTCCTTATCTCTGAGGGAGACCCACGGCCTGTGCTGTGAGAGGATCATCTCAGGGTTGGGAGGCAGAGGTGATGTGCCAGGGATGAGACCCTGGGTGCTGCTGAGTGGGGAAACAGGGATGGGGCTCCAGCTGAGGTGGGGAAACAGGGATGGGGCTCCAGCTGAGGTGGGGAAACAGGGATGGGGCTCCAGCTGAGTGGGGGAAACAGGGATGGGGCTCCAGCTGAGTGGGGGAAACAGGGATGGGGCTCCAGCTCTGCTCCCGGGAGGAAGTGGAAGGCCCTGGCTTTGGCCTCTTGTGTAGGAACCTGCTGTGAAAACAGCAAAGCCCCTGTTTTTGGAGGAAGGGGAGGGTCCTGCCCATGGGGCTGTCTGAGCCGTGTTTGATTAACGGTGTTTGATTAACAGTGTTTGATTAACGTTGGCACTGCACTGCCAGGATCTAAGGCTTTGCTGGGAGAAACACTGTCAGGATAAAGGCACTACAGAAATCACCTAATTCAGTTCTCCCCTATTGGAGCAGAGAGGAAAAAAAGGAAGAAAGAGAGCAAAAGAGAAAGCATTGTACGGCAGGAGCTGCGCACAGGGCCGTCTGCAGCAAGCAGACAGCTGTGGTCTTTACCAGCCCTTGACAAGTGATTTTTGCAACAATCAGATGGGAGAACATGCTCTGTTAGGCTTATAATTGATAATATAGCACACTGTTGAAATATGCCTGTCAGTTCTGCGGGGAGATAAAATTATAGCATTGATATTTCAGAGCTGTCCTCACAGGCAGTTTCTGAAACCGCATCCCGGCCCTGGCACGTGAAGGGTGGGTGTGGAGGCAGGATCCAGCCTTCAGCCTCACCCTGAGGGTGAGGAGAGACCCTGCTGCAGACCCCCAGCTCTGGGTGGGCTCTGTGGAGCATTTCCAGCACCCAGCAGGTGCTTGCACTGAGAGAACCCAGTCACAGAGGGGTCAAAATGTGTCACAGAAGTGTTAAATAATGAACAGGGAAATTCAAATGATCCAAGTCAGTCACAGTGGGGACTTTTTTAACAGGGAAGGCAGTTAACCGGTGGACACTTCAGAAACTGATCCCTCCATTGCTGGGAATGTTTTGAAGAGGAGCACAGGCTTTGGGAATAATCCAGCAAAACTCTTGGGATGCACAGCTTTTGAGATCACAGGACTCCACTAAGGAGCTCAGTGTCACAGAGTCCCACATCCTCCAGGAGTTCAAGAACTTTTTGGATCACCTTCTAAAAGGTGTTTGGTGAAAAGAAAAGCTGAGACAGGGAGGGACCCACCAGCACTTGACTTTGCCATCTCAGTCCCACTGCCCAGAATCAGGATGGTCACACCAGCTGGGTTATGAGAACCACCAGTTGCTCAGCTGGGTTCTCCAGAATCCTACAGGATCAGGGGGCACGGGAAGGTCCTCACCTTGTCCAAACCTTTAGGGTGTTTGCAGTGCCACGTGGATGCTGGTACTGGAGAGACAGCACAGGGTTTATGGAGCAGGGGCTGGAAACACTCTGAGTTGTGGGACAGATGGAGGAAGGGACTGCAGGGGTTGTTGGTAGGACTTGGTTGTGTCCACTTGAGCTCCAGATCTGTGATTTGTAGACAGGGAGGGGAGGTGTTCCCAAGCCTGTGCGGATCCAACATCCTGCACAAAACAAAAAGGTCTGAAACAGGATAAAAGCAGTCCTGGAAGCAAAAGGAATAAATTATTCTTTTTCTGCTGGTGACCAGGTGGAGAGCAGCAGGTGAGGCACAAGGTGGAGATTTGCCAAAGCTCACGGCACCTGTGTGCCAGCCTTGGGGGAAGGATGCAGCAGCCTCTGCCCTCTCAGCTCTCCCTTCTCTGTGTTCCTCTCCCTCTGTCCTTTCTTTCTCTCCTTTCTTGGCACATAACTTGGATAGATCGAGTGTCAGAACAGTTAAATGATATTTCTGACACCCCTTTGCTATTCCCTGCTCCGGGGGGCTCAGCCTCCAGCCCCTCTTGCACCCCAGTGAAACCAGTTGTTGGGATGGTTTGTTCATCCCCAGCCTCACCCACTGAAGCCCCCAATTAGCATCTTGCTCCAGGACACCTGCAAGCCTTTGTCAGGGTTAGTGATTCAAATTTGGAGTCAAATTAAAGGCATGTCACTAATTATGAGCTCCGGATTCCCTTCAGGGTTGGCTGCACTGAGTGAAATTGAAGTTCCCGACATCCCCATTCCCATTCCCCCTTCCTAATTAGTCCTCCCCTGCTCTTAGAGGCTGACATTTAAAATGAACTAAGCTGAAATCAGTGCTTTTGTAGTCGATTTTCAGTGCTGATAATGGCAACACGGAGGGGACAAACCCCTGCCTTAGTGGCAGTGACAGGTCCCAGCTGCCACCGAGCAGAGCAGGCACTGCTGCCACCCAGCCTGGGTGCACCTGCCTGGGAAAGGGCCTTGAAGGTCCCTTGGATTAATGCATTAAGGAGATTTTTATTGTCTGACTCCCTGACGAAGGTCCCGTTCGTCAGAGATTTCTCCCCTCAAGACACAAAAGTCAGTAAATTCTAGGCTCAGTCTGCAAATCTCCAGCTGACGTTTGTGACTTAACTCACTCTGCCGAGTAAAACCCCGAGCACAAAGCTGTGAGTTGTAGCAGCTCTGGTGTGACCAGGCTGCCAGGCTCTTAAACCCCCAATTTCCTGCCTTTTGATGGCTTTGAATCACGATGGGCCTAATAATAATGATAGTTGGTACTTAGATGGCACTTTATCTTAAAAGCACTGTGCAAACATTAATTAATTATAGACACAGACAGTGTCTGCAAACGTGGAGCTGCAGATGCAGCCGGGTTTGGAGCCACGCACAGCTCGGAGCCAGGAGCTTCCCAGCAGGAGAGAGCTTGGATCACATCTGCTGTGGCCCCTCCGTGGGCAAAGCCCCTCATTTCTGGCAGTATCTGCCCCAAAAGGTGACAAAAAACTACCTGTGCCCCTGCAAACACCTCCCTGCACAGGCCTCAGGGAGGATTTTACTGCTGTTCCTGCCTGGAGAGGTGGCAAAACCTTGGGGTTGGCTCCTGGTTTGGATGAGCAACCTGATTCTGCCTGGACTTTCAGCCTCCTTATGGCTGCAGGTGTTGCTTTTTTGGGAATGCTGTGGCCCCTAAAATTTACAGGTGATGCAAAACCTTGGGGGTGGCTCCTGGTTTGGAGCAGTTTGCTCCAATGAGCAACCTGATTCTGCCTCCTTATGGCTGCAGGTGTTGCTTTTTTGGGAATGCTGTGGCCCCTAAAATTTACAGGTGATGCAGAAATGAACTTTGCCCATCTCCTACTTCTCCAAATTAAAACAAGCACCTCAACACTGCAGGGAAGCTGGGAATGCTCCGTGCCTGCCTGGGAAGGAGGGAGGGAAAGCAGCAGCAGCCATGGAGGAGGGCAGGCTCTGCCTTCACAACCTTTCTCCTCCTCTGACCACATGCTGGACATGCAAAAGATCCCTGTTTCCTTGGAAACGGGCTCTTCCCGCATGTGCTGCAGCGAGTTGGGCAAGTTTGCCTTCATCAGACCCCCACGGTGAGGAGAATAAGCTCCAGAGAAGCTGTTCTGGGGCCGGCAGCCTGATTGCTGCTGCTTCCCTTATTTGCATCTCTTTAAGAAAAGGCAAAAGAACGGGAAAATCTCCCTCCTGCCCCTTGCAGAGGAGATCCCTCCTGGTTCCTTGCAAGCCCTGTCGCTGTCTGAAGGCAGAGGAAATTACTGCAATCACTGAGACAGGGCTGAGCACCCCAAAACTTCCCATCTCCTCCTCAAAACTTGGGCTGCAGACACTGCTCCCCTAGACAAACTGGGAGCAGTGGAGGGACGTGTCCCCTCACTTAGCTCCCCTTTTTTCACTTCCCAATAAACTCAGCATCAAGTCAGGCTTGAGACAAGAGGCCCAGAGGCTTCCTGGAAGATTCCCCCAATGGCAGCAGCTTTGCATTTGCCTTTGCCAGCTTCACCCCCTGCCAAGGACACAGGGGCACCCCGGGGTGGTGCTGGGGAGATGCTCCCTGCGCCAGAGCAGTGCAGAGCCTGTCCCTGGGTGCTGGGCACCAGCAAGGGACCTCAGGAAGCAGAGGAAGGAAGAACAGGGACATTCCAGAGCACACAGCGAGGCTGGAGGGGCAGCAAAGCCCAAAGCCCAGCTCCGAGCGGGTGTGTGGGTGTTTAACCCAGCAGATGTAAATGCTCCGGGCCTGCAGTTTAGAGAAACCTCATAAATATTTTAGCTCGGGGAGGATGAAAGGAAGACAAACAAATATAGGTTTGGGCCTTTGGGGCATTGCTGTGATCATCTCTTCAGAGCAGCAGAGGTGGTGCTGGTTCTTGGTGCTGTGGCGTGACGGGCAAGCTACTGACACATTGTCTGACGAGCACTGCCACCAAAATATTGATTTTGGAGTGAGGGAAAAGCAAGGAAAAACGTCCAAACTTTTCTAATGAGGCAGTTTTGCTCCTATTATTCCAGCAGGATTTGCCAAACTAACCCAGTGATCAAAGCCTGGAGTTTTGATCTGAGATGGGTGGGCAAACGCCATGAACATTTGTGCTGTTCTCGTACACTTGTTTTGACTGTCTCTGCCTCTAAAGTCTTGTTTGAATTTGAGAGTGGAATTTAATTTGATTATTTTTACAGCTAGAAAGCAATGAAGGATGAATAAATACTCTTTGCTGAACATTTCATTTGAAAAATACACTAAAAACCACTGAATTAACGATTCACTGATTGAGGCTGTGAATTCTGGTTGATCATCATTTTAAAAGCGATCCTGGTAGAATTTTGCAAGCTGAGGAATATCATAAAGTGTTCCAGTTGTTTTGCTGCTGTAATTATACAAGACAGACTGTGTGCAGATGCAGTGGTGCTGCTACAAATTGCTCTGGTGCCCTCGGTGGAGCCAGGAAATGCAGATGTGGGAGGTGGCTTAGGTGGAGCTGCCACAGTTTTGCCCAGGGAGGTGGTTTAGGTGTCAGCCTGCACGTTAATACCAGGCATTAATTGCCTATTAATTACCTGGCTCTGTTTGGAACCTGCTCACTGCGACTCTGTAAATATTTGTGGCAAAATTCAGCATCCATAATGATCTCTTTATCTCTTTATTCTCTTTACTCAGCACTAAGGCTTGCTGTGGGTTTGCTGGAGGCACTGGCAGCCCTTCCAATGGTCACCTCCACTCTCTGGCTGCTCCTGGGCTTATTTTGAGGAGAATCCAGTCCTTTTTTTAGCAAATATGGATGCAGTTTGTGGAACTGATGCTCAGCCGACTCTGTTGGTTTCAGTATAAATCCCAGGAGAGATCAGCATTTTGCTTTAAAACCTCTGAGCTCAAACAGAGGATGGATAAAGGGAAATGTTTGCACAATCTCTTTGCAAATCAAATCTTTAACGTGGCGCGTCACTCTGGAGAGGTGGGGAGGAAAGATAATCCCAGATTTTGACTTTGAGCTTGCAAGGCAAAGCTGCCCTTCATTGTAAAATCAGCGGGAGCTTGTTTCCAACTCCCACGGGAGTTTCTGGGATGGAACCGGAGGCTGCAGGAACCTGAGACTCCAAAACAAATTTCCGCCACGCCTGCCTCCGGGAGGTGCTGCCCTGTGCCAGGCGCACGCGGAGCGCCAGCGTTTGGACACGTTCCGCTAATCCCGGGATTTGGAAACGCTCTGGCAGCGCACGGCGAGGTGATTCATTCCTGGAGAGGGATGCAGCACACAGAGGCTGCCAGCCAGGGCCCCTCGCCTCTTCCAGCAAAGGCTCCCCACTCTGGGGCGTTTCTGGGATCAGAAACATCAGGGTCTGGGCTCATCACAGTCCGTGCTCGCTCTTGCAGGGTGGAAAAGGAAAGCACATGGCAAGGAATGGAGCTGGGAGCAATCCTGAGGTCCCAGCCTCATCTATGGCTCACTGGTCTCAGGTGCCACAAGGGCAGTGTTTAATTTTCCTCTTTGCAACCTACTGATTCCCCAGCATCTTAAAATTCCCCAAATATCCGTAAATTTGAAATCCAGGCCCCTTCCTAACTCTTAGAAACGCTGCTGTCCCACGCTGGAGAATGATTCCTCAGGCAGTGAATAAATTCTGGGGCTGGCTGGGTTTGGGCTGAGGTTTGGAGGTGTGGAAAGCATGCTCAGTGACTTTAGGATCTTAAATGCCTCCCTCAAGCTGGAGTTTGGTCAGCAGCCAGGAGCTGCACCTAGCAGGAGCTGGGAGCCAGCCCATGGTGGAACACGCTCATTATCTCTACCTTGCTCAGAAAGGATATTGTGATTTTAATAACTTCTTGGATCCATTTTTTTCCCTGGTAGCTCTCGTTGCCTTGGATACAGGCTCTGGAGAGGCTCAGCCCTGCTAAAGATGGTAGATCATTTAAATGGAATAGAAGATGAGGTGTGGATTTGCAAAGTGCTTTTGCACTCCCGGAGCTGGCTGGGAGCGCGCCGGCAAAGCCGAGCTGCCGCGGGATGAGCGGGTTTGTTCAACAGGGCTTTGTTCCTGGGGATGGGATACCAAAGCTGCTTTTGCACAAGGAGTTTGTGGTGTCTGATGTGTCCACGTGACAGCACCAGGCTGGGAAAAGCAGAGCCCTGAGGCTTTGGTGATGGTGTTGAATCAATTCCAAAGGCGCTGTGAGCAGGAGCAGAGCTGGATCTTGGCGCCTCTGGAATGGGGTGTTCCAAAGTCTTCAACCCCATCCTCTTCCTCCTTCACCACCACCTCTGCCCTCCGTCTGACTTCCCAAGGTCACACAGGACCTGCGGGGTGGTTCAAGGCCATGAGCTCTTCCAGCTGATATGCGTTCATGGCACTCCAGCTCGCCTGGTTGTTCTCTTCCAAAGCTTGATTCCCATCCCTAGCACTCCTTTATTCCCTTCCTCCCAGCTTACACACACGGCTTACCTACAGAGAAGCCATGCAAACAGAGAAATTCTCATTTCATGAGAGGTTGCCCACCCCAAAAGGTCACCAAAGCTATTAAAGAAAGCCCCTCATGCCCAGGGCTTTGGACACCTCATTTGACTTGCTTTGGTCAAATTTCACGCTGCTGCAGTTTTTGATTTATGCCCTTTGAAAGTCTTTTGCTGTGCTAGAGAAAGCCCACTCATGGTGCCTGTTGTAATCAAGCAGCTCTGGCTTTTTGGAGCTGACTTTTCTTCTCTTAACAACTCTGGGGTGTCTGGGCCCATCCTGATAAAAACAAACTAAACAAATTGCTTTTTCTTCCTGGTCCTCATCATAAACACGCTTGGATCTATGATGCCTGTCTGGAAAATTGTTAAGATCATTTAATCACTGCCAGAATAAATCACCCTGACTGGAGACTCTGCCCTGAACCTGGATTTGCTGCTGGGGTTACTGAGGGTGAGATGCTTGTGACACTGGGCTCAGAAATTGGTGTTTAATTGCTATGGAGGAGCTGCTGGAGGTCACAGCCCTGCTGTGCTGGGTGACAGGGTGTGACAGGGCTGCTGGAGGAGCAGGAGGAGCTGAGGGACAGCTTCTTTCCATGAGGGTGTCAGAGCACTGGAAAAGCTGCCCAGGGAGGATGAGGAGTCTCCTCCTGGAGACATTCAGTGTTTGTGTGGGCTCACCTGGCAGCTCCAGCCCTTCTGCCACCAGTGCAGAGCCAGGGAGCTCCTGCCATTGCCTCCCAGCTGATTTCCCCAATTCCTGCCCGTGGATGCCCTGTGCTGGAAGGAGTTGCTCACCTCGGTCTGTGCCAGCCCTTCCTTCAACCCACTGCCATCCACAGCCCATGGGAAGGACCCCGTGATGCCTGAAACTCTCTGGAATTTCACCCTTGTGCTGCTTCATGGGCCTGGGAGAGGAAGGAGGAATCACTGAGGAAGCAGCAGCAGAATGAAGAAGAGGGAAAAAAAAAAAAAAAAGCAAAAAACTAACACTTCTGTGCTCAAAAAGAAATCTCAGCCTTCCTGGAGTGAAGAAAAGAAGAGGAGGGAGGGAGATGCACCACACAAAGAGAAGAAAATGGGCTGAGAAACCACAAGACATTTTAAAGCTCACCCAGGAAACCCCACTTTGATATCCACTCTCATTGGAAGCATTTGAGGGCAGAATAATGCTGCCATCATTGATCACACAAAGGGATGAGAAAGGGAGTGGATCCAAGAGCTCCTTTCTGCTTCTTAGGACCAAAAAAAAAAAAAAATAGCTTTGTATTCAATTTCAATGTAGAAGCTAAGAACCCTTAATCAAATGTCTGTTTGCAAGGCTGTGTTTGTCTCTTCCAGGAGCAGGAATGGGAGTGGGGCAGGACAGGAGCCACTTCCCCAGCCTGTGGGGACCTCTCTGCTCTGGCTTTTCCTCTGCCTTCAGCCCTTGGGAAGTGGCTCAGGTTGGTTCATGGCCAAGGAGAAACTGAGTCACACCCAGGGAATTTCCTCACACCGGATGTGTGTGGGCACAAGGTAACTCATCTTCAGAGAATTCCAGGCTGGTTTGGACTGGAAGGGACCTTAAAACTCTTCCAGTCCCACCCCTGCCATGGGCTGGGACACCTTCCACTGTCCCAGGTTGCTCCAAGCCCTGTCCAGCCTGGCCTTGGGCACTTCCAGGGAACCCGGGGCAGCCACAGCTTCTCTGGGCACCCTGTGCCAGGGCCTGCCCACACTCACAGGGAACAATTCCTTCCCAATATCCCACTCAAATCTCCACTTTTCCAGTCTGAAGCCATTCCCCCTTGTCCTGTCACTCCATCCCTTGTAAACAGTCACACTCCATCTCTCTTGTAGCTCCTTTAGGAGCCACAATTAGATCCCCCCGAGCTTTCTCTTCTCCAGGCTAAGCAATCCCAATCTTCCCCTCAGTGCATTGCCTGGGACTTAATTCCATCTCCTGTTTGTCCAACAGTTCAGCTCCATAGACTTCATTTTATGCTTGTTTAAGTTAATTTTTTAATTAGTGCAGAGCAGAGGCGTTTTGGCCGGGAGGTTGTTTGGAGCTGTGTGACCAGGGCAGCTCCCGGGGGATGAAGGGATGCAGCAATGCCCACATCCAGCTGGTTGGGCTGCTTGGAATGGGAATGCTGACTTCCCATTAAAGAAAATTGGTGCTGCTCCTTCCCTAAATACAGACTGGATGTGACCCAGGAGAAGAAAAATCTCAGCAAACTATTTTTCCTTAAATTTCATCCCTAAATGTTCATCCAAATATCCAGCGGAGCAGTTACTGCTGAACAAATGAACTATGGAGCTGCATCAAAATCAACTTTTTTAGCAGAGATATGTTTATTATGTAGTGTGATTTTATTTCTTTTTACTGATGGGAGAAAGAAAGTGTTCAAAATGAACATTTTTTAAGCTGATGAAAAAATCGATGTTAGGAAAATAAATGCTTCATTTTTCATTGGGTATGTCTCCATTTTTTTAACTTCCAGATTTCATTTTCAGCAATTTGACTTTTCTGCCTGTCATAAACCAGCTGGATCAGACTCCCTGGCTGTGTCAGTCTCTCCCTTTGCTCAGAGGCAGTGTAGCAGCTCCAGAGCAGGACTTCCCCCAGCTGCAGCAAGAAGAGAATGAGAAAACCTCAGCCCACCCCTCTTGGAGCCCCAGGTCCTCTCCCCATGAACAAAGCAGCTTTTTGTATGGCCAGTTCCTGATTTTCCACCTGGGACCCATTTTGTGTCTCTCTACCTGAAGCTGGGGAGATCCTCAAAGGCAATTTGGTTTTTTAGGTATTCCAAATCTACCTGAAAATGAGAAAAACTGAACTAAACTTGGCAGAGAAGAGGGTGAGTGACTCCAGAGGGAGCATTTGCCCCTGTGCTGAGCTTTGTGGTGCCACTGGTCTGTGATTTTGGGGGAGCAGTGCTGAGTCCTGCCAGGCAGTGCTGCTGGAAGGAGCATCCCCGTGGGCACAGCCTTGCAGTGACAGCCAGGAAATTGTCTCTGCCTGGAAACATGGAAAGGAGTTGGAATGACTTTAAGATCCTTTCCAAGCCAAACTGGGATTCACGAACAGCACCAGTGTCTCCCTCTCTGCTCACCCCCAGCCCCAAGCCTTGGCACCCTCTCTGCTCTCACTGGAGGGGCAAAAATCCCCTGTTCACCTCCACCAACCTTGCTGGGACCCAGCAGGACCCCCCAGGACATCTGGGGCTGGTCTGGTTGGCCACTGATTTTCTTGTAGGTCTCATCAGCTTATCTCCTCCTGGTGCCAAGCAGATTCTGCCTCTCCCCTCTGCACTGGGATGATCTGGGGTGTGAACATCTCTGCCCCATGGATGCATCAATCCCACTTTGAGGTTGTGCCCAGAGCTCCCAGCTCCTGTGACCTCCTCCTGCAGGCGGGATGAGGTGCAGAGAAACCCCAAAACCCTCAGCATCACCTGAGCTCGATTTGTCTCAGCAAGAGAATGTTATTTTTCCTTTTCTTCTAAGCAAAATGGGTATTTGGATGGGATTAAATCTAACTCCCTTCAAATGGTGAATTCTGACTGGAATGCAAACAGTCCCTGTGGGCCCTGTGGTTGCAGGCAGCAGTGTGAGGATGGTGGTTGTGTTATGCCTCGAAAATATTTCCAATTGCAAAACAAAAGTGGGAAGAGAGGCCTTAAATGATGTGAAAATAAGACTGTTTGAATTAATGTGTCAGCCCTGATGGATGCTTGTGCTGCCCAGGGTTTTGAAGGGGCTCTGACAGGTAAGATATTACCAGGTGAGATTTACCTACAGCCCATGACTTTTAGTCAGCAAAATCCAAGATGAAAACCCATCCTTCACTCCACACTGACTTCCCAAGAATATTGAATCAAGATAAAGACCTAAAGGGCCACATACACAAAGCTATTTTGGCATCTAAGTCTCATTCATTTTGATGCAAGTTTTGACATTTTCAGATATTATCTTTCATTTAGTCAAGTAAAGGAGGGTCAGTCCTTATTCTCAGCTCACTCAGTGCAGGAGTACAGGTCATTCCAGTGTCTGGAGCCAAAGGAAGGGAGTAAAAGTGGGTTTCACTGGATATCCAGGCTTCAATCCTCTCTCAGCTCTAGCCATTCTCACCATAAACTTTTGCAAGTCACTAATGACTGGATTCTCCTCTTACACAGTGATGGAGCTGGGAAGGAAATTGGGGTTTTAACCCTGGTGGTTTTACAGCAGTGGAATTCTTTTCCTCCTCTAAACTCTCTGTGAAAACACAGCCTAAAGCTCCAAGCCTTGGCAATGGCACAGCCAGAGGAGAGAAAGAAAGAGGAAAATGCGTGTCTGCACTGAGGGAGAAAAATCCTAAAAGAATAATGATAGAGGATGTTTTTATTGCGGGCGGAGGGAAAACCCCCAAAATTAAAAACAAGGCTGTGTTGTGCGCAGAGCCCTTCAGAGACTCAGACTCAGAGTGTTTGCTGTTTGAACACACAGAATTTAAGGCAGCACTTCCTTCCCAGCCAGATAAATGAGAGTTTTTTGGGGAGCTTGCAGTATCTACACTCGGCCAGCTCCAGCAGCCGGAGCCCAGGGAGCTCCGCCGGCTGCAGCAGCCACAGCTCCTCCTCTGCCCATCCCCAGCTCCAGCTGCAAAAAAAATCCTTGGATTCAAAGAAAGCACGGCAAGGAGCACCCTGTGTCCGACCTTGTTTGAGGCCAACATGAATTTCAAAGCAGCTCCCACTCTGCTGGCCTTGGCGGGGCGTGGGTGGAACGTGGGAGGCCGCGGGGTCGCGATCCCCGCCTGGATCCTCACGTTTCATCCTGCCACCCATCCGGAGCATATCAGAGAGTTTTCCATGGAAATCAATAGCAACAGAGGTTTCTTCATGCACTTTAGAGCATCGAGGTTAAAAGTCAGCTGTGTACTTTTCGATTTTTTTTCTTTAATTTTTCGGATTTTTTTTTTTTATTTTAGGAGGGTTTTTGATCATTTATATGTAAGATCTGAGGATTTTGCTTTCTTCTTGGTTCGAGTTTGCTGCCAAGTAACTTTAAAGGCCTTCCTAAACAGGTGCTATTTTCTTGGCAGAGGAAAAGGGAGCAGCACGTTGGAGCTGATGCTGGAGGTGGAGGGGCAGCCCCGTGTCTGGCCTACCCTGGGCAGTGGAGTCTGTCTGTCCCTCTCAGCTGATCCAACCCTGGGTTTTCCAGCCCAGGAGCAACATCTGCACGTGGGACCCACAAGGATCATCAAAGTCCAACTTCTGAGTTCTGGAGTGGTTAAATTGTGAGCTTCACCTTGTAAAGCACCCAGAGCAATGTTGGGATTGGTGTTGGGATTAGCCCAGCTTGGATTTGGGACCCTGGCAGCATGAGCAGCAGGGCTGAGGGCTGGGGTGGGCAGGGTAGTGCTGCCACCCCCAATTCCATCCATCCATCCATCCATCCATCCATCCATCCATCCATCCATCCATCCATCCATCCATCCATCCATCCATCCATCCATCCATCCATCCATCCATCCATCCTCCATCCATGGATCCATCCATCATCTATCCATCCATACATCATCCATCCATCCACATCCATCATCCATCCATCCATCCATCCATCCATCCATCCATCCATCCATCCCATCCATCCATTCATCCACCCATCCATCCATTCATCCATTCCTCCTTCCCTCCCTCCATCCATCCCATCCATCCATTCATCCACCCATCCATCCATTCATCCATTCCTCCTTCCCTCCCTCCCTCCCACCAGGACAGGAGGCAAAAGATCATCAAATCTCTCTGCTGAGGTTTGATGGGAGAACTCTCTGGGACAAGATGAAAGCAGTATACAGAATGCTTTTGTTAAACGTGGAAGCTGACATGAATTTACATTAATGTCTCCTTTCTGGACAGCAGGAGTCTGCATTTCTCCACAACATCAATTTCTTATCTCTGTGAATGCAGGTATTTGCCCCTGACCACAGAGGAAATGAAAAGTTTCTCCATTATGTGTTTATCTATTTCAAGAAGCAGTTTTCTCAATAGAAGAGGGGAGCAGGAGGTTCCCTGCATTACTCTGAGGCACGAGCTAAATCAGCATTTCAAACAGGCCACTTCCTGCACTATAAAGTCCTTTTCCCTCACTTCTCCCTTCCTGTACAGTAACTTCCATGGCCAGCAGCCCTTACCCATTGCATGCCCTGCCAAATAAATCAGTAATTGAGGATATCACTGACAAAGGAAATCCTGATCTTTGTGTTTTTCTTCTGCTTGTGAAATCTTCCAGACTTCCCAGCATTCATCCACACAGGGAAACATCACTGCAAAACCAAAGCTGAGATTTCTGCACCATCACCTCAGCCCTCACAGACTCTTTCTCTGTGGGGGACTGTGGCAATTCTGCTTTTCAGTGTTAAATCCAGTGGGACTGAGCCAGTTCAGCTGATTTGTGCCTCCTTGGCTGAACACTCAACTGCACAGGGAGCTTCTTGGTGGCCTTGCAGACTGCAGCTGGAGCAGGGAGGCTTTGGTGACCATCTCAGAGGAGCAGAGCAGCAGCTGGAGGGCAGGTGATGTCACCTGGCTGCTCTGCCATAGAATCATTGGGGTTGGAAAAGACCTCCAAGATTATTGAGTCCAACCTTGGTATTGTCACCCTCACCTTCTCCTCACGCAGCCCAGAGCACCGAGTGCCACATCCAGTCCTTCCTTGGACACCTCCAGGGATGGAGACTCCAAACCTCCCTGGGCAGCTCCTGACAGCCCTTTCCATGAAGAAATCCTTCTTGATGTCCAGGATGAATGGTTCATGCTCTTCAAAGGGTAAAGGTCATCCTTAGGTAACTTCCAACTCAGTCATGGCTGACTCTGCCTGCACAGAAACGTTGAGGTTCCCGGGGAGCCCAGCAGCGCCTCATTTCTCCCGTCACGCTGCCTTCCCCCTACACAAGCCCACGGAGCTGTGCCTGCTTGTTCTGCAGCTCTGCTGCCAAGACAGGGGAGGATTTTAGCGTGAGGAATGAGTGTGATTTGGGAGCAAGCCCAGCAGAACGTCACCCACCCTCTGCCAGGACTGATGAGGCTCTGCTCACAGAGCACAGTGCCAGACTGCTCTGGTGGCGTGGCCCACCTGGCTTTGGTGTGGGTGCCACACCCAGACCCCGGAGGTGAACCCCCCCAAGGCAGCACCCACAGCCTCTGTTTTGGGGCAACCCTCTGAAATGTGCCCTTTTTGGTGGTCCTGTTGAAAAGCCACTTCTTCTCCCAGCACTGAAGCTGTTCCACATCCTTGTTTGGCGTCCAACAAAAAAGGGTCCTGTCCACAACTCCCTGCCAGGAGGGGACAGCCAAGGGGGCTCAGGATCTGCTCCTAGGAACAGGGACAGGAGGAGAGGGAATGGCTTCAAATTGCACCAGGGGAGGCTCAGGGTGGACACCACCAGGAATTTCCCCATGAAAGGGTGGTCAGAGATTGGAACTGCCCAGGGAGGTTTGGAGTCCCCATCCCTGGAGGTGCCACTCAGTGACAAGGTGGGGATCAGGCACAGCTTGGACTGGATGCTCTTGGAGGTCTTTCCCAGCTTCAGAGAGTTTGTGATTCTGTGATCACTGATTAGACCCATTCCTGGCCAAAATATTGAACAAGCAGGATCAAGAGTTAAAGCAAAAAAAATTATTTCAGGGAAGTGGAAGCCACAAAACAAACCAGTGCTAATGTATTATTAATATATTCATGACAGCATTAATAGCAACTCAGAGTTTTGTAGCTGGTTTAGTAAAAATGCTACAGCTTTATGTATTAATAAGTGTGGTAATATTAATGCCACTTGCTGAGATAAATAACATTGGTGATAACATTGATAATAGCACTGCATCTCCAGGCTAAAAAAAAAAAAAAAAATTAAAAATTTAAAACGCTGCTTCCTGCAATTTTTGGCCAGCCAGAACCCCCTTCCCATCACTGCTGGGTCTCCCCTTGCACAGCTCACTCCATGCAGCCCCTCCCTGCTCACAGCACCTCTGTCGCTGGACTTCCTGGGGAATTCCCACCTTTCCAGCCAGGATTGAAGCCCTCTTTGGTTTTGCAGCCTTAAATTCTTTATTCCATATCCCTGCAGGGGATGGCTGCCTACAGAGGCTGAAGGAGAGGACAGAAAGAGGCCCCTGTACCCTGTCGAGCCCACCTGTGAATTTCAGGCTGGTCAGGACAGAAGGATGTGATGGAATCAGCCCTTCCAGCTGATTTCCAGCTCAGAACTCTAACCAGGGGTATGAAACGAGGCTGCTGCAGGGAGATTTTTCTCTGCTGTGCTCACAGATTTTGTGGGCAGGAGGGCCTTGGCTGTGGAACACCCAGGGAAGGTGTGGGGAAAGCTCTTGGGAAAAGAGGGATGGAGAACCACACAAAATCTCACCAAAAGGGTTTGGAATGGAGCTGTCAAGGTCCCAAGGTACATTTTTGGGTGGTTCAGCCCCCTCCCAGTGCTGCCTGTGGAGCTCTTGGGGATGTGCAGAGGAGGAGCCGAGCTGCCAGGGCCAGAGGATACGGTGTGTGTTAACTCGTTCAAAATTCCTTCCAAAATCCCCAGAATTCAGAATTCTTTCTTCAGAAAGAGGCGCCTGTATCCTGTGGAGCCCATCCATGAGTTTCAGGCTCAAACAAGCAGGTGAGAGAGGCTGAATCCCTGGATTTGCCACAAGGATCCCATTCTGGATATGGTGCCAATGGCAGGCCCTGGGGTACAGGCTGGTGACAATGGGCTGAGATGTCTTTGGAGGGGTTTTGGTCTCGGGGGCAGAGCAGGCACAGAGACAGCAGGGACTGGAGAGGCAGGAGCAGCACAGGGTGGTGGCTGCTGCTCCTGGCTGGGTGGAGTCCCCAGAGCATGGTGCTGTTGGGTACCTCGTTGCTATCAGCTGAAAATTAAACTTTATCCCTTGGCTGATGGCTTGGATCCTCCCTTGGCCTGTGCAGGGCTTTGCTTCTGGGCACTGACCACCAGAACTTAGGGCACTGACCACCAGAACTCTGGGCACTGACCACCAGAACTCTGGAGCACTGACCATCAGAACTCTGGGCAGTGACCATCAGAACTTTGGGCCACTGACCAGCAGAACTCTGGAGCACTGACCATCAGAACTTTGGGCACTGACCATCAGAACTCTGGGCACTGACCACCAGAACTTTGGGGCAGTGACCACCAGAACTTTGGGCAGTGACCACCAGAACTCTTGGCAGTGACCACCAGAACTTTGGGCAGTGACCACCAGAACTCTGGGCACTGACCACCAGAACTTTGGGGCAGTGACCACCAGAACTTTCGGGCACTGACCATCAGAACTTTGGGGCAGTGACCACCAGAACTCTGGGCAGTGACCATTAGAACTTTGGGCCACTGACCACCGAACTTTGGGCAGTGACCATTAGAACTTTGGGCAGTGACCATCAGAACTCTGGACAGTGACCATCAGAACTTTGGGCAGTGACCACCAGAACTCTGGGCCACTGACCATCAGAACTTCGAGCATTACCATCAGAACTTTTGGCAGTGATCATCAGAACTTTGGGCAGTGACCAGCAGAACTTTGGGCATTACCATCAGAACTTTTGGCAGTGACCATCAGACCTTTGGGCACTGACCATCAGAACCCTCCCAGCTTGTCCATGGTCACTGTTTACAGCCAGACCTACAGCTTAGTCCTCTTTTCTCTTGATTATGAATCTCTGTGAGGCTGCAGGCTCCTTGCTGCTGTTTTTGCTCCCTAATTGGCTCCGGGTGTGTGTGTGGATGTTCATGTGCCTGCCTCCCTCATCAGCAGCACCCCTGCTATTCACAGGAGTAATTAGAACATCTCAATCTTCCCTCGGTGCCACCCAGGCCTGCTGAAATTATCGGTGGCTGCTGCAGACGTGCGGAGCCCAGCCCAGCTCCCGGGAAATGCAGCCACTCCTGGATTTTTCTGGGGGAAGTTTCACACCCCAGCTCCTTCCCACTCCCAGTCCAGTGGGGTTTGTCGGCTCAGCGAGGATTTTGGGGTTTTGCATCCCACTGGAACCCGAGTGCTGAGCAAACCTGGCTTGGTGCTGGATGCCCCGGGAATCCTTCCCTGCCTCTCCTTCCCTGGCCCCACCTGGGCTCAGGGCAGGGTGAGGGGTTTGGGGTACCCTGAGCAGGATGGAGTGTTTTTGGGGTACTCTGGGCAGAGTGAGGGGGTTGGGGTACTCTGGGAAGGATCAGGTGTTTGTGGTACCCTGGAAAGGATTAGATGTTTGGGGTACCCTGGGCAGAGTGAGGGGTTTGGGGTACCCTGGGCAGGATGGAGTGTTTTTGGGGTACTCTGGGCAGAGTGAGGGGTTTGGGGTACCCTGGAAAGGATGGAGTGTTTGGGGTACCCTGGGCAGAGTGAGGGGTTTGGGGTACCCTGGGCAGGATGGGGTGTTTGGGGTACTCTGGGCAGAGTCCTGGTCTGTCCTGGGGTCCAGCAGAGACCCCTCAAAAGAGCCCTGAACCCCCAAGGTGACACATAATGGGTGTGGGTATAAATATATGTATTTGCTGTACATAAATATATGTATTTGCTACATATAAATATATGTATTTGCTGTATATAAAGACTAAATAATATGAGGTAAAAAATCTAAATGCTATAATATCTATAATATATAATAATATCTATAATATATCTATAATATATCTATACTATATAATATATAATAATATCTACAATATGTCTGTAATATAGATCTATAGGTATAAAATAGATAATATAAAATATGTTATAAAAATATATATTATTAAGTAAATATATTGTGCATAAGTATATTATTAAATAACTGTATTAATAGGTATTTAAATGAAATAGTACATAATGGTATTAAATAACTATTATTAAATATATTATATAAATATAACATATAAATATACACAATTTATAGGTACATTATATTTTATTTATATATATTTCAATAGATATTAGATATATAATATATATTATATATTCTACATTATATAATATACAATATATATTGTATTTTATATTTTATATTTTATATTTTATATTTTATATTTTATATTTTATATATTATATTTTTATATTTTCTATTTTATATTATATATTGCATTTTATATTTATATTTTTATATTTATATTTCTAGTTTACATGTTATTTGGTATTACATAGAAAGATAATATATAAAGACACTATGCTTTATATGTTATTTACATACACTTACATGTAAAAACATCTATAAAATATATAAAATAAATCTCAGAGGATGCTGAGGGTTGATCCTCATTAATTTAATGTTCAATGAGGGAAGGCAGTGGCCACTCACCCATTTCCTCCCCACACGGGGTAAAAAGTGGGGTCAAGAAATGCAGAATTTTTTTTCTGAAGTCTTCCTTTCCCCCTCCCAGCCCAGGAGGCCAACTCCATATCTTATCTCTCGAGCTCCAGTGCTCCCCAAATGCCTTTAATGTTTCTCTTGAGGATGAGGGGCTCTCTCACCATTCCCAATTATAAAATTAAAATAAAATAAAATAAAGGCCAGGGAAGTAACTTCACTAATGACTTTGACTGGAATCATTAAGGACACCTCAGCACCATGGCTGCTCTTCTCCGCTTTCAGCAGCGATATTGATTGCTGCTTTAATTTAAATCTTGGACAAAATCCTTCATTTTTCTCTGGGCTTACCACAGGAACTGATCCCTGGTCCCCAGCGGAGCAGCAGGAGAGGGGGGAAGAGGGGGTGGGTGATTGTTCCGGCTCTGAGCAGGGAGGGGCAGCTCAGGGGGGTCAAGGACCTACTTGGGGAGCACTGAAAAAGCAGGAATTGAGGGAAAACTGCTTGAAAATGCACCCAGGAGGAGGCCAGGGTGGCATTTTCGGAGGGGAGCTCTCGTGCTCTGGGTTCTCTCCACTCTCATGATATATTTTCCAATTGCTCTTATAGATGCCTCAAAGGTTAATGTATGTTTGTGATGAGTGCACTTTGGATAAATGTTAATTAGCTGGGGTGCAATTCAAGGGATTCTTCCCTCAGAAATAAATGCTTTTTCTGTATTTTTAGCCACTCTTTTATCAGTACTTATCCAGGAGATGAGAGGGAGGGCTGGGGGCTGCAGCTCACCCCTGGAGCAGCAGAATTTGGGTGTTTGGAGCTGCTGCTCACCTCTGGAGGAGCAGAATTTGGGTGTTTGGGGCTGCAGCTCACCCCTGGAGCAGCAGAATTTGGGTTTTTGGGGCAGCAGCTCATCCCTGGAGCAGCAGAATTTGGGTGTTTGGAGCTGCTGCACCTCCCAGAGCCACCCTGGGACTGCAGTGGCTGGTGCTGGGGCTGGGACTGTTCAGTGTCACTGGGGGATTCAGGGACCTGGTGTGGAAAACAAGGCACCTCTCCTGCCCTGGGGCTGTTCTCACCCTCTGCTGGTGCAGGACAGAGGTTTTTTGTCCCCAGAAACCTCACAGGCCTGGGGTACTTCTCCCCTAAGCCACGTCCCAAAATCCCTGTGGCTCCACGTCCATGTGACCTTCCAGTGCCTCCAGAACATTCATGGGTGGGGAATGTGCAGCCACAAACTCTGATTTCCAAGGGTTAGCAAGTGACTGCCCTTCCGTGTGCAAGCTGTGGGGACAAGGTGGGATTTCCATCACTGGGAAGGGAGAGGAGATTTCCCAGCTCCCATTAGCTGCTGGTAATTGCTTTGAGAGCAGAGGTTCCAGCTCAGGATTTCACACAGAAGTGATGTCCCCTTCCCCAAGTGTCACATCCACAGCATCCCAAAATTCCAGAGCCCCAGAGCAGGGCTGCAGCTCCCAGGGGACCAGGCTGGCCCTGGCAGCCACACAGCTGCTGGGACAAGGGGGTGTCCCAGAGCCTCCCCCTGCCTCAGCTGCTGCATCTTTGCAACACCAAGGTCAATTGAATTCATTACAGAGCAAAAATGAAGTTCTCTGATTGATTGAAGGTTCCTCTTTAACACTTGGAGTAAATGTGTTGGTTTCACTTGATGGAAAGCTTTAAAGGTCTATTATAAAATACCCTTTTTATACAAGAAAGGATTTTTTTTTTTACATCATTTTTCTTTCCCTTAATTTTTGTGGGACATAATTATCCTTTTCCCCCCTCACCTCCTTTTCTTTTTAATTGATTTTTTTTCTTCTTTTCCCTCCCCAGTGCAAAGCAAGGAACCTTATTTAAAGGGGTACAGACACAAAATCCAGTGCTATGATGGATACCACGGGTGGAAGATGAGATAGATCCATCCATCTCACACTTTCTGTGGCTCCCATCAGTCACTTGATTTAAATTTTCAGGGTGAGGAAAGCTGGAGGACACAACATGGGAGGTTCAGTGCACCTTCTCTGTGCTCAGACTGGAATGGGGGTGATGTGGGGGTCCCTGGGGGCTGCCAGCCCCCATTTCCTGCTGCCAGCTGCCACGTGGAACCCACCTGAGCACTGGAGCCATCACTGCCACAATGAATTCCCCTGCTTTGCCTTGCAGAAAATCCCCGGTGCTTGCTGCCCGTTTGTGCAGCGCTGCTGAGGAGGGAAGATGGGGACAAAAGGGAGAATTATCCCATTTGAGGGGTGGGAGCCTCCCCTGCTCGGGGGAGGCTGCAGCAGCCTTTAACTGCTGACACACTCGTGATCATTGAGCATCGAGCTAAATCCAGACTAAACAGGAGCTCCACGGGCTGCTGCAGGCACAGGAGGGAGGAAAGAGGAGCTGGAGGGGTTTCTCTCACCCTTTGGAACAGTTTTTACATTGCCCACACCCTGGAGAATCTTGCTGCCCATTCCTGGGACTCCCTGGGGAATGCCTGACCCAGGAGCAGCTCCTGGGGCTGGGTGGGATTGGCAGCACCCAGCAGAGCCCTGTGCCCACGAGAAGCTCAACAGCAAATTCCTGTTCTGCAGTTCACCCCTCTGCAATATTTGGGCTGCAGGCACCTTTCAAACAAGAGTTTGGCAAAGAGGGGAGCGCTCAGCACTCAGCACAGCCCAGGGAACTCGACAGGACAACGTGCTTAATTCCCATATTAAGGAAAAAAAAGCCTCCTGGTGTCTGTTGGTGCCCCGGGATGGTCACCACAGAGCTCCCTGTCTGACGAGGTGCCAGCTCTCGCGCAGCGTGAGTAATGCTCTTTGTCAGCTCCCATAAAGGCTGAAATCTATCACCAGCCCTTTCCTCCAAAGGTTTGGTTACCGAGAAAAGTAATTACAATTTGTCCTTAATTCCAGAAGTGTGCCTGGGAAACTGGCTGGGAGGAGGCTGGGGAGGAGGGGGCTGGTCCAGGGCAGTCACAGCCTCCTGTCCTCCCCAGGACCCTCAGCTGCCACCTCTGGAGCTGCTGCAGCTGGAAATTGGGCAGGGGAGGTGACAACGGGCAGCTGGGGACCTCGAGCAGCTCCTGTGACATGGATGCTGCAGCTCCTGGCCATGCTGGGGAGGGGAGTCCCCCTTGTGAGTGTCCCCAGGAGTCCCTGCCCTGGCCAGCTGGGCCTCGGGGCTGATGGATGGCACAGAATCTGTTTTTCAAGCCCAGTTGTTCAGTGGAAAGGGAAAAGCTCTCCTCCTGCCTCTGGATCTGATGTGATGAGACATGTGCCGGGGAAGATGAATTGAGGGCTGCATCTGAAGTGCCAGATACATAATCCATCCTAAATAGGCTTCATTAGTGCTAACAATTAAAGTTACCATTGTGGATTGGATACGTTTTCTATTAACTTTGCCCTTGTCTGCAGCTCGGACTCACCTCGCAATAATGAGCTGTGTCACTTCTGATCTATTTCTCATAATAGCTCCTTTCTCCTCTAAATCTGGGCAAAATATGATTTATAGGCAGGGCTGTCGTCTGGGTGTCAGGCACCCACCCTCTGCCACGGGGAAGGGGTAGATGTGGGCTGGAGCTCACAGCCCTCACTGGCTCTGTGTGGGGAGCAAAAACCCTCCTGGGGCTGGGATTTGGGGTGATGCCCATGGCTCAGGGGTCATCAGGACAAAGGAGAGCTGGGGCAGGAGCCTTCCTCGTGCTGCTGGAACAAAAGGAGTGACACTAGCTGAGGACTGAGCCCCAAACCGCCTGGCAAGGACCCACCTGCAGTGGATGTGGCCAGGCCCCCTTGGAGGAGCTCAATCCCAGCAGATGTTCCAGCAGCCACGCTTTGCCAAGACAGATGCTTTTTTTGGGATCTCTTTGCATCTCTGCATCACCTTTTTTGCCTCAGCTCTGAGGAGATGTGCCTCGCTTTGTTACTGGCCCAGACTGCCCTTGAGTACAGCTCAAGGGATTGAGGCTGGAGGTGTTCTCCTGGCTTGGCCAGAGCTGTGGGCAGGAGGAGGGTTGGAAACCTGCCCCTGTCCCCTCCACATCCAAATTTCCTTTGTCTCAGTCGAGCTCCAAACCTCTGCCAAATGGAGAGCAAGCCACAGCAGCAGCAAAAGCCCTCCTGACAAAAATGTCCCCCTCCTTGGAGGCTGACTGTCACCTCATTATCTCAGCAGTGATTGAGGCAGGTAACCCTCTGCAAGGTGTTTTGGTGATAAATTGAGAATGCCTGGTGTAAAGCTGTAGCATATTAAACATGATTGTGGATGGATAAAGCAGAAGGCAGCAGTGACCTGACCCTGTTCTCCAGGGCACCACAGTTTGGAGGAACACGCTCAGCCCAGGCATCTTTGATTTTAAATAATTATTATTTCTGTTTGATGTGAACCCTGTGTTTCACACAAGCAGAGCCAGGAGAAGTTCCCACTTAATATTTTTGTCATGTTTCCCACCCCAGAGCCATCCCAAGTCCTGGCTCAGCAGCACAGGTGGGATGTGCAGGATTGGCTCTCCCTGTCCACTCCTCTGTCCCTGCAGGGCTTGGATCTCCAGCAGGATTATTTGGAGAAAAAAAAAAAAACATCCAGGACAGAAAAAAACCCAAGGAGTTCTGACAAACAAGATCCATCAACAGCCTGCAACGCTTTGGGACCTTTCCTGATAATTAAAAGCAACATGATGGCTCTGTGCTGGTGAGAATTTATTCTGTCACTTGGCCTCCAAGAGGCCTCCATGCCAGGAAGTGTCACTTGGGGTGTCAGGGCTGTCACTGAGTGCTCTGCTGTGGCTGCTGGTGCTTGTGGCCCTCCACATTACAGATGGAGGAGCAGGCAGGGCTGGATCTCGTCACTCTCTCCCTGTCCCTCCCTGAGCAGTGCCCCCCACCCTGGGGCTGTTGGAGGGGTTCACATCCATCCCAAGAAAACACTTCCCATCAGCGAGGCAGCACCGCTGCCAGTAGGCAGTTGCCATGGCAATGAGGGTCTGGAGTGGCCCTGGCAGACCATTAATAATAATAATAATAATAATAATAATAATAATAATAATTAATAATAATAATTTATTTTAATCTGGGCCTGCTTTCTTCTGTGGGAGCCAGAGCTGTGCAAGGCCTCTGCTCCAGAGTGTGGGGGCAGTGAGGGGAGATGGCAGGAGAGAGGGGTGCAAGGAGGAGTGGAAGCTCCGCTGGGGAGGGAAGGAAGGCCTTGATGTTCACACCACCTTGAAGTTCCATGGGGAGGCCCTGATGTCCACACCAGCACCATCTTCTGCTTGGAGAGGGCTGGAAGTGACAGGACAAGTTTGGGGGTACCACGGGCAGGGGCAGTGTGACAGAGGAGCAATGCCATGGCTGACTCTCACAATTCAAAGAAAAATATCATGGATATGTGTCAGGAGAAGTTTTATAGATTTATAGTTGTTTTACCCCCCTTGTGTTGTTATCAGGGGTGCCCTGGGTTTGGGACATTTGGGAAGGTTGGCTCGTTACCATGGCAACTGCTGACCCCCACTCAAGATTTTAAAAAGTGATCTCCAGCACTGGGCAGGGAAGGAGGAGTGGATGGACAGAACTTTGTGGGGGCTAAAGGGTTAAAAGGCAAACCCTCCATGGTGTGGGTGAGCACATGGTGGGAAAATCCCCTGCAATGTAAATTTTTCTCTATTCAGTCTCCTGTTGTGTTTTTGGTAAGGTTTAATGAACCTCTCTGAGTGAGTAGCATCTCTCACAGCAGCCCCTCCCCAGGAGCTGGCACTGCCTGGAGGTGACCCCAGCCCGGTGTGGGGAGCAGTGCCAGCACTGCCTGGCGTGGGGGGACCCCAGAGCCCTTTGGGGGAAGGTGTGACCCCCTCCAGCCGGCCTCAGGCTGGGATTCTGTGCACTGGGAGCCTCCCACAGCTGGTGGAGCACATTTCTCAGCAAGCTGGGCACTTTCTCTCCTGTTCTTGCTGTGACCTTGGAGCAGACCCAGCATGTCCAGGGGGGTCTGGGGGTACTTCAGGGGGTGTTGGTGCTCCTTGGGCTGCAAACCCCCTGTCAAACAGAGGGACATCACCCCTTGGTCAGCTGGGTGAGCTCAGAGAAGGGGCTGGTTTCACTTGCCTGGGGCTGAACTCAGAGCACCACCTCAGCCCTGTGCAGCCCTGCTGGGAGCTCAGCTGGGCACAGCCCCCTGTCCTCTGTCCCTTCCCCTCCAGCCCCAGGTAGCTGAGCGTGTGACACCCAGATTTGTCCCTAATTTTCTCCTGAGAGGCCATGGATGGGGCTGTAAATCTTCCCCAGCACCAGGGTGTGGGGTCTGGTTGGGACAAGGGTGGGGTGAGGTTCCAGCATTGCCCACCCCCTGCTCTCCTGCTGAAATTTAGATTTATCTCACAGCATTTAGTCTTTATCTATAGCAAATACATATATTTATACCCACACCCATTATATCTCCCCTTGGGGAGTTCAGGGCTCTTTTGAGGGGTGACTGCTGGACCCCAGCACAGGCCAGGGCTCTGCTCTCCTGCCAAAATCCCAGCTCATCCTGCACTGCACAGGTGCCTGGGGGACAGCCCAAGGTCACCAGGATGTCATAGCAGCCCTTGGAATTGAGATTTTATCTTGGGGAGCTGCTCAATGCTTTGCTCTCCAAGCCATCCTTCATCCCTCCTAAGGGAAGGGACTGCGTGGCCCGGAGCTTTTCACACACACGGTATCAATCTCTGAGAGGAAAGCACTTTTATATTGCACATCTGATGGAGGAATAAATTCCCACAGAAGTAGAAAGCAGAAGCTAATAGGCTTTTTCACAATGAAAGAATAGATCTGCTGACAAAGGCATTTCCAGGGCATCAAAATAAACTGTATTTTCTGTGAAGACCACGGATCCCCCAGAGCTACCTCACCTCTGCAGCTGCCCAGCTGAGAGTGGAATTCCTGGGATGCTCAGGGCTGGCTCCAGAGCCCCATCACTGTCACTTCATGTGTCACCCACTCAGAGAAGTCCTTGCATGGGTCAGTGATGTCCCTCCTGGGTTCTGGTCCCTCTGCTCACCCCCAGCTTGCCTGGACACTGCTCTCCACTCCCAGCATTGTCCCACCCTGCCAGAGCCCTGCTCCTGCTCTTCTCCATCGTGGAATTCCTTGGCAGCTGTCAGGCAGGCTTCCAGTGCCTTTTCCATTTCCCTTTTTCAGAAAATGCGTGTTAATTTGTCTTTCCTATCAATTGATTTTCCAGTTAAACCACTCTGTGCCTGCCCTTGCTTCCCACCCCACAGGAGAACCAACCCTCTCAAGGAAATGGCTTAGGAGACCAAAATTTACTGAAATCTTACATGCTCCAGTCCCCAAAGGAGCAGGGAGGGGGGAAGAGGAAATGATTTGTTCAATTAATTATAAATGTTTTAATTTAAATGGCTAATGTAGAAGACAGTCAGATATAAACCAGCAAACCACTGAAGTGGTTTATGGGTCCTTAAAGAGCAGTAAATGCTTGTTCTGATCCTGCTAAGATCACTCAAACGACTTTTCCTGCCGAATTCAGGGTAGGGTGCAGTGGGAGGTAGAGAGGGGAGATTTCCTCTTGTATTTCACATCCCCCCAGGCAAGTTGTGATAAACGCTTAACAATCCCTTGCAACTTGCCTTTGAAAAAAAACCACAATGCTTACGAAAAAAACAAAGAAGAAGAAGAAATCATCTGGGTCAAGGTCACCTCTTGCTGTAGGATCACTCCTACACCTACCAGCCACATCCCTGTCATCCTCCTTGGTATCCCAGCCAGCCCCAGAGCTCAGGATTCCACGGTGAGGGAGATTTCAGCTACATCTGTCTTTGTTCCCTGCCCGTGGTCCCTGTCTGCTGCACAGCACCGAAGCCCTCCGTACACAGCATTAATGAGCTGATTTACACAGGGAGAGCTCCAAGCCGCCCTTTTTCTTGTCAAAACCACAGAAAGGCAGAGTTATGAGGCTTATTGGGGAGAGAAATGTTGCCTGCAAGGGAGAGATGGCCAATGGAAGTTGCTTGAGTGACTGAGGGAGAGGGAGCCCATGGGTCTGCGTGTGGCTAGAGCAGAATTATGGAATATCCCCCTGGAAGAGACCCACGGGGGTCATCCAGTGCAGCTCCTGGCCCTGCACAGACACCCCAACAATCCCACCCTGTGCTCAAAAGCCTTCTCCAAACAGCCCTGGAGCTCTGGCAGCCTCCGGGCTGTGACCACCGTGCTGGGATAAATTTGCCAAGCCCAGGCCTTTGCTGCCACCAGGATTCTCCTGCTGATCTCAGCCCTCACCCCTTCCTCCTGCAGCTCCTTGCAGTTCAAACCCTCTGCTGCCATCTCTTTCCCTCAGCCCTGTTTTCCCTGTGTCCCTGCTCCCTGCCTGCTCCGTGCCTCCAGCACTGCCACTGCTCCTTTTTCCTCACAATTCCTCTTTGGTGGCTGAAAAGGGGCAGACAGCCTGGGAGAGGGTAAATTGGACATCAAATAAATGCATTTTCTTCCTTCCTTTTTTCCCTCTCCTTTCTCCAGACCACCCTGCCCTGAAAACTATTTTTTCATGAGTTCTCATTCTTGACCCCTAGAGCTCCAGAGATGTTACCTAAACTAAATAGCTTTGCTTTTCATGCTCCAGCAAAATCTCTTTCGCTTCCAGCACAACCCATCTCCTCCCAGGCCACAAGGAAACAGTTACAGCAGCAAAAGGCTTCTACACTCATAATTACAAGTCCTTGTGATGCACCAGTGGGCTGAGAGAGAGTCTGTGCAAAGAAATTTGGATTTGGGGATTATAGAGGGGAGTTTTTTTGTTTTTATTCATTTTTTTCAGCCTTTTTCCAAGAGGAAGAAAACCCCAGAGGTGGTTATAAAGTAGATTTATTGGCAGGGGGCTGTTTTAATGGAGTCAAAGCCCAGCTGGCTCCATCAGCATTGTCAGGAGAGGTTGAGGGCTCCAGCTCCAGGCACCACGCAGGGGAGGATTTCTGGGAAGCTCAAACCTCATCCCTGGCCTGAGAGCAGGAGCTGAGCGGCTGCCAGGGGACAGCAGAGCCTGTGCAAGTGACAGGGAGCTGGGGACAGGCATGTGGCAGCCATCTGGAGGGGTGGGCAGCAGTGTGGAGCCCAGCAGCGACCAGCACAGTGCTGGGAAGGCCAGGAGCCAGCACTCCATCCTCCTCCAGGGCAGGCAGGAGCATCAGGAGCAGCAGAGAACGGGGCTGAGCTCTAACCTGCCTTGTTAGAAAGCAGAAAGTCTTCCACAAATGGATTTCCAATTTCCCATCCACCTGCTTAGCCAAGACAGATTTCTTGCTTTTATAATTACTTTTTGGGTAGTTACAGGATCTGGTATCCAGGCAACTTGATGCCTCTTAAATCCTCTTGTAAATCTGTTTCTTTCTGTTGATTTCGAGGTGTTGGGGAAACATCCACCAGTCCCTTAAGGCAGACACAACTTTCTCCGTGGCTCTTTCTCTTCCCCAAACTCAGCTGGGCAGGCACAATGCCGTGGCAGATTTTGGGGGGTTCAGGTCCATGATGCAGCAGCTCCCACAGGCCGTGTGAGGCAGCTCTTGGTCTGATTTCCAATAAAATAGTGGCCAAAAAAAGGCTGCAATGCATCTTGTTTTCCCAGGCATCCCCAGGCAGAAATGTGTTCCCACGGCTTAGGTCCATCCCTGCTCCGTGGGTCGTTCAGGAACGTGCTCAAAACCTCTTAATTTTTGGGATGTTTGTGCCCATCTGGGCCAGGGCAGGCTGGAGATGCTTTAATTAAAGCACAGCCACAGTTAATCACCCTGGCCTGTCCATCGGGGCCGGGGCAGGAGCGGGGCTGGCTGGCACATCCCCCAGCACTGCAGGGCTGCTCTGACTTCGCCCTCCTCCCACTCATCCACACTTCCACAGGCAAGGGAAGGAGGAGGGGAGCAGGGATGGCACACACTGCTGCTCCAAGCCCCTACAGGCTCCTCATTGCCATGCAGAGAGCACGGGGAAGTCAAGTCCCCCTGCAAAGGTCACGCATCAACACGCGCTCCGAGGCTCTGACCTCTGCTGGGGGAAGTGTGATTTAATTAACTTCTGCTTTGCTCTTCACCTGCTGGAGTCATCATCTGCATGTGGGTCACATCCTGGGGGCTGCTGGTCCCTCTGTCCTGCCTCCAGCCCTGGCAGCACTGTCCCTCTGTCCCTGTCCCCCCCGGGCTGGGTGTCCTTCAGCACGGAGACAGCGCCTGGGCTTGGAGCTGTCGCTTGTGGTCGTGGTGGCAACAATTAGAGCATCAGTCAATAAACTAATACTCTCATTTACAGTCATTAGGGACTGCAGATCCAAGCATCTGCTTCTGCTAATGAGTTTAAAAGTTGGCTAAATATGGCAGACCTGCTCTCGCAGAGAAGGAAGCAACAGGAGTTCGATGCGGAATTGGGCTCTGGTGAACATGACATCAATTTTAATTAGCAGCCATCTACAACTTCCCAACCAAACCAAAATAAGTGGTGAAGGGAGGGAGCTGGAGGCTGCTCAGAGCTCGTTTTGGGGTCCCAGGTGGCTCTGCCAGGGGGAGTGAGCCCCAAGGGTGCCCTGCAGGCACCAGCCCAGCTTGTGCTCAGCGCTCCCTGGGCTGCGAGCGCAGCACTGCTCTGCTGTCACACAGATCTTTTAATCTGGTGAGGAATCATTCATTTCCACCTCCAGGCCTAACACAGGCTGCCAGGGGGATGCTGAAGTTTGAAAAGCCCTATCATAGATCTGTTGTAGCTCGGAGAGAAGGGAAAAAGCTTTTCCTCTAAATGACTGTAAATGTTTTTTGCTCGGAGATGCCGGCTCACAGGGGGATGGAGATTTATGAGCTGCTGTTTGACCTCACTGATGGAGACCTCCATCACCTGTCACCTCCCAAGGCCACCCTGGAATGGTTTGTCAGGAGAAGAAGCAGCCTACAACACCTTTTCACTCAGATCTCTCAGTCTGGATGGTAGGATTGCTTTGTGTCCTGCCCGTGGAGAGTTAAACCTAGGTGTGTTCTCTGGGATCTCTCCAGGCAGGGGACAAAACCCTCCTCAGAGCCCAATCCATCATCCTCTCTGAGCAGCAGCACTATTTTCCCCGTGGATCCATTCCTGCAGAACACCAGACATCATGTTTTTCAGGAATCTCGTGTTCCCCAGTGCGGGTTAAAAGCAGCAGCTAAAAGGAACCACTTGAAAAGTCCTTTTCCCTTTCCTTGCACGCTGTTCAGTGAGGCAGATTGAGGCATTAGCAGCAGTCAGGGAGGTTTTAAGGCATGGCCTGCTCAATATAAAAGCAAGGTCCACGCACAGGACTTGGCTTTCAGTGATGATTTTCTCTCCCTGGCTGCCAAGTTGTGTTCCCACCTCGCTGCCTGCTGTTGCACCCACTCCCAGCCGTGGGATCAGGACCAGGTTATGGACAGCCCAGCTGAGAGTCATTTCATTTTAGCTCCTCAGAGGAAGAGTTTAAAGAGGAAAAAATTTGTCTGTTTTTTCAAGTGGGTTTTTTTTTTCAATGCCTACAAGAATCTACAGCTCCAGAAATGTTCTTTGAGTGAGGGTAACTGTGGCACAGCGCAGGAGCATTTCCATGGCAGGGCTGTGCTGGCTGAGCACAGCTGGTGGCTGTGGAGCTGGAGGGATTTGTCTGAATTGCTTGGAAAGGCCAGGTTTGGTGGCTTTCCAGGCAGGGACCCCCAAAGGGCATCCTTGACAGGGTGAATAACTGAGAACTGGCTTAGGGAGGCTGGAAAAGCGAAAACCTCTTCGTCTGGAATAAGAACTTGGCAGATTGGGAGCACGGCAGAGTTTGTGAAGACGGGAGTGACCAGGGAGGCTGGAAAATGAAAAAAATCTTCCTCTGGAATAAGAGCTCAGCAGATTGGGAGCATGGCAGAGTTTGTGAGGAGTGGAGTAATGAGGAGGCTGGAAAATGAAAAAAATCTTCCTCTGGAATAAGAGCTCAGCAGATTGGGAGCATGGCAGAGTTTGTGAGGAGTGGAGTAATGAGGAGGCTGGAAAATGAAAAAAATCTTCCTCTGGAATAAGAGCTCAGCAGATTGGGAGCATGGCAGAGTTTGTGGGGAGTGGAGTGACCAGGAGGCTGGAAAAAGAGAAAACCTTTTCATTTGGAATAAGAGCTCCGCAGATACAGAGCATGGCAGAGTTTGTGAGGATGGGAGTGACCAGGGAGGCTGGAAAAGGGGAAAACCCCTTCATCTAGATTAAGAGCTCAGCAGATCCAGAGCATGGCAGAGATTGTGAGGAGGGCAGTTACCAGGAGGCTGGAAAAGGGGAAAACCTCTTCATTTGGAATAAGACCTTGGCAGATTTGGAGCACGGCAGAGTTTGTGAGGAGTGGAGTGACCAAGAGCTGCTCAGGTGCTGCCTGGGGAGCCCCAGTGAGAAGCTGGACGTGCAGGAAGATGTGTCTGCTCCAGCTGGGGCTGGAATTTTGGGGGCTGTTGGTCAGCAGAGCCACTCCTGAGTGCTGCTGGGGGAGAGCAGGCAGGGAATGCTGCAGCAGCAGTGGGAGCTGGGAAGCACAGCCCAGGCCCTGCAGCTTGCTGGAGGAAGATGAAATGCTGCTTCTGCAGCCAACGCTCTTGATGCTCTTTTTAATACATATATTAAAAGGGTGCTAATAAGCAAATCCGTCAGTTATGCAAATGAGTGGCAATTGCATCTTGAAGAGCATCCCACAGTTTAATTACATCATAATTGCAATGTAACACTTTAATTACCATATGCATCATGAAATCATGAGCACTGTTTCTAATCTCTTC
Source organism: Onychostruthus taczanowskii (assembly GCF_017590055.1). NCBI lineage: Eukaryota > Metazoa > Chordata > Aves > Passeriformes > Passeridae > Onychostruthus > Onychostruthus taczanowskii. Next base: position 2,377,338 of record NW_024503235.1, read on the forward strand.
ACTAATATTTCAAATCAAACAGATTGCACAGGGCCTGGCGTGGTGCTGCCATCCTGCACAGGCAAACTGATGCCTTGGAGTGGCTACCAAAAACACAGGCTAGCCAAGATTAAGAGAATAAAAGTGGGCATTTATTGGAGATTTTCAATAGATACACCTTGGGCAGTCAGAAGGCTCAAAGGGGCTACACCCAAGATGAACTGTCACGAGTTTTTCATCTAGTTATAAGTTTGGTCCATTTATATATAGGGGTTGATATAGTCATAATATAAATTATATTATATTATATTATATTATATGTAGTATAGAATAAATAGTATAGAATAAATAGTATAGAATATAATATCATAAATATAATTAATATAATAGAACATAATATAACATAATGTACATAACATTATATTACATTATATTGTTATGTTTAACATAATATAATATATAATTTATAATATGTAAAATTTAATATCATATTAATAATATAACTATTTGCTATAATAGATTAATAATTAATATAATAGAGTTTTTATATAGAGGTTAATCCTCCAATTATAGCTTTTGGTAGTGAAGCCATTTACTCCAAGTTTGCCCCCTCTAATTCACTGTTCTTTATATCTATTGGGGCCTGAGACAGTAAGGTGTCCTTGAGTCCCAGGCCTAAATAAAAGCTGATTCCTAAAGCATCAAAACAAGGGATTCATCCCATGCCCTGCAGGATCCAGGCTGGGAAGGACTCCTCTGTGTCCCTGCCTGCCTGGGAAGGGAGCAGATGGCTGCAGGAGCGTTCTTGGCCAGTGCCTGGAGCACGTCCCTGGCGTGCTGAGCCGTGTGCCTGCACTCCCCAGAGCACAGGGAGCTGGGGCCATGCCAGGATTTTCCCTGGTTTAACCCTGGACACACTCAGTCCCCACCCCTGTCCAGTTTGGGGTGATCACAGCAGCCAGGAGATCACCCCAGCCAGGGGATCACAGCAGCCAGGAGATCACCACAGCCAGGGAATCACAGCAGCCAGGAGATCACAGCAGCCAGGGGATCACAGCAGCCAGGAGATCACAGCAGCCAGGAGATCACCACAGCCAGGAGATCACCACAGCCAGGAGATCACCACAGCCAGGGGATCACCCCAGCCAGGAGATCACCCCAGCCAGCTGATCACACCATCCTGCTGCCTGGATGAAGGGATGAAGGTTTGCAAATGGCTGTTTTGGAAGAAGAGATTTGATGAAAAAGCTGCCCCTGATCCTCCCTTCCCCACCCAGCACAGAAAAATGAATTTCACATTTCTCCCTCTCACCCCAGAGAGGGAAACAATAAAGATTTCTCGGGCAGAGCTTTATCTGGAGGCCTGGGAATTAGATTTAAACCAGTTGATTCGGTAAATCTTCCCAGTTTGCATTCTTTACTTTTCCTACCATCCGGCTTCTTTCCTTTCCCCATAAAGCCACATCTAATAAGAGACTTAAGTAACAGAATGGCTTAAAAAGGGACTAAAATCCACATTTGGGGAGTAAGAGACGAATGTTTTTAAGCAGATACGGGTGTGATGGACTGATGGATCAGGAGAGGAGCCTGCTGGGCAGGTGAATCCCTCCTGCCCATGGCAGCGCCCCAGATGGAGCCAGCTCTGCTGGGAAGGGGCTGGGGTCTCCCTGCTGGCCCCCTACCCAGCTCTCCTGGCATGCAGAGCAGGGCCAGAGTCTGCACCAGCCCTTCCCAGCACTGCTGCTCTTGCTGCAGGTTGTGCATTTGCTTTGCTGTGAGCTGGCAGTGATTTGAAATCATCCTGTGCTAATCCATATAAATTCTTTTAATCGTGGATTTAATCTTCTAAGCGCGTGGTAATTAAATTACACACCAGTCAGTGACATCATGAAAGGTGTGAGTTTACAGGCCCCTGGGCAGGGCTTCAGGACAGCCCATGGCCAGGACAATCAGGCACTTGATTACTTCCCTTGTCACTGGTTTTCCCCTTTCTGTCTCTTTTTCCCAAGTCATTTTGGTTGGGAAAGCATCGTGTCCAGTCTGTGCATGATCCTCACCTGAGTGCCACATCCAGACCTTCCCTAGACACCTCCAGGGGTGGGTACCAAACCACCCTGAGCAGTTCCAGTGCCTGGCAGTCTTTTCCATGCAGAAATTCCTCCTGACCCTCCCCTGGCACAGCTCAAGGCCATTTCCTCTTGTCCTGTGTGACAAGGAGGAGCAGGAGAGGAGAAGATACAGCCCCAGAAGGAGCTGATGGCCAGGACAGAGCCTGGAGCAATCCAAGTGCTGGAATATTCCTGGAGAGCAGGAGCAGACCTGGAGGAAAGCACTCCGGAGCTCCCTGAGCAGAACACTGTGATGGGCTGGTGTTAATGGAGGGAAACACCGTGACACCAGAAGCACATTAACAAATTAAACTTTGGTGCTGGGAAGGGGAAAGTCTCGGTGAACTGCGAGGTAGGGAGATGACTGACTTCGGGAACGTGACAATTACTGTACTTAACTTTTTTTTTTTTTCTTTTTTATTTTTTTTTTTACATTAAGAGCCAAATAGGAGCATATATTTAATTCATTAAACCAGTCTGAAGTGGCTCCCTCCATCCCAGAGCAGTTAATCGGTGCTCAGTGTCTCCTAATGAAGGGGTCCCTGTAAGGTCAGCCCGACACTCGTTAGCTAATCGGAGACTTATTTGTTTTGCAAATTGCTCTCCTATTTTGAACCACCGCGCTGCAATTTCCATGGCGGGGAAGCCGGAGAGAGTTCAGGGGCTGGGTTTTGAAGCCCTCAATCTGTCACTGGGAGGAGGGTAAAATTAGCCTGGGAAAGAGAAGGAGCGGGATGCGGGGCTTGTTCCAGGCAATCCAGCCACGTCGGGGCTGAGGGGTGGCTGGAGGGCTGTGTGGGCACCATCCTCCACATGCCAGGGGAAGGGGACATTGTGTGACACTGAACTCCTCACCAGGCCTGGCTGGGCAGCGCTGTCCTGCCCTTTCCATCCTCCTCTCCCTGCGTGGCCCATGCCCATGCCCTCTGCCCAGACCTGCATCCTCAGATGCCCAAAAACACTGGGGTGAGCACAGAAAGATGTTCCCAGGGATGGCAGAGTCCCTGGTGGCTCTGTGAGGCTGTTCTGGGCAGGGACACAGAGCACATTTCTGCATAGGGATGAGCAGTGGGGACACCCACGAAGCCTGAAGGAAACACAGAGCCTGAATTAGATGTTTAAACCCTTTTCCTTCTCTCCCAGAGGCAGCTGGAGGTCTGGCTGCTGTTCTGGAGCACAACAGGTCCACCTCAACTGGGAGTTCATGTTTATCTCTGAAGGAGGAAGCATGTCCCACCCTTTCCATGGATGAAGATTCTCCTCCCTCCTCTATTCAGATTTGTTTTACAGCCATGCCCATGGGAACAAGCTGACACGATGTCCCTTTGCATCCCAATCCAGCTCGGTTCCTGTGACACACAGGCCACAGCTCCTCGTCCCCTCCTCACCCTCCAGAGCTGGGAGTGACCTGAGCTTTGCTTCTGGAAAACGGGGAAGAAAACCTGAATTTTGTATTTTAGGTCCAAAGCAGAGTGATGTGTAAACTGGGGCTGTCAGCCTTTCCTGCCCAGCCCCTCAGCCGGGAGCTGCTGCCTCCCCCTGTCCCAGGGTGGGTGACTGAGAGCCCGGGGCCTCCTCTCCCAATTTCCCTCCTGTGTGGAGAAATCCGGAGCCAGAGCAGAAGGCAGCAGCTCCCTGTGCTCGTGCTGGGGCTGCTGCCCTGGCTCTGACCTTTGGCCATGAACTTCTAGCAGGGATTTTCCCCTGGTTTCAGAGCAGGATGGCTGGGAGCACTGGGAGCAGACCCCGGCTGTCCTGGCTGCTCTGCTCATTCCACTTGGCAGCTGCTTGAACTTAGAGCAGTGCAGGGGGAGAAAGAACCTTTATTTTCCAATATCACAGGCAAAAAAAAAAAAAAAAATACACACCATCTTTACTTTAATTTCACCGTTAAAGTAATGACATTATAGTGTAAAGAAAGCGTTCCACTGAGATACAAATTTTTTCCCAAATGTCATGGAAATGGAGGAATTTCAGCAACTGTATTTGTGTGCAAAAGAGGAGAGAAAGTAGATTAATTTTAAAAGGTTACATTGATTGCAGTCAGGCATGGACCTGCAGCAAGGAGCCCAGTGCAAGGGGGTGTGGGAACGAGCTGCTTTCCTCTCCATGGAGCTGTTCCACCTCAGCATCTCCCCAGGATTCTGGGGCATCCCCAAAAATCCTGAACTCCAAGAGGACCCAGGATATGTGACCCTGGAGCCTTGAAAAGAGCAGCCCTGGCTCCTGAAACACGAGGCTTCATCCATGAGCACGAGTCCTCATCTTGGGGCTGGTGGTGAGGAGTTCCCTGGGAACAAACTAAATAGTGAATCTTTACTGGATTTTATTCCTCTGCGGGATCTCTGACATCTGGGAAGAACTCCTGGTCCTTCAAGGTGATGAAGCTGATTTCCTGCAGCTCTGTTGACACAGAGAAGGTGCTCAGAAGTCTCTGTTTCCAGACAGGCTGGAGGAGAGCTGTGAGCCTGACATGGTGGTGCAGCAGGTCAGGTTCAGTGGGGTCTCTCCAGCCCAGCCTGGGGTTGTTTGGGGGCTGCAGTCCTGGCTTGGCTCTGCTCCTGAGAGCAGGGGGAGCTGCCTTAGGAGACCTGCCCAGTGCTCCTCTTCCAGCATCTCAGAAACCTTGGGTTGGTTAATTCCTGGAGCAGTTTCTAAGAACCAAAGAGTGGCAAAGACAGCCTGGAAGTGTCAGCAACGCCCATCTGCTGCACGAGGGAAGTGTTCCTATAGCAGACATGAGCTGTGAGCATCCCCAGGGCAGTGTGGGGTCTCCTGGACCCTGGGATAGCTCTGCTGATTTGGTTTCACTTGTCAGAGATGGGCCCAGGTCCCTCCTTCAGGCACTGGCTGCCCTTGTGTTACTCCATCCACCACCTGGCCTGGCCATCTGGCATGGACACAGGCTCTTGGGGAGCTTTCTCCCCACCACCAAGGCCCCATGGATGGTGCTAATGGCAACTTCCATTTGCAGGGCAGTGGGACACAACCTCGAGGGGTCACTTGCCGTCGTAACTCACGGGATCTTCTTTTCCTCACGAGGCCTAGAGCTGGGGGCAAAGCCACCCAAGCAGAAAACAAGAGCCCGAGTCTCTCTCATGAAAGCACAAGGGAATTTTTAAATCCCCACGACCACATTTCTCTCCCAGAACTCCTCTCCTCCTCTTCCCACAGGCGCAGGAGCCGTCCCTTCTCCCGAGCTCCGGCGTTTCCCACATCAAGCGCGAACCGAGGCTGACCTTCCTCGGCGGGCGAGCAGTGCCGGAGCTGTACCTGCACCTCCACATCAATACCCATCCCCACGAGGTGCTCTCTGAGCTCAAAAGCCATCCTGGCGGGGTCATGCCCTGCAGCGTGGGGCTGGGGAAGCCCGGCTGGGCTCGGCAGAGCCGCCGGTTCCCCGCGCTGCCCGAGCCGCGTCGCGGTTCAATGGCAGGAGGAGGAAACGCTTCTCCTTGATCAGGAGGGATAAGAATAGCGAGCGGCAGGCGGCGGCCGGTGGGGTGTGGATGAAAGGCTCTCATTCTTCCCCCTCCCGGGGCGATCTGGCCCTTCCTTTCCCAGCCATAATTGCGTGGCACGCCGCAGAGCAGTGTCACGCTCCACCAAAGGCCGCGCGCCGCGGGGCCGGGGCTCCAGGCCGGACGGCAACGAGCGGGGAGGCAGCCAGCGCGCTTTTGATGCCTCTCTTCTTCCTCTGACGTGCTGAGGAATGGTCAGGCTCTGAGGAAGGCATTTCTCTGGCTTGGAGCTCTGCAGAGGAGATCAACTGCTGCTGTGCCATGCCAGGAGGGCAGAGGGACAGCAGCAGCCCATGGCCCAGGAGGTGCTCCATGGGCCAGACTCACACCCAACATCCCTGAGCCCTCCACAGCTCCTCATCCCTCCAGCCATCGCAATGGTGGACACGTCTGTGACCCTCCTGACAGTGGTCACTGGCTTTTGGTGGCTTGTGCTCTCAGAGGCCGTGCTGGAGACAGCCTGGTGTGAAGAGCAGAGCCCTTGGAGGTGTTGTGACACCTCAGCACGGCGATTCCCAAGCCCAGCAGCTGTGCTGGGGCATCGTGGCCTCCCACTTCCCTGTGTTTTTTCAGGTGTTTCCTCTGGCTTTGCTTTCATTAATTTATCACACGCACACAGAGGATGAGTGGGCTCGAACCTCCATCTCCAGCAGCTGAAATGGAATAATTACCCAGTGTGACCCACCTGGAGAAGCATTCCCAGCTGGTCAGCAAATTGTGAAGAAGTTCACTGTATCCTTTAGAGCAAGAAATTATCCTGGAGTGTAAGTTATGGCTCCAGCAGCCACACAGGTACAAGAAATGAAATTAAAAGGGTGGGTGAGATGGAGATTTAAATGATGCTATATAGAAAACCCTGAGCAGGGAACACCTTGACCTAACTGGGGGTTCCCTTTGGAAGAAGGGGGCCTAGCAGCAGTGTCTGAAAGAGATAAAAGGGGAAAACCAGACACAAGAACCTGGGAACATCCCCTCAGCTCTCCCAGGGCAGGCATCTCACAGCTGAAGTCCCTTTCCCTGCATTGGCGTGATGCTGCACAACATCATCCCTACAGCTGGCTGGTATTTTTGGGGGGCTATTTTGTCCTATTTTTAGGAAATGCCAATATGGATTGGGGACTTTTTTTGGGTCTGGGAGGGAAAAGGTCAGCCTGAGCAAATTTCTCAACCTGAACTGAAAGCAGAGCGGGGTGACAAACCCACTCCAGCTTCAGATGGAGCTAATTAAAGTGCTGACATTTTAAGACACGATGATGTGAAATCTCTTGCTTCAAGCCAAGTCTGGGCCCTTTTCAGAGTTTAGTTCTGCTGCCCAGAGTTTCCAGAAGAGGTACAAGCCAACTGGGAGGGGTGGTGGGTTGTTTTTTATGTGGTATTGTCCTGACAGTACAAGCAAGTTTTTAGCCTTTGGAAGAATCCTGTCACGTCAGCTTGCCTGGGCAGAGATCCCTAAAAAAGTGGAGCTCTCCAGCTCAGGCATCTGGGAGAGGATTTGAGTCTTGGCACTGTTATGTTTTACCCTGCAGAGAGAACGGGGAGGAGAACCCCAGCCCCACAACATGGGGGTGAACTGGGTGCACACCCCAAAACCTGTAGCATCACCCCAAACAACTCTCCCCTGCACGAACAGTGGCATAAAATCCAACCAGGTGCAGTTTCCTGGAGGATGGAGGCTTTTTGGGGTGCCACGGGGAGGGCATGGGAGGGTGGGCTGTGGCAGAGCCGTGTGCCATGTGCTGCCAGCAGGGCTGACACGCGGGGCCGGGGCTGGCTGGGAGGGAGGGAGGGAGCTGCAATCAGGAGCTCTATTGTGGCTCTCGGGCTGCCGGCACAATGCAGCATCAAGAGACAAAGTCAGCTCGGCTCAGTGGGGTGCGGGAGGTGATTTGGGGGAAGGAGAGGCTGGCTCTGACAGGTAGAAGGAGCCTGGAGTGACGGGGGAAAGCCAGACTGATGCCGGCGCCTGCAAACAGTTTCTGGCTCCAAGCCGAGCTGCAGCTCTGGGAGGGTGAGTGAGCTGTGCTGCTCCACTGAGAATATCCCGGGGCGTTCCCAGGAGAGACCTGTCTGCACCAGCCCTGGGGACAGGGATGCACCCAGGCATGAGGCACAGGGGGGTGGATGGACAGACAGACAAACAGGCTGATCTCCAGGGAGAGATTGATCAGGGCAGGGCAGGCACAAGCCCAGGCTGCAGCAGGAAAACCTTTCCATGTGAAGGGAGCTGGTGGGATGCTGGGGCAGCAGCATCATTTGGGGTTTGGGACTCACTTTAAAGCCCCACTCCTCATCACCATCCCTTCTGCAGGTGCCCAGGTGCACCTACCCCAGCCAGGTGAGGCCACCACGAGTCCCAAAGGGCTGTGCTGGTGCCAGTGGGGGCCATCAGGCTCTCGGGAGCCACAAGTGCAGCTTCTCAATGGGGAAAAAAATATTAGTTTGGGGACAGCCTATTTTACTAGCTCAGAGAAGAGGTGAAACACCCTGAGATCTGCCCCAGTGCAGGTGAGATGCTGGAGATGAACTGGGGAATGGGAGGATGGAGATGAACTGGTGGGTTCAGGATGGAGATGAACTGGTGGGTTCAGGATGGAGATGAACTGGTGGGTCAGGATGGAAGTGAACTGGTGGATGTGAGGATGGAGGTGAAGTGAGGACTGTGAGGATGGAGCTGAACTGGTGCATGTGAGGATGGAGGTGAGCTGATGGGTTCAGGGTGGAGATGAGCTGGTGGGTTCAGGATGGAGATGGGCTGGTGGATGTGAGGATGGAGATGAACTGGTGGGTTCAGGATGGAGATGAGCTGGTGGGTTCAGGATGGAGATGAGCTGGTGGGTCAGGATGGAAGTGAACTGGTGGATGTGAGGATGGAGGTGAAGTGAGGACTGTGAGGATGGAGCTGAACTGGTGCATGTGAGGATGGAGGTGAGCTGATGGGTTCAGGGCGGAGATGAGCTGGTGGGTTCAGGATGGAGATGAGCTGGTGGACATGAGGTGGGTTCAGGATGGAGATGAGCTGGTGGGTTCAGGGTGAAGATGAGCTGGTGGGTTCAGGATGGAGATGAACTGGTGGGTCAGGATGGAAGTGAACTGGTGGATGTGAGGATGGAGAGGAACTGGTGGGTTCAGGATGGAGATGAACTGGTGGGTCAGGATGGAAGTGAACTGGTGGATGTGAGGATGGAGATGAGCTGGTGGGTTCAGGATGGAAGTGAACTGGTGGATGTGAGGATGGAGGTGAAGTGAGGACTGTGAGGATGGAGCTGAACTGGTGCATGTGAGGATGGAGGTGAGCTGGTGGCCTCTCCCCAGCTGAGACATTTTCTGCTCCGTCATCCTGAGTTTTCTGCTCTGTTTTGCCAGACTGTTCCGGGGAAGGCGGCTGAGCCACGCCGCGCGTTCTCCCAATGCCATCTAGTGTCAGCTCCGGCAGCCCCGGAGTTATTTTAAGGCATCAGCGCTGATTTATTGCAGAAGGATCTTTGAGGGCCAACAGGCTGCCCAGGCTGGTTATTAACAGCAGCACGGATAACTAACGGATGGGTGCGCAGGCTGGGTTGGATTATTTTTATTATCGCTGCTGTTTCGCACTAAAAACCCACCCTGGCAGGATGGAGTGCGAGGATTCAGTGCCGCGTCCGAGGTGATTAAAGTCTTTCAGCCTTCAGACTCTTGTCTTGTAGCCCCGCCATCACCTGAGGCTTAATCACTCAGAAAAGTGCTGTCATGTCCTATTGTCGCCGTATTGGGAGCGCGACCTCTTTCCCGTTTAGCTGCCATCTGAAAAGAATGTAACTTGCCAGGAGACAGGAGTGACTCAGGAGAATGGTGATGGGATATAAAGACTTTGACCTGCGGGCCGCCCATTTGGAGGCTGCCAAGGTCAGTGGCAAGGGCGACTTTTCTCGGTGATTATTTGGCCAAACAACCCAAAACGGGCAGTAATGGGTCTGTCCGTGACAGGCAGCGCTGGGCTGGACTCTGCTCCTGCCGTGAGGGATCAAGCCCCCAGCCCTCCCTGCCTGGGGTTTGGGGCTGTGTGACTGCCCGCGGTCCCCTCCCGCTCAGGAATTTGTCCTCCACATCTTCCCCTTGCCACCATCACAGGGCCATGGGCTGCACAGGCTGAGAACTCTCTCATTTCTGCCTTTTTAGGGGTAAAGAGCCTCAGCAGCATCTCCCGTGTCCCATTCATCGGCCTGTCAGTGCAGGGGAAGGTTTCAGATGTGCCCTGTCCCCTGCTCGTGTGTCCCCTGCTCTGCTCACCACCATCACCTGCCATGATTTAGGTCCCTGCTAACCTCATCCTCATCCTCAGCCACTGCTGACCATGTCAATTTATCTCCTTGGCTGCAAACCACCTCATCGAGGCAGTTTGAGTGGGTGATTAATTAAGGTCTCCCTAGAAATGAGGTTACTCCCTGCAGCCTCACATATAAATGTAAGATTAATGGGTGCTGGCCCTGTTAGACGGCCACCACCAGGCAGGGCCAGGGAGGGTTTGCCTGCTCCCATCCACACACTCCTTGAACAGACATTTTCCATGAAAGAACTTCCAAACAATGCCGTGGGATGGGGAAATGCAGCTGGCAGGGCAGTGGGGAGCCAGGGGGCTGAGGAAAGGGGGTCCCGGCGCTGAGCCAGGCACTGAGCAGAAGCAGCAGCCAGCGATGTTCACAGACTCACCCCTCCTGGAGGCTGAGCCAACATCCAGCCTGCTCTGGGTGTTTAATTTTCACTAATCTGTTTGGGGTTTTTTAATTATCTGCAAACAAGGTGCCTTCTTCATGGAATAACAATGCTGGGGACAGTGGGCGGCGGGGCTATGCCCACACCCCTTCCCTGCCGCTCAGCACCGCTCCGGAACTCTGCCCAGGACTTGTTTATCTGTCCCTATCCATCATCAATCCCGGGATTCCGCCCTGCTAACCAGCATCTGCATCTGCATCTCCGACAGCAGGAGCGAGTCCTGCTCAGCTGGTGTGTAAAAGCCTTCGCAATCACCCTGTGCTACGGAGCTGGAGGAGGGTTTAAATACAAGGCTCTTTAATAAGATGAAAAGAGCCCTTTCTTTCCCCACTGGTTTTCTGCTTGCTCTTTCATGCTGCCGGAGCCCTCGGGTTGTGTCAGGGCCTGCCTCTCTGTGGGCTGACAGGTTTCCTAACTCCCCTCCCTGCACTGTCAGCACAGCATCAGGAACAGCAAATACCAGTTGCAGCAGCTGGAGGAGGAGGAAGGCCAAGTCGGAGCAGTCCCTGGCCTCGCGTGGTCGGGTTTTTTCCTCCAAAACACCCTCAGTGGCACCGGTGACCTGCAGAAAACCCTGTGCCTCACTGTGTGCAGCAGGAAAATGGGTCTAATCCCGTTTACCCGTCTCCTCCAGAGCTGGCTGCAGTGTTTGATTCATGTCAGCGGCTTGGCTGGTGACTGCGGGATGAATGACGCTATATAAATGCAAAGTGTTATTAATATTTCATGTTGTAGTGAAAATGTACTAATGGGGCTTGTTCCTGGAAGATAAAGTGCTGCCATTAATACACCTTTGTGTCCCCTGCTCTGGGGACTCACCTGTGGAGGGATGGAGGGGCTCTACCAGAGCAGAAACTGCCCATCACACCTGGCAGCTCCCCAAAAGAGGGGATTTTAACCCAGAAAGACACAAAGAGCCACTTCTGACACCCACAAAACTAGGGGTGCCAGGGGCAGAACATCCCCCCACCCACCACTGGGTGCTGGTGGATGGGTGCTGCTCTGGGTCCTCCCTGCCTGCCCGTGGGGGCCACAGCCCCTGGGAACCCCCTCCTCAGCACAGCCACTACACAGGCATGTTAAAAAAAAAAATAAAAATGGGCTTGTTTGATTTCAAACTGCAGAACTCTTCCCTGGAGCCATCCGCAAACACTGGTAATTTACTTTACAGCTGTTTAGATTTGTTTCTCTACATTTTTTTTTAAACCCCAGCAGAATTGCAAATGAAATGTGTGTTTGCTCCTCAAATGACTCCAGCCCTACCTGAACTCCTGCACCCCACACCTCCTTGGACTCCCTCCCTTGTGACCCCCATCCCTGCACCCCACAGCTGTGAGATGAGGGTCAGACCTCCAAGAGGGGATTCTCTGAGCTGAGGGTTCATCTTGGGAGGGCTCCAGATTCTGATATCAAGGAGGGGTGATGGGGAAGAGATTTGTGCCAGCTTGCAGGTGAGGGGGGCACAGGCAAGGAGTTAATTAATTGCCAGTGAAATTATCAACTGCCACCCATTTAATAGAGGGCGACAAGGGATAAAGTAAAGGCTCTGCTAAATTATTGCCATGGTGCAAAGTTTCAATAAAAAAGGATTATAAAGAGTGGTGTTCGGTGCTGTAGGTGGGGCCTCCCAGGGCTTCGGCCACTTTGCAGCGAGGGGATGGGTGCAGGGAAGGCATGGAGCGACCCCAGGTAGTGCTGAACATCCCTGCAGAAGCTGAGGACAGACAGCCCTGAGCTCCCACCCCTCCCCACGGCGAAGAGCCGGCTCAGCCCTTCCCGGCACGGCACGGCAGCGCTGCGGGGCCGCCCCTCGCCTCGGGAAATCTGGCATTCCATGGGACACGTGGGGATCCGCCTGGAGCCTCATCCCTTCCCCCGGGAATCTCCTCCTCGCTCCCAGGAGCGCGGGGGTGACTCATGTGCCGTCTCTTGTGCCGGGCGATGCGCTCCTGCCCTGGGCAGGCGCCGACCTGCAGCAGCGCCGCCGAGGGACACCCGCAGGTGAGCGGCCTGGGGACCCCTTCTGCGGCGACCCCCGGCCCCGAGGAGGTGGGGAGGGCGCTGGGGAAGTGCGTCTGCCCAGCCTGGCAGCAGGGCGATGGGCACGGCCTGCGCTGCTGCCGGCAGCGTGCACAGGGAAGGAGGAATTTGGGGTTTGCGTGTTCCTCCAGGGAGCTGCCGGAGAACCGGGAGCGTCCGTGGCCACTCCAGTCCTGCGGGTGGGTGCATTGGCTCAGCAGTGCAGAGCAAGGGATGCGTTCACCCCTCGGCGAGGGGGAATCTTGTAATTTCACTTATTTAAGGAGAGCCAGCACCAAACGCAGCCCTGGGAGTCTTTGCTGCAGCTCCAGGAGCACGAGGTGCGTTTATCCGGCACGGTGCGAGCCGGGCTCAAAGCGACCTCGCAGGTGCCTGGGTTTGGTGAAAATCGGTTGTTTTGGATGCCCGGCCGTGGGCAGCCCCTCGGCTTTGCAGCTTTTCCCCAGCCCAGCCGCTGCCTGTGCCCTGCCGTGGGCTCCCCGCTGCGTGGGCACTCCGTGGGGACACGGAGCGGTGGCACCGGGCTCCTCCTGCGCTGCCCGGGGGAGCACGGAGGCGACGGCAGATTCCAGCGGTGGGAGAGGACGCGGCAGCTCCTATTTGTTGTCTGCCTGGGCCAGGCCTGGCAACGTAAGGGAAATGAATAACAAATACCTGAGCAACGAGGCGGGAGCTGGGGCGGGATGGGGCCTGAGCAGTGCACCGGAGGTGGCTGGAGGATGCTGTGGCTGGGGCAGAAACCCCGAGTGTTGTCAGGTGCCCAGAGTGCAGGACGGTGCTTGGAGGAGAAGTGTCACCCGGAGCAGGTCTGTGCTATCAGTGGTGTCCCTGAGTGCCAGCACAGGTCAGAGATGGCCCCAGGAGCACGGCTCAGTGCTTTGAGGCACACAGGGGCTCCAATGGGGACCTTTTGCTTCTGCTTCAGTGTCACAGCGTCTTCTCTCTTCCCAGGCTGGCTAACAGGATCGGGGAGCCATGAACTGGGGGGCGTTTGAGGGGCTCCTCCGCGCTGTCAATGTCTACTCCACAGCCTTCGGCCGCATCTGGCTCTCCCTCGTCTTCATCTTCCGCCTGCTGGTCTACCTGGTGGCGGCCGAGAAGGTCTGGAGCGACGACCACAAGGACTTCGATTGCAACACGCGGCAGCCGGGCTGCACCAACGTGTGCTATGACCACTTCTTCCCCATCTCCCACATCCGCCTCTGGGCCCTGCAGCTCATCCTGGTGACGTGTCCGTCCCTCCTGGTCCTCATGCACGTGGCCTACCGGGAGGCCAAGGAGGAGAGGCTGCGTGAGATCCAAGGGGACAATTATCGCTGCAAATACCCCAACCCCGGCAAGAAGCGGGGCGGGCTCTGGTGGACGTACCTGCTCAGCCTCATCTTCAAGGCCAGCGTGGACGTGGTTTTCCTCTACATCTTCTTCCGCCTCTACAGGAACTACACCCTGCCCCGGGTGGTGAAGTGCGAGCTGCCGCCCTGCCCCAACGTGGTGGACTGCTTCATCTCCCGGCCCACCGAGAAGAACATCTTCACCCTCTTCATGGTGGTCACCACCTGCGTCTGCGTGGTGCTGAACCTCATCGAGGCCACCTACCTGATCGGGAAGAGGTGCCACGAGCGCCTGGAGGCCGGAGGAGGGGACAGCCAGCAGCACAGCCACGACTGCCCCGTCTCCTGTGCCAACCCCGTGGGCACGGGCGGGCAGGTGTTCCATGGGGCTGACTACAAACCCCCCACAGCCACCATCCCGCTCACGGCCTCCTGCCCCAGCACGCTCTCCGAGGTTGAGGCTCCTTCCTAGAGCTGCCCAGGAGAACACAGGAGCTGCTCACCTGGCCTGCAACTTCCTGGCTGCTCTTCCTCTGCTGTGCTCCAGTGCAGGAGCGCTGAGGGTGGCAGCACCCTGGAGCTGGGCTGTGCCTGAGGGGTCTCTGACTCTCCTGTGCTGGGAAAAGCACTTTACATCATCCTGCTGAATTTGGGGTAAAGCTGGGGATGTAGAACACGTTCTGTGGCACTGACAGGGAGCAGTGGTTCCATGGCAGCTGTGAACTGACAGTGGTGCCCAGACTCTGAGCCTGTACCAGCCAGGACAGACACCCTGATCCCCCAGGAAACCCCTCTTCCTATCTCTCACCCTACATCAGCCACTCAGTGGGTGTCAGGGCCACCTCAGACTGATGCAATTGTCATTAATAACACTCATTAGTTGAGTGGGGGCAAGAGCAGGTCCCTGGTGTCGCAGCCACCGCGGCGAAGCGCAGGCGTGAGGATCCGGCCAGGCAGGCAGAGCCCGCTGTGAGCTGCTGGATCATCCTGCCTGGCCAGGGCAAAACACCTGAGCAAAACAGCCGAACACAGGAGAGGAAAACACCCCAAGCATTGATTAAACAATAACATTAAATGGCAGAATCTGATCTCTTTCGTTGTTGTAATCCATCGCGTTCGGCCGTGACACGGGCGGTGCTGCCACTTCCGAGGCCATCAGAGGCAGCTGGCATGAATAATTAACAATAATTTCATGGCAAATGCATTCACAAGAAAAATTTACATTGAACATGCAGCTCGATCTGTTACTGGTTTTGCTTTACTCGGAGGGTGTGATAATTATTTTTTCCATGAGCAGTGACAGTGCCAGCGCTCCCTGGCTCTGTCCCAAAGGAAGTGGCACAGGGGGCGAGGGAACACCATCGCTGTGTCCTTTATGTGACTGAGGACGTTCTCAGTGACAGATCATTGCAGTGATCCAGCTGAGACCTTCCATGGGCAAAACTGAGCTCTTTTCCCACAGCTGGATGGGAGGCTGAGGGGCTGCTGTGCCCTGGGGGATGCTGGGGACAGGCAGGGCTGAAGGGAAGCAAGAGCAGGTGGGGCTGCAGCACTGCTGGATGGGAGGGCAGGGACTGAACCAGCCACTGGTGGGGGTGAGGGTGGTGGAGAAGCCCTGGGGGGATCCTGGTCAGTACTGAGCCCTCTGAGCCCACAGCAGCTCCTTGAGTTTGGGGACTTTTGGGGTCAGAGACACAGATGATGAAATACACACAGAATTTTTTCCACTTCTCAGAGGAAGTTGTGCTGGCACTGCCTTCCTTCCATCCGCTCCTGCTGCTGGATTATCCACCTGAAAGTTTTCTTTATGAAGTGCATAACGTCAAAGGACACAAGTTGTTCTTTGTGTGCGAGCCATTGCCCCGAATTAAAGAGCATGGGCTGGGCTGTTTGTTTTCCAGCAAGGTTGGCCACTCCTGCTCCAGGCTGGAGAGTGAAAGCCCAAGGAGTTCCCCTCTGCAGGCACTAATGGGGACAGAGATGAGCCCCAGAAAAACCACCCTGTCCCACCTCTGCACACCAAAGCACAGCTGGAGCTGCTGCCCATTGAGAGACACCTGAAGATCCAGCTGCTGGATGTTGTTGTGCTGTTTTGTCTTGCTCAGAGCAAACATTGCAGAGCTCTGGGTCTCTTGCGCCATCCAGGCTTGGGATAAGCAGCAGTCAGCCAGAAAAACAGGAGCATTTGGCTGCTTCTTTTGATACTGGTGCTGCAAAAACAGGGGTCTGGATACTGGGATATCTCCTGGAATGCAGAGGCAGGACCAGAGTCAGCAAACCAGGGGGGTGTGTCACAATAAAACCTGAATATTTCCCAGAGTCTGCATCCTCACACAGGAAATTCCCTGTATTTGCTTGTGAGGTCCCAGAAGACCTCCTAAATTTTGGGGTGAGGGGATTTTAAAGAAACTCACCACCAACTCCAGCCCAGGCAGGGATGTGGAGCGGATTGCATGAACAGGTCAGGGGTAAATTTGCCTTCCCAGCTTGGGTTCGTTTCTGCCCTGGCCAAAACCCGCCTGTTTGCTGGGAATTGAGGAGAATCTCTCTGATTTATGTCCAGCCCTGGCTGCCAGCTCCCAGGACCCCATGACTCCTCTGCCCCTGCTCTTGCGGGGGAGTCTCATCCCTGGGGATGTGGCCCTGGAGGGGGACAGCTGTTGGCAGGCAGAATCCTGCCATGCTCCGTTTAAGACCCTTCTAAAAAGGCTTTTAGGTTTGAGGTTTTCCTGCTGGTTTGGCGTCTGCCAGCTCCACAGTTTGGGTTTTTCCTTTATGGAGGAGCCAAGGTTGGGCCTCCCTAAGGTGGGTGTTTCAGTGCTCACATCTGGCACTGAGGCCTCTCAGCTGTCACCCTGCTGTGTGGGAGCAGGGTGGCACCAGGGTGACCCGTCCTGGGCATACCCCTGAAGCTCCCCAAGTGCTGAGATCTGCAGAACCACGCTGGCACCTTGTCCCTGTGCCCCCATTACCATCCCTCTGCCAGTGTGGGCGCAGGGATGTGCCCCTTGATGGATTTATGGATTTACCCAAACACCCAGCTCAGCATTTCAAACACTGCAAAGCATGGGCTGTTTCTGCTCCCCACGCAACTGCCTGAGGGAGATCTTCTGCCCATACCAAATGCACCTGAACTTTCTCACCGTGACCACAGGGCTGCTCCAGAAATTCCAAAACTGCAGGCAAGAGGCTGCCCAGGGGGATCTGGCCCCACTCTTCACCTGGCCCTTACAGGGTTTGGCCGTGGGGCAGGGAGCAGCTGCTTCTGCAAGGAATCAGAGCTGACAGCGCTTCCCAACAGCTTCCCTTTCTCCAGGGCTTCTCACCTCACAGGCCACAGCCCCCAGATTCCTGCAGAGCTCCTGCCACACCAGCTCTCTGCATCAACATAGCTCAAATTCCTGATCCGGGCAGCTCCGGGGTGAAGGAAGGTTTCGGAGCCCCTGCTTGGCTCTCATCCGGGATTGGGGTGCCTGTGGCTGTCCCCTCCTCCAGGCCCCAGGTTCTGCACCCCCAGGTTCCCACCAGGGTGTGCTTTGGGTCTCCTGGGCTCCCATTCCATTGTCCCCAGCCTGGCAAACCCTCACTGGCTTTGTTTGACCTCCTGGAGACAAAAAGCCTCCGGGCAAGTGGCTCCTTGTCTGCCAGAAGAGCAGGGAGCAAATCTCTGCAGGCACCAAGCACCCCGGGGCTCTTCAGACGTGTCCCCATGGGAGGGGTGGCCCTGGCCAGGTGCCGAGGTGGCTCCAGCACGGCTGATCGGCCCCAGGGTGTGCCGGAGGATTCCAGGGAATCCTCGGGACACTCTAGAAACCAGGTGAGGAAGGGAAGCGCATTCCTGCCCGGGCTACATCGGCACCTATCGCGGCTGATCCATGGGACATCCGGTGGGATGGGCTGACGCAGCCTCCTGGAAGCTCTAGGGAGGGGGACAGCCCCCTTAGGGACACCTCGAGGGTCCCATGGGGCGCGGCATGAGGCAGCAGCAGAGCAGGGTCCGGCTGCACGGGGACCCTGGTGCCACTTGCTCTGTGGGAAAGGTCCCATCTGGCCACACCGGCCCCGCCAGGGCGGTGCCTGCAAGTTCCCGTAGGTTGGAGATACCGATGAGCTGTTGCAAAACTATTACTAAGGCAAAATCATTTCAAAAGTGGGTTGCAATTGCGTAATCCGGGACTCTCGGCAGTGCTTGCTGGTGGGCCCACGGCTGGGGCACGGTGCTGGCTCCGCAGCGCCCGGACCATCCCTGCAGGGGATGGGACATCACCTGGAAGGAGCTGCTGGTGTTTCCTGCGGAGGAATGTGCCTGTGCTGATCTCCCTGCGGGATTTGACCTGCCTTTTGTTGTTCAAGCCGAGCGTGTGTGTGCATGTGCGCGGCAAGAACGTCTCCAGGAGCTGTTTGCCAGACTCACCCAGTTACTGGGAACCAAACCAACCACCCTTCCCCTCCCCTCGCACGCTCAGACAAACCCTGCGTGTGCAGGAGGGCTGAGGCTGGGAAGGAGCTTCCCCGATCCCATCCGGACACCTTCCTCTGGCTCTCCCACCTGGACAGGTACCTGCCGGGGCACAGGGTACTCTGGGGCTGCCAGGGTTGAGGGGGGACAGCCCCGGGGGGTAACGGGGGGCAGGTGGGAGTTGTGTTAAGGTGTAAGGGGTGCAGGTGGGACCTGGGGCTGCTGTGACTGTGGGCTCAGAGGTGGGGACCCCAACATCACACAGTGCCACGTCAGGCCCCCAAAGGCCGTGCCCGGGTCCCCATCCCATGGGGTGATACAGGGGGATGGCACAGCGTGGCACCCCGAGGAGCAGCAATGCCCTCCCCAGGCCTTGCACCTCTGTCCCACGCCCAAAAGAGGCAGAGACCCCCTGAGAAAAGTGGTTCTGCTGAGTTTGCAGCCTGGCTGGGAGCAGGGCGCTGTCGGGTCCAACGCCCTGCGCCCACACGGGGCAGGACGTGGCCGTGACGCAGTGGGTTGGCATCCTGGGGGCTGGCAAAGGTGCCGGGCTCTGCGGGAGGCAAACGGGCACTGCCGGCACAGCTGAGCACACCTGAGCACTGCCCCTGCTCTGCCTGGCTGCCATCCAGCCCTGGGGAGCCCCTGGGGGCTCACAGAGTGCTGCACACACCCGCTGCCACGGGGATTGGCACAGAGCTTGGCACGGAGATCACGTCCCCTTCCTGCCCCACTGTGGGTCCATGACTGGAGCCAGCGCTGGGCTGATCCGGGCACGCAGGTGCTGGGCAGGTGGGTTATGGGCAGGTGGGTGCTGGGGTGGTCTCACTGGCACCAGGGATGGGATCGTGGGTGAATTAGCTGGCACTGGGGGCATGCAGAGTCTCCAGGTTCCATCAGCACCAGTTTTCAGGGGCAAAACAGCAGCTCTCCCAGTTTTAAATCCAAGGGTTGGGTGGGAACACAGTGATTGCTCCCCACCCTGACTCCCAGCCGAGGGTTTGCCAGGGAGGAAGATCTGGTTTCAGATGGGGTGGCGAGTGAAGGTGTGTGGGCATGGGGAGAGGCACAGCCCTGGCACTTGGCACACACTGCCAGGGACCCCATCCTGGGGCCACTCAGCCCAGCCACCCTTCCCGGTGCGTCCCCGGGCCAGAAGTGTGGGAGCACAGCCACAGATTTGGGGCTTGCTGTGGGTGGCCCTGGCCAAGGACAGGCTCCCAGAGTGTTCCATGGGCTCTGGGCAGTGCTGCAGGTTCTGTTCCACTCCACAGCCCTGGGACACCACAGTGCACTGGATGAGAGGACCCTGATCACCAGTCTGCCATCGTGCCCTGGCTATGCCCTGTGCTGGACACTTCCCACCCCACAGCCCCCGGTGAGCGGGGAAGGAGCCTGAGCCTCCTCCAGGTACGTCTCAGAAGGCACTGGGTGGGCAACAGGCAGCTGCAATTCCTTAAAGTGGGAGCAATCCGGTGTCCTGTGAATCCTTTTGCCAGAGCAGACACCTTCACAGCCCAGAGGGTTGTAAAAACCACCTGGGTTTGTAAATCCAGGTGCAGTAAAGCTCCGGGTCAGGCTTAGCATGTCTCCCTCCTCACACAGGGCAGCCCCAGGCTGAGCTGCAGAGCCGGTTTGGCCGTCGGCACCTCCGGCGTTGCTGCCGGAGCAGGAGCAGAGCACTGGCCAGGGTGAAGTGCTGGTGACATGCTGCTGACACACACAGACTGTGACACACACGGGCTCTCACTTTCTGCAGCCCCACTGCCGCCTGTGTTTGGGCTACCTCAGGTATCACCTGTGAGACAGAAAACAGGTCCCTGGCATGTCCCAGCACCCCAACCCTGCAGGAGCAGCCATTTCCCCTTTGGCTGGTGATCCTGGCCCGCTCCAGCAGATCGTGCTGCACCAGCTCTCACAATCAGGCACAGAGCTGGTGGCAGGGACTTGGCCAGGTGGCTCATCCCTGACAGCTCTGTCAGAAGGAAGTGCAGAGAGATTGAGTCACCTCTGTCACCAGAAGTGTGTGAGGATGGGCTTTACTGTCTGCAAGGGTGAAGAGCCCCCACCCTAGATGAGTGTAATGTGGTGGGGGAGGGGGTTCAGGGGTCAGTGAGAGTTAGTGGAGCAAGAGATGTGCAGCCCGTGGTGTCCCCATTGCTCCTTCCACCTCTCCAGGTTGGGTGACTCTGGTCTCCCTCAGCTGCCATGGATTGGAAAACGCTGCAGGCGCTGCTCAGCGGGGTCAACAAGTACTCCACAGCCTTCAGCCGCATCTGGCTCTCCATGGTCTTTGTCTTCCGTGTGCTGGTCTACGTGGTGGCGGCCGAGAAGGTCTGGGGTGACGAGCAGAAGGACTTTGACTGCAACACGCGGCAGCCGGGCTGCACCAACGTGTGCTATGACCACTTCTTCCCCATCTCCCACATCCGCCTCTGGGCCCTGCAGCTCATCTTTGTCACTTGTCCTTCCCTCCTGGTCATCATGCACGTGGCCTACAGGGAGGACCGCGAGAGGAAGAACCGGGAGAAGAATGGAGAGAATTGCCCCAAGCTCTACAGCAACACAGGCAAGAAGCACGGCGGGCTGTGGTGGACCTACCTGTTCAGCCTCTTCTTCAAGCTTGTCATAGAAATCCTGTTCCTCTACCTCCTCCACAAGATGTGGGACAGCTTCGATTTGCCACGGCTGGTCAAGTGCTCCAACGTGGATCCCTGTCCCAACACCGTGGACTGCTACATCGCTCGGCCAACCGAGAAAAGGGTCTTCACCTATTTCATGGTCGGAGCCTCCTCCATCTGCATCGTCCTCACTGTCTGTGAGATCTTCTACCTCATCTTCAAGCGAGTTGTGCAGAGGACAAGGAAGTGGAGGAAATCCACCAAGCGCTCCGTCAGCTACAGCAAGGCCTCCACCTGCCACTGCCACGTCAAATCAGAGGAGAAGGACAACAAGTCCCAGCCTAGGTGTGTGGCAGCCCTGACTGCTCTGTGAGGGGTACTGGGAAGGGTGGTGGGGGAAGAACTGTCCTGGTATGTGCCAGGGATGGTTGGCACCACGGGTGACCACCAGTGGTGCCAGCACCAGACTCTTCAACCAGGATCTTGATGGCTGTAAGGGGAGGGGGACACATCCATGAGAACTCTCCTGCTTGGGACCATGGGCACATCCCTGGGCGTCCCAGTGGTGTGGACACGCTCAGTGGCAGGTGGGTGCTGGCTGTCCATGGCCATGCCTGAGTGTGTGTGTTCTTCCCACAGAGGAGAAGAGCTGTGAGCTCACCCACCCCAGACGGTTCACATTCCCCTCAACTTGGCTTTTCCAGCCTGGCAAATCCCTGAACCCTCAAGAGTCGACCCGTGTGAAAAATGACTAAACCCAACAAAGTAATGTCCCTGGAGAGAGACCCACGGGTGCCTGAGCAGACACAGGTAAGGCAAGGGCAGCCCTGGAGCTCTGCAGGTGGCAGTGCCACAAGCATGGACGTCACAGCAGCACACAGATCCTCCGAGTCCAGCAGCTTCTCTTGGGTCCTACAGCTCTGCTGCTCCCACGCTGGGTGTGAGTGCCCCCAGCTGGTGCCCAGCCAGGGCTGGTGTCACCCAGTGCGTGCCAGTCCTCCCAGCTCACTGTGCCTCACACATGCACTGCTTTCTTTTGTACCAAGAAACCAAAGGAATTCTGGGCTCTGTGGCCAGAGCTCTCTTCATGCACCCAAAGTAATGACAGAGGACCGGGGCTCCAGTCTGTTGGCAACTGTTCTGCTGGCCCAGTTTGCCCAGTTTGCTATTTCTCCCCCTTGGCTCACACAAGCACCAAGCCATGTTTTGCCCAATAGCCCTTGCTGGCTCTGCTGCTTCCCTTGGTGCCTCTGTGTCCCCCCTCACCTCAGATGCACATCACACACGGCACACGCTATGGATCCAAAAGTCCAATAAATGTCGTGTTTGGAGACACCGAGATCTGCTCTGCACGCTGGAAATTGGGGGACTGGTGAGGGCAGAAGACATGGATCTGCAGAGGTTCCTCAGGAGCCCACAGCCAGGTCCTTCTCCGCCTGAGCGGGGCATTGGTCGAGCCCACAGCCGAACTCACGTCCGCCCGTTCCGCCTCTCCCAGCTTGTCACGCGTCGTTAAACTTTAATTCAGCAGAACCTCACGCTGGCCCCCAAGGAAATCAAGGAGGGATGAGCATCAATTATTTACTAAACCTTGATAAATATTACAATAAATAGAAATGATTTCCATTTAATCTCTCCTTAAGCAGCACTAGCGGAGGGTCGGCTGTTCCCAGCTCCGCTCGGCATTTCACAGCCCCACGAGCGTGTCGGGGTGTGCTGAGACCCCGACAGCAAAGCTCCGTCTGGAACCTCCGCGGGAGTTCCCGGCCGAGCTCCGGTGGGGTTTATCCCGAGAACCGACGGGACGCGGGATCGCAACTGGGATCCGGTGGGGCTCAGCCCGGGAGCCTGCGGGATGCGGGATGGGGGCCAGGAACCGGTGGGGTTCATCCCGAGAACCGGCGGGGCCCATCCCGAGAACCGGCGGGATGCGGGACCGCAGCCGGGCTCCGGTGAGGCTCCAGCACCACCCAGCGCCCGCAGCACCGCACGGACCCTCGGGGGCAAACCACGAGCGCCGCAGCCGCGGTCCGGCCGGGGCGGGCAAGGACGGAACACCCCCGGGACCCCGGGCGGGGAACGGAGCATCCCGGGATCTCTGGCTCAGCGGGTTTTCCCAGTAGCGGACCCACAGCCGTAATGAGAGCGCTGGAGGCACCCGGGCTTCCCACCGTTCTCCCCCAGCTTCGGCCCCGACGGGTCCGGCCGCCCCCGCCCCGCCCGCCGGGGCCGCCCCCTGGTCCGGGGGCCGCGGGAGGGGGCGGCCCCGCACACCTGCAGCTCGGGCCGGCCCGGTGCTAAGCCCCGGCCCCCTGTTTCCTGCCCACGCTCCTCCTCCGGCTTCCCCGGGCCCCGAATAAGCGGAGCCACCCGGCCCGACCCCTCACACCCAGCGCGGCCCGAGCCCGGCGGGACGTGCCCGGCGCGGCGGAGGTGAGTGCGGGCAGCCGGGACCGCCGGGACACCGCGACCGCTCGGGGACACCGTGCTGGGGACGGGGCACCCCACCGCTGCCAGGGATTCCTTTAACGGCACAGCCGTTAATTCTCCGCTTAATTAGCAGCGGTTAATGAGGAGCCGGGGCTGCGGTCGCCCTGTCCCTCCCTCAGAGCCGGGCTGAGTGCCCGCGGGGTGAGGTCTTGGCTCCCCAGAATCCTGGGAGCGGCAACAGGGTGGTGAGCGGTGCTGGGGATCCCCTGGCGATGGGAGGGGACTGGGGCTGGGAGTCCATCGCCCTGCAGCAAGGGAGCTGGAGGGGGGCTGTCAGTTCAATTTGGGGTGAGCCCTGAATAGGCATCGGGGTGGCAGCTGTACCCCAAGGGGTTGTGCTTCCCCTCTAGACTATCCTGTTCTCTGCTTTTTGGGAAAGCCAGGACAGCAGCAAATTTGTGAGCCCCCACAGTGCCTCCTCTCCAGGTGCCCTGAGCTCCCTGGGCAGCCCCAAAACGCCCCTGGCTGCGGGCTGTCCCTGGAGTGGCCAGGAGAGCCACGAGCTGTGGGTGCTGCTGGGAGGGGAGAATTCCCATCTCTCCCAGCTCCCTGTGTAGGAGGAGCCCTCTGGGGCTCCTAAACGCTGCCTGGAACCCTCCCTCCCTCCCTCAGAAGTGGGATGTTCCTCAGAGGGTTTGCTGGGACACTCTGCAGAGCAGCTATATCCTGAAAAAGCAGGGTTTAGGTGGTCACATCTGCCCTGTGCTCCCCAGCATGGAAGCAGGGCACTGACGTGGCTGCTGTCTTCTCTCTGCTGACAGAGGCAAAGGGTTCCTAGAAGATGGGTGACTGGGAATTCCTGCAGAAACTGCTGGACCAAGTCCAGGAGCATTCGACCGTGATCGGGAAGATCTGGCTCACTGTGCTCTTCATCTTCCGCATCCTCATCCTGGGCCTGGCCGGGGAGTCTGTGTGGGGGGACGAGCAGTCGGATTTCGTGTGTAACACCAAGCAGCCAGGCTGCACCAACGTCTGCTATGACAAAGCCTTCCCCATCTCCCACATCCGCTACTGGGTGCTCCAGTTCCTCTTTGTCAGCACCCCGACCCTGATTTACCTGGGCCACGTCGTCTATCTCTCCCGCAAAGAGGAGAAGCTGAAGAAGCAGGAGAGCGAGCTTCGGGCTGTCCACAGCAAGGACCCGAAGATCGAGCAGGCCCTGGCAGCCCTGGAGAAGAAGATGTCCAAGATCTACATGACAGAGAGCGGGCGGCTCAAGATCCGAGGGGCGCTGATGTGGACGTACATCACCAGCGTCATCTGCAAGAGCATCTTTGAGGCCGGGTTCCTCGTGGGCCAGTGGTACCTGTATGGCTTCTCCATGGTGCCCCGCTACGTGTGCAAGAGGGACCCCTGTCCCCATCAGGTGGACTGCTTCATCTCCCGCCCCACCGAGAAGAGCATCTTCATCATCTTCATGCTGGTGATGGGCCTGATCTCCTTAATCCTGAACCTCCTGGAGCTCTTCCACCTCTGCTGCAAGAACCTGCTTAGCAACATCAAGAAGGTGTCGGGGCCAGCTGGGCCGAGCCAGGACACCTTTGTGGATGACATGGTCTCCAGTCCCTACGCACCCAAGCACTACCCCTTCCTGCCCATGGCCGAGAGCCACGCGCCCTCCTACCAGACCTACAACAAGCTGTCCAGCGAGCAGAACTGGGCCAACTACCGCAACGAGGAGAACCTGGCACTGGGCAGTGGCAGCAGGCCCCTGTCGGACCCCTACGCCCCCGGGCTTGCTGAAGCCTCCGCCCCGGAGGAGAAGCCGGGCAGCCGGCCCGGGAGCTCAGCCTCCAAAAAGCAATACGTGTAGAGCCGGGCTGGCCCCGGCTGGCAGGGGGACATTCCTCAGTCCCTTGTGCCTGCAAAGGTGCTGGCTGTGGGCAGGCAGCTGCCTCCTGCCTGGTTCTGTGCTGTACACATTCCCCTCTGGAGGCTCCAGAGACCTGCCCGCTCTGGGATGGGATGCTCGGGAGCACGGCTGTGGAGCTCTCGCCGGTTTTCCCCACAGACCCTGCAAGGAAGGAAACTGCACGAAGTTCCCCGGGACACCGTGTCCTGTGTGCCTTGCCGTGGGAAAGGGAGAAAGCTCTGGAGCCACGCCGTGGAACAGGCTGTCCCCGAGGCCATGGCTGCAGGCTGCTGGCCATTGGGAGCTGCAGTTCAGCCAGACCCCAGAGCCTCGGCCACCATGGGAGCCAGGAGTGTAGCCGTGGGAAGCTGCTCTTCTCCAGCCTCCACATGGAGCAGGCTGAGCCGGGGACTGCCGGGAAAAGCTGGGCTGGAGCAACGCTGACTGATCCTGGCCACCAGCCCCATCCCGTTCCAGTGGCCCTGGCACCTGCCCAGGGTTTGCTGCAGAAGCTGCCCCCTCCCCAAGGGACACAGAGGGGTTAAGCCAGCTCTGTTGTCACCAATGGCTGCAGGGTCACTGTGGGTGACCCAGGAGTGTGAGTCCCTCCCCTCCCAGCCCTGGGCTCTTTCCCATGGGATGTGTGCCTTTAAGTTATTTTTAACCTGCTGGGCTGAGCATGGAAGTTTCTGCCTTAAAGGTGCAGTTTGCAGGGACTTTGGGGAGCTGTGTCCAGCCTGGCCATGTGCCTTGGAGCCCCGTGGGGTTTAGGGAACAATCAGCCCAGCACCTGATAGTTTGGGGGTTTTGGGGTTTTTATTACTTTGCACTAGTCATCTCCTGCTGTGGGCTGAGGGGCTGGGGAGGGGGGGTGGAAGGACAAACTGTTGTCACAGGAGCTGTCACCCTGACTTCCCCAGCCCACTGATGCTATGAGAGGGGATTGTCCTGCTGTGACCAAAGGGCTGCAGGTCCTGTGTGACCCTGGTGTGAGGGTGGGGTGTGGGCACTGCCCTCAGCACTGTTTCCCTTCCCCTGGCAGATTCTGTGTTGCGTCTTGTTGAATAAAGTTGGATGAATGAGAAAAGGTGAAGGAGGTGTGTCTGTGCTTCCTGCAGCCTCCAGCTGCCTCTGGGAGGGTTTGGGGCTGAGGGAGGGGGAAATGCTGTCCTCTGGGGGTGATGGGTCTGGGGAGAAGGGGAAAGTGGACAGCCAGTTGTGCTGTGGGTGCCACTCACCCACTGAAAGCACAACCCTCCCTGCTGTGGCCTCCTGTCCCCCTGAGGCCAGCCTTTTGACAGAACTGTCACGTCCCAGGCTCATGGTGGCCCAAAGCAGAGCTCAGCCCCTCTCCCTCCACTGCAGATAAACCCAGCAGAGGCCATGGAGCTGCTCGTGGCTGCATAATAGGTGGAAATGAGCCACAGATAAAGGCACACAATGTGGCTGGGGCTGTTGTTTAGTTCCCCAGCCAAGCCAGGCCAGAGCAGAGCCTGCTCTCTGTCGAGGGCCTCTCCAGTGAGGGTGGGACAGGCTAAAAATACTCTGGAGAAAATGAAATATGGGTGATATGGGGCAGTATCACTGCCATCAGCCACTGGAGGAAATGAGGAGGGAGGCACCCAGCTGTGCTGCCCTTGGGCTGGGAGCTGAGCCCACCCTTGGCTTCCTCCCTGCTGGGAACAAGGGGGGTGAAACCCCCTGGGGTGGGGGTCTGGGCACACCACCAGCTCCCAGCTCTTCCCTGTGCCCTCCTGGAGGATGCTGGGCTAGATCTGCTGTGGAAGGACCCTGCCCTGCTCCCACTGTTGCCCAGCTGGGACCTGCCAGGCCATGCCAGTGCAATGGGGGGCCACATCCCAGTGCTCGCCAGGTATCAGCAGAGCCCTGCAGCCCCGGGGGGAGCAGCTCAATGTGTTGGGTCAGGAAGAAACACCCTGTGAGTGAAAGGGAATGGAGGAGCCGTGCCATGTTTACCCACCACAGTGTCCCCGGGTCACCTCCCCTCTCCTGGACTCCTATTTTTGTTGGCACGGGGGGAGCATCACGCTTTTCCGAGCGACCCTGCAAGGTGGAAAACAAGACGGCCGAGACCCCCCCACCACTGCCTGGATGGTGCAGAGCCCAGGCGCTGCACAAACACAACTCCGTGTCCCACTATTGTTCCCGTGTTGTGACAAAGTGCCTCGGGGCAGCTGCAGTGACCCCACGCCGCCGGGACGTGCTGCCAACAACAACAGCGAGGGGCTTACCTGCGGGCCAGGCTGGGGAGGGGGCAGCAGCAGGGCTGCGGTTGGCAGCAGCCTCCCACAAGGTGGGCGGGCAGCCCTTAGGCAAATAAAAGTTTGGAGCTGATAAGAGCCCAGGCTGGCCCGGTGGAGCCCTTTGGCACAGCCTGGGGACAGACAGTGGCCAGACAGGCATTTCTCACACCTCCACACTCCCTCCTGAGTAAACAGGTCCCTCTGGTCCCTCGTGGGAACGACACTCACTCCCCCAACACCCGGCCCTGGATGGTGACGCTGAGCCCCATGTTGGCACAGGCAGCCTGGGGGCTGTGGTGAGAGGCTCCCATGGGCACCCCCAGAGTTTGGAAATGCTTTGAGGCAGCTCTGCCAGCCCTGGAGGGACCACACACTCCCCAGAACCCAATTCCTGCTGATGTTGGTCTGACGCCAGTCAGAGTCCCCAGGAGCCCTGGGGCTCCTCTGCAGGGAGGTTTCTGCCCTCCTCCCAGTTCAGACCAGTCCATGCCAGGCACACTGTTCAGCTCATGGCCTGGGACAGAGGGCTGTCCTGCCTGAAAGGCTCTGCCTGAGGTGCTGGCCAAGGGCCAAGGAGTTTATTTTTAACCTTTCCCAGCACACAGCAAACAGCAAGTGTCTAAATCTGACCCACTCAGGAAGAGCCGAGGTGGGAGCAGAATCACAGCTGAGGGGGAAGAAGAGCAGAGAGCTGGGCAGAAGGGTGCCAGGCAGGGCCACAGCGTGGCCACACATGCCCACAGGGCCCTGTCAATGCCCAGGTGTGTCCTCAGGGGGAGTGGGAGCAGTCAGGAGCATCCTCCCAGGCCAGGCACAGAGCCCTGACCCCAGCACTCTGTGCCCACAGTAGCCACCATTGGGGCAACCCCAAGGCAGGGATAATCCTGCCCTTTCCAGCCACTGCCAATGGTACACGGCGAAGGAAAAGCAAACCCCACGGAGCTCCCTTCCTCCCTGGAATTATATTTAGCCCTCCACTAGGGTCCCTCCATGCACGGGCATGGCAGACAATGCAGCCCTGTGTGAGAACTGCAGGAGGGAGGAAATGCACTCAATAGCTGCATCCTGACATTGTCGCTCACCCCCGTCCGTTTCCTCGTGTGGAGGCACCAGGACTGCAGTGCCCAGCACCCTGTGCCCACCCTGGCACGGCTCCTAACCCTGCCAGCAGCTCAGGGCATCATCCTGATGCAATACCAGGCACGCAGAGGCTGCTGCCTGCAGAGCTAGGGGCTTTTTGTGGCATGGGAAGACCCATGTGGCCTAAAAACAAGGACTCGCAGTGGTCCTGGAGTGCTGGGGATAGGGAATCAAGCCTGAGCTGTACCTGCAGGAAGAGTCAGTGCTGAATGAGAAGGGAACATGTTCCCCTGTAGCTGTCCCCAGCTATGGCTCAAGGGATGTGACTTGGTGTAGAGCAGAGCTGCTCCTCTCCCACGGCACTTCAGGGCCTTTTCTGACCACAGAAGGAGCCTCCAGGAGCAGCATGGAGGGAGCCATAGCAGGAAGTGAGACGTGGAGAGCTGGGAAAGACTTGGCTGCTCTCAGGAAAAGGGCAAAACCAGGGCCTGGGAAAAGCCTGCGCTGGGAGGGAGCAGAAGTCTCCAGGGGCTGTGGGAGACACGCTGAGGGGATGCTCTCTTTGCTCTCCAGCACAGCCGGGGTGAGCACCCGCCATGCCCCGGGGCTGTGGGGACACCGTGCTGTGGGAAGGTCCTGGGTGTCCCAGGGCCACCCCACTGTGGGCATGTCCAGGGTGTCCTGGGGTCACTGCACTGTACCAGCATGGGACACCAGCGTGTGAGTCCCTGCCAGCCCCTGCTCCCCCTGCCAGCTCCCACCCAGCTCCTCTCCTCCCAAAGCATCATCACTCCAGGCCTTGCAGGAAGGGCCCGGATGGACTTGGGCCATCCCGGTGCCAGCACAGGGTCACCTCATCCTCAGCCCTGCACAGCTGGACCATCCCTGCGTTGATCTAACCGGACATCCAGAGCAGCCACACAGGTGTGCCGGATGGCCAGGGGGATGTCACTGTCCCCCCGGCACAGCAGCTGTCCCAGTCCCCGCAGTGAGCTGGGGCACAGCTCGCTGCCAGCATCCTGCCTGAGGAAACCACCACCTGCTCCTCCAACGAGCTGCTCATGATGGATTCCAGCAGCAATGCAGGACCTGGGCAGGACAGAGGGTCCATCGGGAAGCTGCAGCTGCCCTCAGGACATGCCAAGAGCACTGCAGTCACCCTGACCCCCTGTGAGCCTGGGGCACGGCCACCACAGGCTGGGCTGGGACCAGGAGTACTTGTGGCTGCTGGATTCAACCCCTGAGCCATGGCACCGTGCAGTCACAGCCAGCCCCAGATGCAGGGACATCCCCGAAGCTGGACAAGCCTGGGAGGATGCTCTCACACCAAACACTGGCCTCCTGGCCAGGCATGGGACTCCTTGTCTGGGGACAGGCTCACTGCAGGCAGGGCTTCCACAGCAGCGCCCAGCTGTGCCGTGCTGGGAACAGCTGGATCACAAACCCCCTGCACCAGACCGAGCATTTGCACGTGAGTGGCTGAGTGCAGGCTCGAGAGGGCAGGGTTTTACCATAATGGCTTATTCAGCAAAGCTTCCTCTGGCTCTTGGTGAGCCGCCGTGGCTGCTCGCCCTAGCCCTGAGAGCTGCCCGCTCCTATTCTTGTCCCGCCGGCACTTCCCAAGCGGCACATTGTTGGGATTCAATGGGAGGAAGGGTGGGTTTACAGCACTGAAGGCTTAGGAGAAAGGCAACGGGTCTGGGAAGCGGCTTCACCCCTGTCCCAGCGCCTGCAGGAATCCACAGACCTGCAGCAGTGCCGGCGGATGGACGGGAGTCCCCAGACACACGGAAACAGCTGGAAGTGCCACGGGCAGGGGATGCCAGCACGGCAGGGGCTGCCAGCCAGGTGCCATCGATGCCCAAGCTGTCACCATCAGGGCTGAGTCCTTCCCCGGGACTCAATGACTCAATGCTGTGCTGGAGCAGCCTCCCCGAGCGACACTGCATGGGGCTGGGGCAGGAAATGGGGCAGCGAGGCCCCCCCAGAGCCCGATTGTGCCCGGCCGGCCCTGGGAACGAGGGGATCAATGGGCCATAAACAGCCGGGGGAGCCGCTCCGGCGCGGGGTGAACAAAGGCATTTCAGAGACAGCTTCCGAGCCGGTCCCAGCTGGGAGAAGGAACAGGACCATTCCCACCCCAGCACACAATAGGGGACAGCCATCACCCCACAGCCTGGCTGGGAAAGCAGGAGACAAAGGGGAAGGGGCTACTTTAGGGGACTGCCTGCCAGGGGGGCAACGTGGTGGGCACTGTGAGCCCCAGTGCAGGAGGTGGCAGTGGGACAGGGCTGGGACAGCCTCTAAATCACACCCAGGCTCCTCCTGCACCTTCTCCCGAGGCTCAGCTGCCCTCGCAGCAAAGGTCAGAGTGTTCCCGGTGGTGCTGGGCCATGAGCCCAGCTGAGAGCAGCAGTCCAGCCCAGGACAGCAGCTCGGGCAGCAAACACAGCCGGGAGCAGCGCAGTAAAGCTGTCAGCGGGGCAGGAATGGCCCTGGGGCACAGCACAGCGCGGTGTGAATGCTGACTGCCTGCTGACCTCGGCGCTCACACCGGCACGGCAGATTTAGGCAGATTTATCGTCCCCGGGAGGGGAAGGCCGGGCCGGGACAGAGCCGGGGCCTTGCTCAGGCACCACGGGAAAAAACAAGCCAGGAGGCAGCGATAACCCCGGCCCCGGCCCTGCTCAGGCAGCTCTGGCTGGGATTCGTCCCTGCTGTGCCAGCAATGCCTGAGCCTGGAGGGGACACCGGCCACTGGCCCCCAGGGCCTGCTGCCAGCCTCTCCCTGCTCAGCACCCCAGTGGGACCCCCGTCCCCTGGGACCCCACTCTGTGTTGTCACAGCCCTTCTCCTCGAGATAAAGAGGTCAAACGGAAGCAGATGACGCAGCTGGGGGAGCTGGGAGGGAGGCACAGCCACAGCACAGGCTGGGAATTTGGTGCCTCCTCCTCCTTCCTGCCCACCACCCTGCTGCCAGGCCTGGAGGACAGTGCCCAGCCAGGGACAGCAACGGCATTCGTGCCACTGCAGCAGCTGCTTCTTGAACACGGAGGGAGCAGAGACATGCCCTGAAACAGGGCTGTGCTGACGCAGGAGACACAGAGGCCCGAGAACTGACAGAAGTTTATTGTGCAGAGGGCAGAGATGTCCCCATTCCCAACACGTCGCCACACTCAGAGCACCACAACGGAGCAGGACCAAGACTTTCACCTCCCCCTGTCACCGCTGCTGGGTGGGATGATGCAGGGAGGGGGCCATGGCTGCTGTAGTACATTGTGGCGTGGGGCTGTATTGGGGTTCATCAAGAGCCACAGGGGATCTGGAAGCAGGGCAGCAGTTCTTCCTGTCACTGGCGGTCAGCCTGACCCCATCCCATAGCACTCAGGTCCAAACTTCTACCTTCACACCATGGAAGAAATCAAACCTGAGGAGACACAGATGGAATCAGGCCGAGAGTGTTTTGTGGTGCAGGAGCCAGGCCTGGCGAGAGCTGAGGAGTTTCAGACTCTCTCCATCTCCACACACAGCTCCTTGCCCGCTCTGCCACCGAGCTCCGGGTACCTTGAGCAAATCCATGGGGTGGCAAACCTGACCCTCCGGTGAGGAGCAGCAAGTGCAGGAGGGAGGCTGGTGGAAGCAGTGCAGGTGTCAGGGGAGTCCCCAGCTCCAGGGCACCGCCTTTGCCCAAATCACTCTTTATTAAGTCTTTTCGGGCCGGTTCCTGTTGAGCACGGCCCGAGGGGCGAACTCCAGCTTGTCCTTCAGGCTCACCACCTTGGTCAGGTCCTCGCCCACGATCTCCTGCAGCTTGCGGTCCTCCCGCTGCTCCGAGATGCTTTTCTCCTCCTGGGCCGTGGGCGGAGGGTCTCCGCGCAGGAACCACTCCAGCTGGGAGCCCACCAGCCCCACCACGAAGGCCACCGGGAAGGTGACGTACGGGGCCTTGGAGCGCACGGCCGCCCACAGCACGGACCACATGCCTGCGGACCGGAACGGGCGGTTACCGGCCGGGCCCGCTCGCACCGGGGCTTCAGCAATGGCCGCAGGGAATGGGGACCCGCGTGGGCCGCGCACGGACCCCCGCCCGGGTCCGCAGGGACCCCAGCCCGGCCCCGCTCACCCGGGCCCAGCCCCGGCCCCGGCCCCGCTCACCCGGGCCCGGCCCCGCCCGTTCCGGTCACGGCCGTGAGGGGGCGGCGGGGCGGGGCTGCCCCCTGGCGGACAGAGAGGGAACCGCAGCGCTGGAGGAGCGACGGCGGCTGGGGACACGGGGGGGACACCGAGGGGACACCGAGGGGACACGGGGGACAGGGGGGACACGGGGGACACCGAGGGGACCGAGGGGGAGTCATCAGGGGAGACGGGGAATACACGGGGGGACAAGGGGGGAACATGGAGGGAGTCATGCAGGGGGCAAGGGGTGTCACAGGGGGAGCCACGGGGAGAGTCGTGGGGTGTCACCCATCGGGAGACACACAGGGAGGAGACCCAGGGGAGACCCAGGGACGATTCAGAGTGGGAGACACGCAGAAATCACAGAGGGTGTCTTGGCCACGGGGAGACGTCATGCAGGAGTCACGAGGAGTGTCACAGAGAGACACCCACGGGGGTGTCACAGGCGAGACTCACGTGGGGAGTCACAGGGGAGGCACGGGGAGACATCCACAGAGAGACACCCGCAGGAGGGGATCCATGGGGAGGGACTCGGAGGCTGAGAACCCTCTGGAAGAGACCCATGGGAGGTTTCCGTGGGGAAGTCCACGAGGAGACCTGCAAAAACCCTTCTCCCACGCCACGGTCACCAATTTCCCACGCCACAGGCATGCATTTCCCACCCCACGGACACAAAAGGATGGGAGACAGGTGAAAGGCGAGCCCGGTGCCGGCCATGTCCCCGCAGGGAAGTGGCCGCTGGCCCGGAGTAACCAAAGTCATCTTTATTAATTGCGGCGGTTCGTTACAATAAAAAGGGAGCCACGTGTCACGGTCACTGCACGGCGCTGGCCGGGGCGGGGGCCGGGGGCCCTTCCCAGGCACATCCCTAAATTCGGGGTGCAGGGGGAGTGGGGTGGGGGAGGGCTTTGCGTGGCTGAGTGGGCGCTGCCGTCACGGAGGTGTTTAGCACCGACGGACCCCCAGGAGCGAGGGACCCCCAGCGGGGCGTCCCCCAGCTGCCTCTGATCCCACCGCCCTGCCTGAGGGCCTGGGCGAGGTTTGGCCCCAGATTTCGGGAGCTACCTGGCACCCACTGGCCCTGCCCTGGGGGGTGGCTGGTGATGCTGCGTGGGGCTGCTGGCGCGGCAGAGTGAGGGACGGGTGTGAGTCCTTCCCCCTCTGCCATCAAAAGGGACACTGAGGGGGACAGGATGTTTGGGGGATGGGGTTAAGGACAGGGATGAGGCAGATGCAGCCTCCTGCCCCACCACACTGCTCTGCCCTGGTGGGAGCTCTCCACCCTGTTCCTGGCTCTGTGCACAGTGATGGGGGAGCTGGGGACAGCCACATCCCAGGGTGTCCCTTGGCCCTGAGAAGCATCAGGTACGTGACAGCCCTATCCTGGGGTGTCCCATCCCGCCGGGCTCCGGGAGCTCAGGGGGAAGGGCTGTCCCCCTGAGGGGGTCTCTAGCTCCACACTCAAGGGACAGCTGCTGGCCGTGTCCACACTCCGGTCCCACCCACTGGTGCCAAGCCCAGTGTGGTCCTTGTCACTGCAGGTGGGCTCACTGGGGGAGCATCTCCCACCCGCAGCAAGGCACGTATTGCCTGTCCCTGGCTAGTGCCACATCGCAGAGGTGCTCCTGGACTCCAGGCTGGCAGGAGGGAAGGACGGACAGATGAGGGATGGACTGAGGGAAAGGAGGGCTGAGCGGGAGGGGGAGAAGCGCGTGGCGATGCTCCGTGCGAGGGAAGCGGGGCGGCTCGCCGTGACCGGGGGCCTCTGCTGCTCTGGCCCGTCCCACCAGGCAGGACACAGCGCTGGTCACGTGTAGTTTCTGGTTTATTCCTTGGGTTATATTTATATATGTATATAGGGGAGGGAGCCCTGGGTCCCCACGGCACCTGAGCCGCAGGCGGGGGGAGCAGCGAGGGGACCCCTTTGTCCCCAGCACGTCCCAAAGCCTCGTGCCGGCAGGGCAGGGCTGGGGGGCTGCGGCTGGGCAGGGGCTGGGGGCCCGTCCCCGCCACACACCAGGGGATTGCACTGAGTACAGAGAGGCGGGGGGGCCTGCCTGCAGCCCCCTCCCCTCCAGCCCGGCGGGGCCGGGCGCTGAAGGTCACCTCTCTTTGGGTTGGGATGCACGGGCGGGTGTGCAGAAGGGCTGGGGAGCGGGAAGGGGGACAGAAAGCTGGGACACAGCCCCAGGGAGGGCAGAGGGAGGGAGAGCCCCGGACCCCAGGAGAGGCTGGCAGGGGCATGCGGGCAGCGGGGCAAGGGGATGGGACAGAACCGGGCTTTGCGTTCACCCGCCGTCGGATCCACGAAAGGGCTAAGATAGAAAAGAGAGAAGCTGTGAGTGGGGCCAAGAGCTGCCCCAGGGTGTCCCCGCGGCCCCCCATCACAGTGAGCTACGGCCGCGCCGTCCAGTCCGGGTAGAAAAGCGGAGGCTGCGGTCACAGCCGGGTCTGCGCCTCGGGGATGTAGATCTCGATGCTGTCCGCGCTCTCGGTGGCCGAGCTCTGGCGGAAGGAGGCGGCTCGCTTGGCTGCCAGGAGCCGCTTGCGGGCCTCCTGCCGCTGCCGGTCCACCGAGTCCAGGGAGCGCTCCTTCACCGGGTGCACCTTGGAGCGCGGCGGCTTCTTTGGTATCGGGGGAGGCACCTTCTTCTCCTCCTGCACAGACAACAGGGGATTCAGGCTGGGACTTCCCAGGAATGGGCATCCCAGCAGGCTCAAGCCGCGGTGAGGGGCTCCGCAGACCCTCCCACAGGTTGCAAGGCGGGGCTGCACATCCCCTTATCCATGCCGTGCCAGGACCCTGCCTGGCCCTTTGCTGGGATACATCAGTGGGAGAGCAGCCCTTCTCTAGCCTCACTTTTGCACAGCTCTGTTTTTAAGGGTTTGCTAAAAGCAGCCACCAGTGAGAGCCCAGCAGTGGTTTGGGTGCAGATGTGCTTGGGGATGAGGAGGGAGGAAGAGGGGACAGGTAAAAGTGCCAGTGGCAGAGCCCTGCCCTTACCTTGGGCTCCATGATCTTCCATCCATTGGCCTTGAGCTGCTGGAGCTCCCCAAACTTCATGCTGACATCCTCAATGGAGAGCTGCAGGAGGTCCCAGAAGCCAGCCAGGTCTTGGAAGGTGGGCACAGGGAATGCGTTGGGATCCTGTGGGGACAGAGAGACAGAGTGCCATCCTCATCCCTCAGTGGGATGTTGGCTCTGCTGGCCATGGGGCGATCCCAGCCCCCTGTGCTGGGGGCTCTCCTCCATGGTGGTCCATAGTCACTGGCTGAGAGTATGAGACACCCCCTCCCCACCACAGCTGACCCCTGGCACCCTGCCCACACTCACACTCACCATGTTCTGCTGGCAGAGGCGGTAGAACTGCTGCACCTTCTGGGACATGAGGAGCTGGGCACTGCCCACCGCGCTCCGGATCTTCTCCAGGACTGGGGGGGAGAGCAGACAGTCACAAGCCACTCATTGCCCTCCAACACATCGTGTCTCTCCTCCCCTTCACAGCCCCAGGGGGTTTCCCTGTGTTTCTTGCCCTCACCCAACCTCTTTAGCCCTGGCAGCGAAGACGCTCCAAGGCAGGAGCACTGCAGGACAATGACTGTGCCCCCCCCCAGCTCTGCAGGATCCCCACCCCTCTCTGCTGCAACACCCCACCCGACTCACTCTCCTCGGGCAGGTCATAGTCCTCTGCCTCCCTCTCCATCTGCTGGCACCAGCCCTCCATCTTCTCCACCTCTGCCTGCAGCAGTTTGATGAACCACTCCCCGTCGCGGTGGCACGGGGAGGCGCGGCCGGAGTCGGGGAGGCTGCGGGAGCCCCGCTCTATCCAGGCGTCCCGCCGGGGCACCTCCACCGTGTCGTACTGCAGCTGGTAATCCTCGCGGTACGCCCACTGCCCCTGCGTGTGCACCGTCTTGTACACGGCGTACTGCCGGCCCGACTCGGGCTCCGAGGAGTGCCGCTGGAAGGGCCGCCCGAACTGCAGGGCTTTGTCCTCGGTGGCCACGGCCAGGCCGGTGAAGCCCTCGAGCTCCAGGTCCGCCTGCACGCCCGCTGTCACGCTGTTGGAGCGCTTGAAGCGCGCTCGCCTGCGGACACAGGGAGAGCGTGGGGACCCTTGTGTCCAGCAGGGATTGTCCCATCCCCCCGTCAGTGGAAGGGGCAGGGTGAGGGACACCCACGGGTAGGATGGGGCTGGGAATGCCGGGGTGGATCCCGGAGCATTCAGGGCCACAGGCGCAACCCTGAGCAGCTGCGATCTGCCGGTCCCTCATCTCCTCTGCTCTCAGCCTGTTTCCATGGCTACCAGCGCTGGACCGGGGATGGAGAGGAACATGGGCACAATGCCGGAGCTCCCCTCCCGCAGGGCATGCAGGTTCTGGCACACCTGGCATTCCCATCCCAGCCAAAATGTCATGGTTAGCTACAGAAATGCCCAAAGGTTCATCTGCACCTGGCGTGGGCTCAAAGCTTAGGGCTGAGCCCAGCAGAGGAGACCCAGCACAGGGATGGAATAGAGCAGCACCTTCCCTGGGCAGCAGGGAGGACAAAGGAAAAGGCAGATCCTGCCCCAGGTGGGGGCAGCTAGCCTGGCATGGGGAAGGTGCTGAGCTCTGGGCTTTCAGCCAGGGGGGAGAGGGAAAAGCTGCTGTGAGGTAGCCGTGGTGTGTGGAGCTCAGGAAGCCCCTGGGAACCCAAGGCCCCAGTGCAGCGAGTGTGGCAGGTCTCAGCCCAGCCCATCCATGTGGTACCTTTTGTCCTCCTCCACCTGCACCCCGATGGAGTGGAACTCCCTCTGGCTCCGGCTCTCCGTATCCGAGTCAGAGACGGCCTCAACCTGCCGAGGGGCAGAGAGAGAGCGCTGGAGGGCAGCCCCAAACCGCAGCGTGGTGGCTCAGCACGGCCCCCACCACTGGGGCAGCCCGCAGGGAGGAGCGGAGCCCACCTGCACGCCGATGGAGGGACGCCACTTCCGCTGCCGAGCCAAGCTCCGCAGCTCCTCCCGGCCTGGGATGGCCTTGATGATGAGCGTGGAGGGCTTGGGAGCAGCACGGGGCTGGACTGGGGGCAGGTCGAGGGCCACGGCCGTCACCTTGGAGCTCTCCAGGCTCTCGGCCGAGTTGCAGCGGGCCGCGGCATCTTTGGACCAGGCGGGGCTGCGGGCGACCTCGCTGGGCAGGTAGCTCTCGTGGGTGGACTCGGTGCTGCTCTGCGCCGTGACGGAGATGAGAGGTTTGGCTTTGGTTCCTGGAGGGATGGGAGGTGGAGCTTTTCTGTAACTGAAGGCTGTTGTGGGAGAGGTGCAGGATGAAAAGGCACGTGAAAACACAGACACTTGCTCATTTCCCGCCACAAACAGGGGCCCCGGGGAATGCTGCCCATCTCCTCCCACAGCACAGGGATCATGACCCCACAGGGTTTGCCCCCAAGCTGGGTTAGATATGGCCGGAGCTCAGCGGGGCTGTTTGACCAGTTTTTGGGATTGGAAAACACCCCAGACCCACACTGGCCACATTGCTGCAGCACCCAGCAAGGGGCAGAGATGGGGACAGAAGTGGAGAGAAGAAGGGGATGGCAAATGGGTGCTGGGGACACAGAGCAGCCTCCTGACTGGGCCTGGGTGACGAGCAGGATGCCCACACCCTGTCCTGGGCACTATAGGGGTCGAGGGCCAGGAGGAGGGCAGCAGCAGCCCTTGGCAAGTGCCCAGGTGAGCAGGCAGGGAGATGTGGGGTTCCCTCACGCGGCCAAGCCCTCGCCACCCTCCAGGACTCACAAGTGCTGGGCTTCAGGATGCTGCTGGTGATGGGCGGCCCAGGAGGGGCCGACATGGAGAAGAGCGAGAGACAGTCATCGTCCTGGGAGCAGCCCGCCTGGATGGCCCGCAGGTAGCTGTGGCTCCGCATGCGGAAGCAGCCGGGCAGGTCCAGCGCCTCCACGGCCTGCGACTCCACCTCGCCGAAAACCGACTCACAGACGGCCTCAAACTGGTGGTTGA
Source organism: Onychostruthus taczanowskii (assembly GCF_017590055.1). Classification (NCBI taxonomy): domain Eukaryota; kingdom Metazoa; phylum Chordata; class Aves; order Passeriformes; family Passeridae; genus Onychostruthus; species Onychostruthus taczanowskii. The sequence continues at coordinate 2,416,007 of NW_024503235.1, forward strand.
GCTCGTCGTTGATCTGGGGAGAGCGGTGGGTGAGGCTGAGCCCGGGCAAGGGATGCTCAGAGCGACATCCACCACACCCCTGCCCCGGCCTGCCCTGTGGAACCGAGGCACAGAACGTACCTGGCCGGTGGTGAAGGAGCGCCCGTAGCTCTGTCCCCGCGGGAGCATTCGCGGTGGCGTGCAGCAGCTGGGACAGTTACAGATATATGAATCAGAATAGTGCCTACTTGCAAACCTAATGAGAGACAGTGGGAATAGAAGGGATCGCACCAAAAGCAACACATTCCAGCAGAGCATTGGGAAACGCAGCTGCAGCGATCCTCCCGCTGGCCACCGCTGCTGTCCCCACTCCTCACTGCCCCCAAAACTGTCACCTACTGGGACTGGGGCACGTCTCATCCCCCTTTGAACATGCCTCTTCTCCCCAGGGTCTGCACGTGGCTGCAACAGCAGGTCCCCCCCAAAATCCCAGCATAGCCATGTCCCCCCCAGTGCCCTGACACAGAGCAGGGACAGGGCTGGGTGCTGCTGCGCTGGGGACTGCGGCTGTGAGCTGGGACAGTGCTGTGAGCAGGGACAGTGCTGTGAGTGGGGACAATGCCCTGAGCAGGGAAATGCCACTTGTCCTCGTAGGGAGCCCATGGCCCCACTGCTGCCTGCAGAGCTGGGACGGGGCTGGGAGGCAGCAGCCCTTACTTGGTCCTGGCCTGGTCGGCGCTGGAGGAGCGGCGGTAGCTGTCTCGCCGCGTGGCCGCCCTGGGCAACACTTTGGCGCTGATGTCCGAGTCGGCGCTGTCCTCGTCACCCATGGCCTTGATGTAGCTGCCGCTGCGCATCCGCCGGCACGGGATCTCCCCGTCCTTGCCCGCCGGGTACCCGCTCCACTCGTCCTGCGGCACCTGCAGCAGGAGGCAAGCGTGGGAGGATGTGGTGGCCGGGGTCCCACAGGTGGGATGCAGAGCCAAGCCACGTGCCAGCCCAAATCCAGCCCAAATCCAGCACATGTGCCCAGCTCCCCTGTCCCCCAGAGCAACAGGGACAAACCCTGTGGGCTCTGACCCTTTTGGAAAGCCCCAAAATCCCGGAGAGCAGATCCCGCCTAAGAGCTGCAGCTCCCCATTCCCACAACGCGGGGCGGCGCAGCAGCTCCCACCTCACAGCCCCTCTGGCAGGAGCGTCTGGGCCAAATCCCACCCATGCCAGCGCCACACCCGCCTGACGTATCGGGCACCAGTTCCACCACGTGCTGCTGACGCCAGCACCACGGGGTCCTTGTAGGGCAGTGGCAGGGGAATGGTGTCCCCTGGGGCCCCAGCCAGGGGGATGGGGCCAGCACCCTGCCCCAGTGTCCCTGCTGCCAGCAGAGCCAGGCCCCAGCCACCCCACCCCTGGCCAGCACAGCATTGCTGCTCCCTGTCTCCTTCCCCCAGGAAAGGGAGAGAAGAGTTAATTAGCTTTTAATTGGAAGGGGGGTGACCTAGAAGGGAGCCTGGTGATGAGGCAGGCAGTGGCACCCAGCCAGGCACACAGGCAGGATAAAAGCAGTGAGAAGGGAGCAGGCACAGGGCTGCTGGTGGCCCTGAGCTGACAGAGCTGGTCTGACCCCAAATGCAGCACAGGGCAGGAGGCAGCAGATGGACTTCAAGAGGACATCAGAGACCAGCACAGGACCCTGGGAATGGGGCACAGGCTCTGGGGACACAGAGCAGAGCTGGAGCATCTCCACAGCACCCCAGGCTGCTGGATGGAGGGTCCCAGCCCTGGCTCACCCCACAGCACAGTCAGCCCCAGTCCCATCACCCTGCCCAGCACCTCACCTGCAGGTACTGGTATGCTCTGTCTTTGGCCTTTGCTTCCTGAAGCATCAAGGTCTTCTCGGTGCCGCCGGCGCTGGGATAGGCTTCACGGGCCTGGCTGACGGTCATGGTGTGCCAGGCGCTCCTCTTGAGCGTCTGGCCGTCCAGAGACATGGACATGCCGGCACAGGCCAGGCATTTTCCTTCCCCGCCACCCTTTAGACTCTTCAAGGTCAAGTCTCTGAAGGCACTTTCGGGAGCGTCCACGCAGTACTGGGTGCCCTGGTCGGCGGCGTGCCGGCCGGACACCATGTAGCTGCTGTCGCTGTCCAGGTTGTCGTCCGAGCTCCACCAGCCCAACATCTTGGACCGGTGCCGGGAGTCCACCTTACGGTCCTTGCTCTTGCTGCGCTTGCCGTGGCGGGACTGGTGGTGGTGGTGGTGATGGTGGTGGTGGTGGTGGTGGTGGTAGCCGTCCCCGCGGCCGTCCATCTTGGCGCCGTTGTAGTCCCGCTTGGCCGGCGCCTCCAGGGAGTGGGACTTGGCGAAGAGCTTCTGGACGGAGTGGACGAGGTGGCGGATGCGGCTGGGGCTCTCGCTGCGGGGCTCGGCGCCGCCGGCCCGGGGGTACTGCAGCGTGTGGAAGCCGTCGTGGTGCAGCGGCAGCTGCTTCTCGAACTGGTCCAGCAGCGTGGGGGGCAGGCGGTTGATCTTGCTGGCAGGGTGGGCGGTCGCCATGCATTCGTCGCAGGAGTCGTAGGGCTGCTGCGCGTGATGCATCCTCGGGAAGGTGCTGCTGGCGCTGGCGGAGGGCGGCTCGCTCAGGGGCCCGCCCGGGCACTCGCTGCCCGCGCCGGGGCTCCGCGCCGGGCAGTAGGGATGCTCCAGGGAACACGGCTCGCTGGGGCTGAGCAGGTATGGCGGCCGGCCCTCGGGGCCGTGCGGGATGTAGTCGGCGGGATGCTCGCAGTTCTCAGGGATGCAGCGGCAGCGGTGGCCGGAGGAGGGCTGTGTCTGGCTACGCTCCCCATGGTAGCCCTTCATCATTTCAGCACCCACCCCATAGCCTCGGCATCTTGCCGGGATGCCCCTGCGGGCTCATCTGTGGGGACAGAGACAAGAAGAGTGTCAGGATCCCCTCTGCACCCCCACAACCAGCAGAACATTGGGGGCTACCTCACAGGAACCAGCTGAGAAGGCTGGGAAGATTCCAGGGCAAGATTCAGCCCTGTGAAGTGCCAGCATCCTGGCTTTCCGTGTGGTGACAGGAGCACAGTGTCCATGCCAGGCACCTGGGGTTACCCCCAGCCCAGGCGCTCAGAGGGGGCAGTGGGAAGGAGAAGGTGCTGCCATGCCTTGCAGGCAGCAGGGCCTGCAGACGGCGAGGGAGGACACGCTGCCATCAGCAGATCCTTGTTTTCTTCTCCAACACCAAATATTATGAAGTGTTTCTCCATTAGAAAGCGGCTGTGGCTGAGTTTTTCAGCCGTTGCGATTCACAGCGCCGCTAATGAGCTGCCGCAGGGCGCGGGGGGGCCGCGCTCTGATGTCTCCATCCAGCCCCACATGGAGACCCACGATCCAGGGCTCTCCTGCCCTGCAAGCCCTCTGGATGAGGAGCCAGGAGCAGAAGTGGCTGTGCTGTGTGAGGGCAGCCCCAGGGCAAAAGGAGGATGGACGGCATTGAGCCAGGCTGAGCCTGCACCAGCCAAGGCTGAGCAGCCTGCACCCATGGAGGTTTTTGTGCCTTGCAGTCCCTCAAAGGCTCTGTCTTTGGCTGGACTGTAAATGAGGAAATTACTTATTCTCCAGAGTATCTCGGCTAATTAGCAGGCATCGTTAACGCTCTTGCTGTCATATTTGGGCAGGGTGCTGCGGGCAGCATGTCTCCCAGACTGGCTGCAGGGAAAGGTGACCGTGGGACGCTCCCTGTGGCACGTGGGGATTTGACCATGGAGACGACACAAGGGGCATTGGGAGGGCCAGGGCTGGTGGGAGGGGGTTGTGTCCCCAAGCAGCGCTGGAGGAGAGAGCGACTGGGGGTCCCAAGGGGTGTGGGGGTGGGCACCAATGGTGTTTTGGCCCTGAGCAGCAGACAGGGCCCGGGGAGCACATCTGACCTAAGCCGCCACCACCACCACCTTCTTTCCCAGCTTCTTTGAGGCTGGATGGCTCCATCCTGCACCGCTCCCCATCCTCAGATCCTGCTCCTGCTCTAACAAGGCTCCCTAATTGCTGAACGGAAGAGATGCAGCTGGTACAGATGATGACTCTCCCCTCCCGAGACAGCTGCTGCGAGGAGCAGGGGCAGCAGAGTGGGATGGAGCTGACTCCCTGGCCTGGGATCGAGCAGCAGGATGGAAGGACAGACAGACAAGCAGGCTCCCAGCCCAGCTCTGCCTCCGCGGGCTGAGCTATCATCTCCTGCTCGGGGAGGGAAGCTCTCAGCTGATCCAAATATTGCTGCCGCGGCGGCAAGAAGGAGTCAAAATATCTGCGGAGCCTGTCAGCACGAGCCCGCCGGGCTTTTGTGCTCGGCAGGTGCAGGAATTCAACAAAGCCGGAACCGCAGGCGAGGCAGCGCCGCAGCTCCCCCGCACCTGCGGAGCGCCGGCAGCGGGTGGGGACGTGCCGCGGCGGAGGATCCATGTCCCAGCTCACCAAGGCGACACAGGAATCTACACCCTGCCCAAAGAGCAGCCAAGCTCCCTGAGGGCAACCTCGGGATGGAGAAAGGGCTGGGAGAGACCCTGTGGGGCTCAGCTCGGGCAGCGCAGGGTCCCCATCGCGTGTGGCAGCAGGAATGGCCACGTGCAGAGGATGAGAGCCCACTCCTCTCCCCTGTCCCAGGAGGGCAGAGTGGGGAGGCTGGCAGTGGGACTGGGGCAGCTGGCCGAGAGCTGGAGCTGTCTCCCTCCAAAGGCCAATCCACTGAGCAGCCCGTGGGACGGAGGGATTTGTGCCACCAAAGCACAGATTTAAGTCAAGGGGGAAAAGCCCAGCCCAGCTGAATTTTGTGCCATTTAACACCAGGGTAATTACCACCAGTGGGAACCTACCGCCCACACAATTATGTGCTAGGATAAACTGGAAGAGCATAATTACCATTACAAATAACTCACTCCTCGCCTTTATTGCATCCAGCGCCTGGAGAAACTCCCACCAGTGGCTCCCCATCACCACCTCCCTCTAATGTCTCTCCCCATCGCGAGGGTCAGCACAGGGAGGAGAGGGGCTGGTAGTCCCTGGTGCTCCAGGCCATCCTGAAATTCAGCCTCCTGCTTAATTTCCCATGGGAGCACTTGGCAGAGGCAGTTCCACTTCCCAGCAGCTTCCCCATGAGATCCCTGCCTTGGAGGCAGCACCGTGCTGAGGCCCAGGGCTGCAGGGATTCAGGGCAGACCCACCAGGAGCCTGAGCTTCCCTGGGACCCCACAGCACCAGGATCCTCCCATCTTTCCTCCAGGAACACCAGCAGGGATGTGAGAGGACATCAAAACCCCATCACAATGTCTGGGTTTGGCAAACCACCCTGACACAGGGCAAGGCTGGGTTTTCCATCACTTCCAGGTCTAACCCCAAGAGCTGGAGTTGATGGCCCTGCACTCAGGGGGTCCTGGCCCCCTGCCCTTCCCCAGCAGCCCCACCACGGGCAGCCCACGCTGGGGTCCCAGTGAGGGCTGTTGGTGGCACTCACCGCCCGGCGCTCAGGGGGATGCTGTCCTCATGGCCTCGCCAGCAGCAGCTCCTCCACGCTGGGAATCCCTGGGGCAGCAGGCTCTGGGGGAGGAACAGGAGGGGGATGAAGTCAGAGCAAGGGTGCTCCCCCCCAAAACCAGCCTGAGTATTTTTTATCATCCCAGCCTTCCATCCTCCCCTGAGGCCACCCCACACCAGCTCAGCAACGGGGACAGCTCCGCACGGCCACGGCCACGTGTTTCAGCCAGTTTAGCCCCAAAACCATCCCCGGTCCCATCCTGTTATGCAATTCCCTGCCAGCGGGTGCCAGAGCCAGCCCAGCGGCCACCTCGCCATCAACTTTCATTTGCTCTGGCTCCGGCCGCTCGCTCCACAAAACCTCCTCCCGCCACCCCGCCTTTCCAGCGTCACCAAAGGGACTTTTTTTTCCACCTTCCAGCCCGGGAGAGGTGCGAGCTCGGCCCGTTCTGCTCTGCAAATTAATGCGAGGTTCTGCCAGCTTGGGTCCTGCTGGGGACCTTTATGGCTTGGGATGAAAGCGGGAGAGAACAAACACGCAGCGTGAGCGCCCGGCACCGCGCGCGAGCTGGAGCCGGGGAAAAAAATAAAATAAAGTGGTTTTCCCACTTAGGGGCTGAACAAATTTGATCTACTGTCGTCGGAAGAAAATAAATATGGAATACCGCCAGGTCGTTTCCACCGTGCTTTTAATCTATTTACTCTTTCCCCGCTCATTGTAAGCGAGAAGGATTGTGGAAAGCAAACGTTTTATTTTATTACTAATTGCTCTGTTATTTTATGAGGCTGAATTAGTAAAATTTACTCGGTTTGGAGGAAAAAAAGAGGGGCTTAGTAAGAGATCACCTAATTTAGCAGAGGAAGGGGAAAGGGAAAGGAGAAAGGTGAAGAAAGGGAAAGGGAATAGGAAAGGAAAGGGGAAAAAAGAGGAAAAGGAAAGAGAAAAGGGGGATGGGGAAAAAGGAAAAGGTAAAGAGGACAAGTGAAAGAGAAAAACAGTGTGAGCAGGATGCAAAGATCACAGAAAATACACTGGCTGCAATCAGGAAATCAAAACCAATTACTGTTAATAAAAGAAAGCAGAGCAGCTGCAGGCAGGCACTGCCTGCAGAGGGCTGTGAGGGGCAGGATCCAACCGGGCACCGCTGGAAAAAAGGGATGAGGCAAGATTTTTTAAAAGTCATGAAAGATGATCACAAGCTGAGGATTTGCAAATATGAGTGGAGCAGGAAGTGTTTACTGAGGCCACTGGGAAGGCCACAAAAGCCAGCACAGCTGGCTGGGACCTCAACAGGGCTGGGGGGCTCTAGCACCCCAAAATATCTGGGGGTCCCTGACACCCCAACATAACTGAGAGGCTCTGGCACCCCGAAGCTGGGGGCATCTCCTCTGGCTCAGCCCTGCCCTGATACATCCCTTCTCCTCGAGCATGGGCACTTCCCAGGCACCAACCCCAAATCCCCAGTGCCCCAGGGCTCCAGTCCAGCACAGCCACCCCTCTCCACAGCCCAGAGGCTGAGGACAGGCCGTTCAACGGGCTGGGCACGTTATTAAGCACATGATTAATTTTGGCACCAGCCCCAGCTGCCTGACAGCTCCTTCTCCAGGGCTGGGAGAGCGAGCGCGAGAGGTGCTGCCTCTGCTGATGCAGCGGTTGGTGGGATGAAAAATCCTGCAATGCAGCACTGCTTCTTAATGAGCCATTTGTCTTTGAGTCTTCTTCACTCATTACCATGCCGGGAGAGGGATGGGAGTTGCCCCACGTCCCCATCTGAGCAATTACTCCTGGAGCAGAGCGAGGAAATACGGCCACGACGACGCGCCCAGCTGCCAGGGATCCCGGCACGGCCGCCAGCGCTGGGACTTCCCTCCACAACACCACTGACTCAGGCTGCTGCCACCACAGGGGAACAGGAGCCCCCTCCCTGCACAGCACACACAGCCCAGAACCACCCACCCTGGCCCCAGACCTGATTCAGGGGGCAAGAGCTGCGCTGGGTGTGCAAAGGAGCTGGAGCATCCTGGAGCTGCCAAGGCAAAGCCAGCGGGGAAAGGAGTCTGGCATTGCATCCCTGTAAAGCCCAAACCACATCTTCAAAAGCCCTTTAAGATGGGGAACACCTGGGATCCCAGGAAGCTGGCTGAGAAGGGAAGAGGTGGCACAGGGAATGGGCCATGGCAGCATACCAAGGAAGGGCTGGCAGGGGTGAGAAGCCAGCAGTCCCATGGCACAGGCACCTCCACCCCCTTGGCCTCGCAGCAATGCTCCTCCTGCCCGCAGGAGCCAGGACATGGCACGTGGGGCATCGACAGCCAGAGGTGGGATCCCACACCCAGAGCATCAGGAGTGCAGCCAACTGAGTTGTGAGACCCCCGTGGAGGGACCCCCAGGCCAGGCAGATCTCCAGGGACCCCAGCCCACGCCAGCACAGGGGTTGTGGGCACTGAGGCACACAGGGATGAGCACCCATCAGCGGTGATGCCCACGGACAGCTCCCCTGCCTGGGTCCACTCAACACACTCAACATCTGCCCACTCTGCCTGGGGCCAGCAGCAGCCAGCACACTCCTCCTCCAGGGCTTGCTGGGAGAGGGGGACATGCAGGTGACACCGAGGAGGGACCACAGCCTGCTGTTCACCTGCAGTGAAGGGAAAGGACAAGCAGGGACAAGCCCTGTGCTGTGCTCGCCCTGGTGGCTGTGCCCACACTCCCATGGGCACTCCAGCCACCAGCGGTGCCCCAGGTGGGCAGTGGGCTCCAGCAGCTCCCAGGAGTTAAATCTGCCTGTGCCAGAGGCACTGGGGGCCATGGCAGCCCCCTCAGACCCTGTGGCTGTGCAGCGGTGCTGGGTGAGCCCCATTCCCCATCTCCCCCATCTTTCCCTCCACCCACATGGAGCCACCAGCCAGGCCACGCTGCTGAGGCTTAAGGAGCCACTTACTCCCCAGCCATGCCGTGTAATGGCTTAAGCCAGGGATCACTCCAAAGCCTCTTTGGTGAGCTTGGGGCAGCACAGCCTTAGCACCGAGCATGGCAGCAGTGACAGCTCTGCCCATCTCCTGCCCATTTCCTCCAAGCCCCTGGGCAAGCTGCCCCTTCCATCCCCAGCTTCTCTCCCACTGAGCCTCCAGCAGGCTGGCACTGCCATCCCTGCTCTGCTCCTGCCAGGTGCTTGGCTGAGCCAGGGCTCTCACCTGTCACCAGCTTTGCTCCTCGTCCTCTTTTCCCCGGCACGAGGCACTCTCTGCTCCAACCCCAAATAACACCAATCCCAACCGGTTCTTTTCAAGGCACCTCCCCCTGCCAGGGGCCCGCAGGGGCCGGAGTTTCCAGGAACAGCGAGGAAGCAGAGCCCTGGTCCCTGTGCCGGCAGGGATGCTCCAGGCCATCACGTCCCATTCCCAGGCTGCATCCCCTGGGGCCAGGGCTGGGATGAGCACAGCCAGCCCGAGGCATGGCACAGCCCAGCTTGCCAGGAGAGGACCCAAACTGCTGCTTTAATGGATGGGCTTAATTTGCAAAGCTGATGAAAACCTAAATATTTAAATACGTAATTCTGCACAATGCTCTTAGCGCGGGGACAGAGCACGGGGAGGGGGGGCACGGCTGGTGAGTGAGGACACAGTAGGCGTGGGGGATGCTCTGGTGGGACCACCTGGATCACCTGAGCCAAGAGCAGCTCCACCACAATTTGGGGACCATGCATCCCTTGTCCCCAAAGCCAGCAGAACCTGCAGAATGAGTGCCATGGGGAGCTCTGCTGTTGGCGCTGGAGACCTGCTTCACCAGCCAGAAGCATCCCAGAGAAAAATGTGGGGAAAAGGGAGAGTGGTCCAAGCCAGAGAGCTGAGAAGGGCAGCAGGACAAGCCCCCATGGAGATTACACCACTGATATTCCTGCTACAACAGCTTAGAGATAAAAGAGATTTGCTGGATTTACCAGCAATACAAATTGAATATTTAATTTTAGCTGCAGGGGAGGAGCGGGGGCTCATCCCAGGGGTGCACGGAGGTGTGCAGGTGGTGGGCCTGGAGAGATGTTTCCAGCTTCTGGGGGAAAACTGGTGTCAGAGCCATCCCCACGAGCCAGAGGGGCTGGGCATTGACATGGCAGTGGCACTGGGCACCCTCTGCCCAACCTGCCCCTAATCCCACCAGCCACTCACGGCTGCCAATGGCACGGCACAGCCTCTGCCAGCACGTGGAGCTCCTGCAGGATCATCCTTGGATGAACCATGCGTGTGAGCCCAGCACCAGCTCTGGGGGTGCTCAGGAGGGGCCCTGACCCCACACGCTGCCCCTGGGCCAGCTCTGAGCCAATGTGTGGCTGCCTCGCTGTGCTCCCCTCTGCCCTGACCAGGGTGTACCCAACGAGGCTCTGCCTGGCTGAGGATGTCCCTGGATGAGGCCAGTTGCCACGCAGGGCATGGACTTTGCAGGGAATGGGGCTGGAGGCAGCAGAGAGGGAAACAGATCTGAGTATCCTGTGGGATGGGGCGGAGAAGCCCCCAAGGAGACCCAGCCCCCCTCCACCAAGCCAGAGCAGACACAGAGGACAGGCAGCAGCAGCCCCCTGCCAGCTGTGAGAACGGGGCTGCTGGCTGTCCCCAAGGCCAGCACAGGGTCCCCAGGGTGCCACCAAGCCAGGTGCCCATCCTGGCTCACCACTCCGTGGCCCGTGTGCCGTGCTGGCGCGGGTGCCAGCGCGGGGCGGGCTGGGGGAGGATGGCACAAGATGAATGAGGGAGTCGGGAGGCTAATGGCATTGTCTGGAAAGTAGGTCGTGTGCTGAGCAAAAAGATATTTATATCAAAGCTCGTTCCCCCGCAGAAGCTCCCGAGCTGGGTACAGGCAGCACCACGAGCCCATGGCCGCTGCTCTGCACCCCCGTGACACCCGTGTGGCACCTCATGGCACTCCACCCCCCCACGGCACCCCCTGCCCAGCTCCATGCCCAGCTCTGCCACCCCGAGCCCCCTCCAGCCCCGGGGCTGCCCTGCTCGGGGGTGGCAATGCCAGAGGTGAAGTCACCCCGATGGAATGGGAGCCACGGCAGCTTTGCCTTTTCCTGACCTGGCTGTGGGCACTGAATGGCATCGAGTTATTTTTATTTTAATGCAACCTTTGCCAAGGTGTGATGCTGCCCGAGATGCTCCTCAGATGGGCACAGTAAGCCCAGGATGGCCACAGAGGGACCTGCCCAGCCCAGCCTCAGGCCAGCTGCACCACCCAGGCCTCTCCCAGCACCCAGCTCTGCCCATGCTCCTCACATCCTACACCACCCCCAGCCTGAGCCTGGGCCAAGTCTCAGCCTTGTTGCAAAGCTCAGCCACCTCCTTTCCTGCTGGCAGGAGACCTGTGCCCCAAGATCCCTCCCTAACACCTCCAGCCTTTCCAGAAAAGCCAAGAAATCATCCCAGAGAGCCCAGATGGAGTCAAGTGGTTTTGCCCCCTCTGGCCATGCTGCCCCAGCTGTGGACATGACCCAGCAGCAGCCACGGGGCCATCCAGCCCCGCTCTCCTGCCCATCCCCATCCCACACCTGCGATCCAGCACGGGAGCAGGTTCATTTCCCATAATAGCTGTGTCGGCTGAATTTACAGCCTCGCTCCAAGTTATTAATAATAATGGCCTCACTCTTAAGTAGGGCTTTTCATCTGCCTCAGAGCCCTTTCCAGAGGACGTCTGCAGCATTATCACCATTTTATTCTCGTTTCAGTGGGCACAAGAGTGAGATGGAGAAGGGGAAGCTGATCTGTGGTGTGGAGTGCACGGTCCCGTGGGGAGCCCGGCCACGAAACCCCCAGGGAAGCTGGAATGCCAAGGGCCTGTCGGGATGCAGCCCTGAGGATCCTGCCAGCCGTGCCGTGGTGATTTACACCAGCAGCGAGCCCGGGCCCTGCCGCACGGATAAATCCACTCCAGGCAGCAATAAACCAGCGTCACCACATCGGTAATCCGCAGCGCTGCCACCGCCGTGAGGAATCCAGGGGCAACGCACATGTGCCGATAAATCCCGGACTTGTCTCAGCAGGGAGGTCCCTGGGGTGGAAATCCCCACTGGAGCCGTGGCCGGAGGGGTGGGTGCAACCAGACTCTCACGGGAGATACCAGCAAGGGAGACCCTGGGGATGGATCCAGCACATGGGACTGGCAGCGGCCACGTGGGACCGGGGACATCCCCGAAACGCCCCCCTCGTGTCCCCCCGTGATGCCCACCCACCCCGGGCGGCTCCGGTGTCTCCCTGCCGTGCACCACAGCGGGGCTCGATGGGCAGATTTATTCCCCTGTAAGAGAGCTTTGATCTGAAGTTATTTTTTGTTTACTAGCAACAAGGTATTGTAAATACATCTTTGCCGATAATTATAGAGTCTGGGCGCACACCTTAATCTCCATAAAATATCAGATGCTACAATTTGCCTGATTTAATGAGATTGGAGGCTGATAAGCCGCTGAGCTAAGCTGTAAACTTGGGGGGGAGGAGGGAAATGATTGCAAATGTGCTAAACCGCCTTCGTCCTCCTCCTCCTCCTGCTGCTGCCACGTGCCCAGCCCGGGAGCGTGTGCCCAGCCCCGTAGCCCCCTGCCCAGCTCCCGGGGTGTGCCCGGGCTGCGCCGCAGCAGCTTCACGCAGGGATGGGCATTTAGGGCAAACGGAGCTTTTTATACAATTTACCTCATTAAAACTCCAAGAGCTGAGCACGGGGCTGTGCCTCGGCACACTCTGTTCTCCCTGGTCCCCATGCCTTGCCAGGGGGGAGCCAGCACTGCCCCAGTGCCAGGCTGGGTCCATGTGCCGGCCGAGATGGGAGGATAGGGTCCCCAAGGGGCACGGGGGCACAGCTGGGGTGCACAGACTGGTCAGGATGGATGTGTCCATGTGTGTCCTTGTGTGTCCATGTGTGTCCAGGTGTGTCCATGTGTGTCCAGGTGTGTCCAGCCATGCACAGCCCTACATGGCGCCACCAGCCATGCCAAGGGCAAGCTGGGCTGAGAGGTCTGTGCCACCCAAGGCCACCCTCCTGCACACGTACAGCCATGCCCTCGCCATGTCCCTCCACACACACGGGGGTTTGTGCAGACCCAGGTGCCCGGGGTGGGGATCCCCTCCTGCAGGGATGGGGGGGGCCCTGCCTGGAAAGCAGGAGGCTCCTCCTGGTAACGAGCAGCCCCGTTTCCACAGCAACCTTAAAGGCCCACAGGTGCTGCCTCACCAGCGGACTGGCTCTGGCATTTCTGGGGGACACTCAGCCCGTGCCCCTGCCCAGCACCCTGGCCTCAAAAAACAGCACCCCTTCCCCACAACCCATCTCCCCCTGCTACCACCTGGCTCACCCACAGCCCCCTCCCTGCACTGAGACCCCCAAAGGGTGCAGACCCCCTGCAGCAAGAGAGACAGGACCCCCCAAAATCCCCCTGTGCCCACCCTGACATCATGAGGAGCCGGTGCTGACCTACAAATGTCAGGCTGACAGGTTAATTACTTTCCCTCTTCCTCGGGCCGTTATCAGATGGAATCAGACGTCACCTGAGACTGTTAATTGGGCTAATTATTCCAGTTTCAGATTTTAAATAATTAGTTACTGTTGACTCCAGCCTGACTTCCGTGATTTTCTATAAAAAGGTCAAATGGTTCCTGGAGCCCAAAACCCGAGAGATGGGGTGGAGGGGCTGCAGCAGAGGCCAAGCACACCGAGACCCCTGAGCTGGCTGGGGACACTGGGGACAGCGTGATTCCCACCAGTGCCTCGTGCTCCTACTGGAGCTGGCAGGAGAGGGACATCATCTGCCTCAATGGCAACAGAGGGAAACCAGGAGAGGGAGGGGGGTGTGGAAGCACAAGGTGAAGGGTGGGCAGTGGGAGGCAGCCCCTTCCTCCCTCTCCCAGCATGGTGACAGCTGCCCCAGGCTGAGCTCCCTGCCCAGGCTGAGCCACAGGAACCCCCCCCAGCAGAGCTCAGTCCCACTGGGCACCTCATCCTTCCTGGTCTGACTGCCCAGGGCTGAAATCTCAGCCCAGGGGTTTCAGCAGCTGTGATTTCCCCACAGGGTTTCCCTTTGGATGCTGGGCAGTGGGCACACGGGCAGCACCTGCCCTTCAAAGGGTGTGGTGGCCAAAGCTACACTTGGTGCCCACGGGCTCCCTGCAGGGACCACCTGTCACCTGCCAGGCATGGCAGAGAGGGACACGCTGGGCAGAGGGACAAGCAGAACCAGCACATCCCCAGGCTCATTCCCTCAGGAACACCACGCTTTCTCCCAGCCTCATCCCCGCTATTAATAGCCTTCACTAGCCTCCTCGGGAGCCATTTGCATATTTGATTGCAACTCCGGGGCGGGGCAGGGCCCTTCAATCAGCCGCTCCCGCAGTCTCATTTGCATGGTCTCCTGGTCTGACTGCCCAGGCTGAAATCTCAGCCCAGGGGCTTCAAGAGCTGTGATTTTCCCACTGGGTTTCCTTTGGATGCTGGGCAGTGGGCACACGGGCAGCACCTGCCCTTCAAAGGGTGTGGTGGCCAAAGCTACACTTGGTGCCCACGGGCTCCCTGCAGGGACCACCTGTCACCTGCCAGGCATGGCAGAGAGGGACACGCTGGGCAGAGGGACAAGCAGAACCAGCACATCCCCAGGCTCATTCCCTCAGGAACACCACGCTTTCTCCCAGCCTCATCCCCGCTATTAATAGCCTTCACTAGCCTCCTCGGGAGCCATTTGCATATTTGATTGCAACTCCGGGGCGGGGCAGGGCCCTTCAATCAGCCGCTCCCGCAGTCTCATTTGCATGGTTTGACATTTTGTTCTGGGAGCAGTGACACCGGCACTGCAGTTGGGGACACGGTTCTGGGGGGCCGAGGTGAGCGCAGTGTCACCAACCACAGCGCTGCCCCGGGCACTTCACATCAGCCAAGCTCTGCCTGCCCGGGAGCGCCAAGCAGGGCCGGCAGCCCCTCCCTGGCTGTACCAAACCCGCCAGGGAGTGATGGAGCTTTGGTGGCCCATGTCCCCACATGCCCTGCCCTGCCCTGTCCCGCTCTCCAGCCCGACTCACAACAGCCCGTGCCTGTCCGACCTGCCCGGCGGGACGATCAGAAGGGCCCGTGGAGGGCAGGCTGTGCCCAGCCCGGCGGGCAGGGTGTGGGCAGACGGGCACAGCGCTGGGCTGACGGGCACACGGCTCCGCGTGGTTTCCGTCCCACCAGCCCTGTCTGGAGCTGCCGCACATCAAAGGTCAGGGGCAGGACGGGACGTCCCCAGGGAAGCGGGGGGACCCCGAGCCTCGGGGAGCCCGTGGGCACCGCCTGGGGCAGCGAGGGTCGGGACCCGCCTCCGGTTCGTCCTGCGGTTCGGACTCGCAGCGTGGGGCCGGGGATCAGCACCGCGGACAGCGCCCGCCGCCGCCGCCACCATGGCCAGCGCCACCACCGCCACCAGCATGGCCACCACTGTCACTACGGCCACCCCTGCCACTGCCGTGGCACCACCGCCACCATGGGCACCACGAGAAACTCCCACCACGATAAACTCCCACCACGAGCATCACTGCCACAGCCACTACAGCCACCACGGCCACCAACACCACCATTACCACCGCTGCCACCACGGCCACCACGGCCACCGGTGTCACCACAGTGCCCAACAACACGTGCCACTGGCGGCCGTCCTGCGGCCCCGCCAGCAGCCCCTGTGGCAGCCCCAGGCCAGGGATGTGCCAGACAGCGGCAGGAGGAGCTGGGCGGCTCCAGGGCCCCGAGCAGACACGGCCGGGAGCTGTGTCCCAGGACGCCCTCGCTTCCCCCCCGGCTCTTGGCATCGCTTGGCAGGAAAAAACAAGCCAGGGTGAGGCGTGGGATCAAGCCTCAGGATGACAGGGATCGGGAGAAGGCTCTGCTGCTTCCCTCCCTCCTGCCTCAGTTTCCCCTCGAAGAAAACACAGCAGAGATACAGGTTTGTGTCACGGAGAGGCAGGGTGATGGGGGAATCCACGGAGAGGTACAGAGGGACCCAACTGCCACTGTGACTGTGCCAAGGAGCGAACTGAAGACAGGCAGGGCTCGAAGCACAGATGTCGGCACCGGCTGTGCCGCTCCCCGGCAGCGGGGCCGTCTGGCAGGCAGAGCTGGGGCTCCCCGGCTCCATCCACGGACCGACACACAGACACACAGACACACAGAGGGGACCCTGTGCCTCGCATACACAGAGGTGCAGCCCTGCCCTGCTCCCCACAGCCCCGGTGAACAGCCCCCACTCAGCACATCCCCTCCCCCAGTGCTCAAGGCTCCCAGCCCCCAGCTCCAGCACACACCCCCCTGCAGCACACGCAGCCCCCAGCCCAGCTCTGCAGGGAACAGGAGCAGAGACCTCGGGGTTGGGATCTCCCCATCCCGGTCGGGCGAGCTTCCTCGGGCTGTGCCGAGGCTCGTCTGAGCGAGGGCTGGCCGGGAGCCACAGGCTGCAAACCGAGGCGAGAACGTGGCTGCCAGGGAGGAGGATTCGGCCACGAAGGGGTTAGGACTGTGGGCTGCCCGGGGGCTCCCGCTCTGCCCGGGCCGGGGGAGCTCGCTGGGCTGGCACGGCCGGGCACAAAGCAGGGCTCTCCCAGGACTGGGGCTCTGCAGGGCACGGAGCCCCCTGCACGCAGCCAGGCCCTCTCCCCTCCCACCCGCCACCCCACTCACCCGCCGCCGCTGCTAAGCCATGAAGTTGCCGGCCTGGGCTCGGCAGGAGTCGGAGGATGGCCGCGGCACAGCGGCTGGATTCCCTCTGATCCCGCAAATTCCCTGCGGGCTGCCCATGCCGCGGCCAGGCCGCGCAGCGAGGCCGGAGGCGTCCCCGGGGTCACGGCCACCCACGGCAGCGCGGCGGCGGCGGCGGCCACGCTCCGGGTGCCGACACCGGCACCGGCACCTTGCAGCCGGCGAGAGGCGGTGGCGGAGCCGTCGCCCCCGCGCGCTGGGGACACACCCACGCGCGCTCCCCGGCGCGCTCGGCCACCCCCGCGCACCAACACGCACCCCCGGCAAGGGGCTGCCCACGCCGGCAGCGCCGCTCGCCCACGCACGGCCCCGCGCGGCCAGACGGACACACAGCCTGCGGGCCGACGGATGGACGGACACCCGGCACGGCCACATGGACACACAGCCTGCAGGCCGATGGATGGACAGACACCCGGCCCCGCACACACAGATGGACACACAGACACACACACTGATGGATGGATGGACAGGACCCTGCACACACAGATGGACACACAGACACGCACACTGATGAATGGATGGACAGGATCCTGGACACACAGATGGACACACACACTGATGGATGGATGGACAGGATCCTGCACACACAGATGGACACACAGACACACACACTGATGGATGGATGGACAGGACCCTGCACACACAGATGGACACACAGACACGCACACTGATGGATGGATGGACAGGACCCTGCACACACAGATGGACACACAGACACGCACACTGATGGATGGATGGACAGGACCCTGCACACACAGATGGACACACAGACACGCACACTGATGGATGGACAGGACCCTGCACACACAGATGGACACACAGACACGCACACTGATGGATGGATGGACAGGACCCTGCACACACAGATGGACACACAGACACACACACTGATGGATGGATGGACAGGACCCTGCACACACAGATGGACTCTCGGCAGCTCTGCATCACTGCACCTGGACGACTACACTGCCACGTGCACCTGGCTGCTCCCACTCACAGCATCCCACGTGCCCACCCACAGACACTCCTGTGCACTCCACAGGCACCTGAGTGCTGCCCTCGCCCCCACCAGCCCCCCACACACACCTGCTGCAGGGGAACCATGTAGTTCCCCCACCACGGGGCTGTCTCCCGTGTGCCCCTACCCAGAGAGGGCCCAGGGGAGCCTGAGGAAGATGGGTGTTATGACACAAAACATGAAACCTGAGGCCATCCCTCAGCTCAGCTGCACAGATGGCACCGACCTGGGTGAATCAGCCACCACGGGGTCTCACTCCAACCCCATGTCTGGGGACACCAACCACAGCAGGGACAGCCACTTCCAAGGCATACAGTGTTTCCCCAGCACCAACCAGTTCACCATTCCCAAACAAGTGCCCCAGCACCACTGTACCACCACAGCATCTACATCCCTTTGGGAAGATGAGATGTTCCCCAAGAACGGGAAATCAGCAGGTCCTGACACAAAGGGACTCGATACCTTCAGCTTTTGTAGTCCTCTCACTCCGGCACAGCACCCCCACATGCCCACAGACAGGCTGTTCTCCCTCTTCCCTCTGCCCACCAAAAACTTCAGCTAATTCCCAGCCCAAACAGCTCCTGATCCTCCTGCAGGAGAGGGCCAGGCAGGCAGCAAGGCCCTGTCACCACCCGCTGCCCGGAGCTGCCAATTTAAGGCCAAGCAGACTCCTGGTGAAACACTGAGCTCTGGCAACCACGGCACAAACATCTGCTCTTCCAACGGCATCGTGATTCACAGGCTATTAATTGGGGCATGGCAGCACTGGGAACTGTTTGCATCCCCTGGCTTTGCTCAGAGCCACAACTCGCTGCTGACAAGGTCTGGGTGCTGGAGACAGAGCCAAACCTGGCACGGCAGCGGCTGCAGTGGAGCCACACCAGGACGGTGCCCAGCTCCCACACTGGCTGCACGGGCACTCGGGAGCCAGGCAGAATGAACCCCAGGAAAGCAGCAGAGGTGGTGCCCAGTGCTTGGCAGAGCCACAGTGTCCTCTGGAGCTGGGGGCAGCGGGCAGGCTGCCTCTCTGATGGGGTGGTTGGAAGGTGCTGGGGGTGTTCCTCAAGTTGCTGCCTCTCTGATGGAGTGGTTGGCAGGTGCTGGGGGTGTTCCTCAAGTTGCTGTCACCAAACATCAACGTGTTTCCATAGGGTGTCCCAGCTGCCACTCGCTCCCAGGGGTGCTGGCTTCAAGGGGAGCCACACAGCAGACCCTGCTCGGGCAGCACCAAACAAAGGCTGTGGGGAGCCTCCAACAACAGCCAAGAGGAATCTGAATTCAGAAGCTGATTAGAAACCATGTCATGGCTTCTTCCTGCTCCAGCATTTGGGGAGGAGTGAGCTGGGGGGCGACATGGAAAATCTAATTAAGATTGAGGGCAGGTTGCAGAGGCACTGACACAGGCACTGCAGGAGCACAGCTGCTTGTGGGAGGGGGACACCGGGTCCTGCAGCACCCCTGGCCCTGGAGAAATGGGGAAGGTACAAATTAATTCTCCTTAATCCGATGGGCACTCGCTCCACTGCCACGTGCTGTGGCAGATGACAGAGAGCAGCCTGGCCTCCCCACAGCTCAGCTTTTGGACCTGTGGTGGCCAGGCCCTCTCTGTCCCCTGCCAGTGACAGTGTACAGCCTTGGGGATGAGCTGTTGGGCAGGACAGGGTGAGCAGAAGGGGCTCAATCCTGCCTGGTTTGGAGGAGGTGAGTGTGGAGTGCTGAGCTGTCTGCCCTGTCCATGGTTTTCCAGGCAGCCCCCTCGTGCTGCTGCTCATAGAGAGACCAGGCATCACAGGACCATTGAAATGCCACAATCTGAAGGCCACTTTATCAGAGCAGGGGGTGCCAAAGCCCAGAGGCCAGCCTGAAGGGACACTACCCAGGGTCTGCAGCACCCGCTCTGCGCATCCCCCTCCCCTTGCCCTCCGCAGCACCTGCCATGCCCTGTGCCACCTGCATCGCAGGGATGTCCTCCCCGCTGCCAGGAGCTGCCAGCCCACGGCCGGGGTGTCCCCCAGGGCACGTCCAGCCGCAGCCCCCGGCCCCCGCCCGCCCCGCGAGCCCCCCTCTGCTGGCACGGCTCGCCTGCTATTCTTAGCTCTCCAGCGCTGCGCTCTCCCGGCTATGGCACCGTATATTACTATTATTGCTGGCTGCCAACGTCTTGAAGCAGGCAGCCAGGATCGTGATGGGGCTTCCACACCCCTGGTGACCTGTCATTCGGTCCCTGCTGGGCTCTGGTCTTCAACAGGCTATTTCAGGAAATCCAATTTGATGGCCAGAAGGAGCACAAGCCACACATTCAGCCCCTGCGCTGGATCCAGGCTCCTCCTGTTTCTGCTCAGATCCAGATTTTAGCTTTGCCTGTGTTGGCAATAAGGGCCAAGAGTCACCTTTGGCTCCAGATCCAAATTTCTGGCTGGGTGGGATCCAGGGTTTCGGCTCAGCTTGCTGAAGAGATGCGAGCGTCTGCAAAACCTGGATCTGGAGCCCCAGCCCCCACCGCAGCAGCTCCACCTGGGCATGAGACCCCAACACGGGGCCTGATCCTGCCTTTGAGGGTGGGCAGAGCTGGGGAGACCCACACCAGCACACCCACACAGGCTCTGCATCCCACAGGTCCTGGCACTGGTCTGCCTCTGAGCTCCTGATGGGGAGGTGAAGGAAGGGCCCCCCAAACACCCCCAGCCTGGGCTTCCCAACACCCTCCACTTCTCCCGTGCCTTGCCCAAGCTGCTGGAAGTCAGGCACAGCAGGAGGACTGAGAGGGCTGGGGGCTGCTCCTCCATGCCCACGTGGCACAAGCCTTGGCACTCAGGAGGGAGATTTGGGCACCAAGCTCAGCATCATCTCATCCAGGCTTGGAGGGGGACACCACAGCTTTGTCACCCCTTTCCCCAGAGCAGGGATGCCTGGAGCTGGTGCTGGTGCCCTGGCTCAGTGGGGTAACAATAGCCAGGGCAGCCCCAAAGTTGGCTCACACCAACAGCTCCCCACGTCAGTGCTCTCACCACTGCCACAGCCAAAAGGGGCCCCTCCAGGCTCGGATGTTCCACGGTCACTTTGATGGCTATTTTTGCATTCCCAGCCCTGCCGGCGCTGTAATAATGCTTGAAAGGGCTGACATGCTCCTTGCAGCCATGCCCATCTCCCAGTGGCCTTCCCCCTGTTCCATCCCTGCACAGACAGAGTCCTCAAGGGCTGGGAGCCATGGATGCATTCGGGGGAACAGTGGGAGCACGGGGGTGAGAAACTGAGAAAGACAAAAAATTACATCCATTTCCTAAAGGAGAATCTGCACTGCTGACCAGATCCTGTTCCCTTTACACCAAGGAAGGCTGCCTGCTCCCAGCCTGGATTCCCACAGGGATAACCAACACCCACCAGCCAGGCTCTGTCCCCCTTCCTGGCCAGGGGACAGGCAGGGATTGTCTACGGACAGCACAGCCTTGGATCCCACCAGGGAGGTGACATGAGGGGCTGGATGTCACAGGATGGAGCGAGACCAGTGGTCCCAGCACCAACTTGCTCTGCAGGTTTGGCACAGGATGGAGAGACCAGACCGGCTCCTCCAAGGAAACCCAACAGTCTGGAGGAGGGAAGGCAGCAGCAAGAGGGAGCACCCAGACAGGGGCCCCCGAAGCTCTGCTTGCCTGCCAGGCTGGCTTGGACCATGGCTCCTGGATGCACGGTGATGGGCACAGCTCAGCTGGTTCCCCACGCCAGCCCCCGGCACCCGGCCAGGCATGGTCCTCGCCACCCCCCCGGCAGGAATGAGGAGGGGGAGCCCACTGGGTGGGGAGGGGTCCTGGGCCTGCCCCGAGCCCTCTCCCACGCCAGCCCCCGGCACCCGGCCGGGCATGGTCCTCTCCACCCCCCCGGCAGGATGAGGAGGGGGAGCCCACTGGGTGGGGAGGGGTCCTGGGCCTGCCCCGAGCCCTCCGCAGCGGGAGAACGCAGGATGGCTGGCGTCGCCATCCAGGGGAGGCTGGAGGGGCTGCGGGCTGTGCCTCCCTCCCCAGTGCCTCGGGCAGCAGAGGATGGGGATGCCCGCTGGCACCCCCTCTCCCCCACCCACCGGGGAATCCTGGCGGAGCCGAGCTCCATGGCACCGCTGAGATGCCCCCGGCCATGCCCCGGCTCCTTCCTCCACCACCCGGTTCACCCCCGGCCACCCGCTCGGCGGGGCTCGATGGGTCCGCAGGTGACACGTCCCGTTCCCGCGGGGCCGGTTCCGCACGGCTCCGGTGCCTCGTCGGTGAGAGCCCCCCTCCTCACTGAGCACCGCCGACCCCGGGGACCGCTTCCCCGCGCCCCCCCCGCCGGGCACCGCGGACCTCGGGGACCGGCCCCGCTCTGCGCTGGGCACCGCGGTACCCCCGGCACCGGGGCCGCCCCCGCCGCTCTTACCCCTCTCCCGCCTCCTACATCCTCCGGCGGCTCCCGGGCGGTTCCCCGACGGCCCGGCGCGGCCGCCCCCGGCCCGGCTGCTCCCGGCCCGGCTCGGTTGGGCTCGGCTGGTCCCGGCTCGGCCCGGG